>NW_005364225.1:368213-400361 GCF_000412655.1 Myotis brandtii
ATCTTCGGCAAATTTGACATATAAAGTTTTGAAGCTTGTTGTCAATACAACAAAACAGCATACATATCAAATCGCATATACATCAACATATATTGCAACTCCATCTATTGAAAAAAATCCGCATTATTAACCAGTATACCTAGTATGCTCTTATATTCGGTTGAACAAAGAGAGGCAATTGTAGGAAATGATCAGAAATTGTTTGCCTCTCTCTCTTCCTTGGATCTCTGAGGTGGTCAGGTGAGCAATCATGACTAGTCCGCTGAGGGATGAGAAATCACATGGGGCAGAAACTGATCTTACCAGTCAAGGCCATCCTAGATTAGTCAACCACAGGCTAACCTGGCAGCTAAAAATAGATGCATAGGTTATCCTAGATGAGATCAGCAAAAAAAAAAAAAAAAAAAAATCACCCATAGTGCCATGAATAAATCACATCCTTATTGTTTTAAATAATAAAGTTTTATGGTTGTTTTGGTATATAGCAATAACCAACCAATTCAACTTATTTTAGTTAGTCTGATAATGTATAAGACATTTTCATCAACAGCTTCCTCACTTCATTTAGGTCTTTCTGTTCCTATGCCACCCCTTCAGAAAATAGTTCTCTGGCCATCTGAAATCAATATCTTCTTATCCTACCTCATTTTTCCTCACTGTACTTATTAATCAATATATGAGATAATATTTATTTTAATAATCTCATCCTTATTTTTAGTATTAAGTGTGCAATGCAAGTATAGTACTTAATAGAGTATCTGACACAATAGAATGAATCTATTTTTTTTTTCTACTTTGCACTCTATAAGTCCATACTCATTGTTTTGATTAATTATGTACCAGGTTTTTCATTCACTCAAGTAAATAGGTCTTTGATACACCATTTCACATAGTGTTTTATGACATAGCAAAATTCTATAACTTAGGAAATCAAGCTGAGCTATCTCCTCATTGGGTGGAACTGCAGAGAACAAAACAGTCAAGGGTCAATGTATCACTTTAAATCTCTTAGTTACACAGCTGGAGTAGTTGAAGCCACAAATGCTGGTTGAGTTTAAAGACTCACTAAACCTGTTAATGGTAGAAGTTGTTCACATTTTAGTGTATTACTGATCCAGCAAATGAGCAATGCAATGATTAACATTTGTCAGCCCCTCTCCCTTTGCTTTGTAATATTTCACAAAGTGTCTGAAGTGGTCAATGAATACTGAAAGCCAGTAACTCACTATTCTTTTTTTGCACTTAGCTGGCATGGCACATTACCCATGTTTCCGCTTCCCACTATAAAAAGACATGCCTATTAAAGTACTCATTTATTGACATGTGCTAAATATTTTGCATCACTGGTCCTACATCAAGAAGTGCTATGATCTTCCACAGTAATTACTACAAATTTTATAAACAAAAAAAGCAGACAAGCTCTACGTCTAACTGTGTGGTCTGGAGAGACGAAACTTGAGAGTAACTTAAGTGAAAACATCCATTTGATTCTAGTCAAATGAGATAAGCAGGCTAGATTACTAATATATGACTTTCAACCTAAAAACTAAGCAAGTCCCATCTTTTAAAAAATCTTTTAAACTTTAAGTAAAAATAAGATATGATTCAAACAAAGAAGCTTTTTAAATTCATAGACATATAAACCAATAAGAGGAATAACTTTAATAATCTGAACAATAAAGATTTAATTAAGAAAAAGAAGTGCTATGATCTTCCACAGTAATTATTACAAATTTTATAAACCAAAAAAGCAGAGAAGCTCTACTTCTAACTGTGTGGTCTGGAAAGATGAAACTTGAGAGTAACTTAAGTGAGAACATCCGTTTGATTCTAGTAAAATGAGATAAGCAGGCTAGATTACTAATCTATGACTTTCAATCTAAAAACTAAGCAAGTCCCATCTTTTAAAAAATCTTTTAAACTTTAAGTAAAAATAAGATATGATTCAAACAAAGAAGCTTTTTAAATTCATAGACATATAAACCAATAAAATTTCTAGGTGGGGCCTCTTAAAAGTAACAAACTTTATCCCTTACATAATAAAAACTCAGCTATCTTCCTTTGTTGTTATAAAAACTTACTGTTTTTGATAAAGAGCTGCGAGGATTTTAGCATGATGATGTGAGGACCTTTGCTGATACTCTCCAGTAATAATTATAATAATATATTGTACATATTTGTATTATATATAATTGTACAGAAACATTGAAAACCTCTCTGGAAATGGTCATAATAGCAAATAGCAAATTAAGAAATATCTACTCATGAAAATCCTTGAGAACTCAGTATTGAAGGGATAGTCTTTGGTATTTGAACCTAGAATCCTCCTTCCTTCACCTGTCCTGTGTTCTGTGCCCTTAGGGCTTAGTTGGAAAATTAAGCTCCCCTTGTAAGTAAAATTAAATCAAATTAGTATAGCTTATACAACAGAAGTAAGACTAACAGTCTAACAAACATTTTGAAAACATAAACCAAAGTACAATGTAGGAATTAGGGATAGCCCTATATGTCTAGACAGTGGTGAATTACCTATAATATAGTAATTTTAGGATGGAATCAAAATAAGTCCAAATATATGAACTTTCCTATGTTATCTAAATTATGTTATCCTGCAACATAGGAATAAAAGCAAAAAAAAGTTATTTCAGCACATGTTTAAAATTAACTTTAGAGCAAAATTAAAATTTAAAGGACCTAGGAATGACATCTACATTATGGTTAACTCTAGATAGTTGGGAGCTAAATAGACCTCAATAATTCTGTTTCAAGACATTCTTTAATACATATATATTTTTTCTTTAATATATGTATACTAGAGGCCCAATGCATGAAATTCGTGCAAGATGCTCGGCCCTCGCAGCCCCAGTTTCATCTGGAATGTCATCTGGAAGGACATCCGGAAGCTCGTTCAGCTGTCCAGTCTAATTAGCATATTAAGCTTTTATTATTATAGATATTGATTTCAGAGAGGGAGAGGGAGAGAGAGTTAGAAGCATTAATGATGAGAGAGAATTATTGATTTCAGGGAGGAAGGGAGAGGGAGAGAGAGATAGAAACATTAATGATGAGAGAGAATTATTGATCGGCTGCCTCCTGTATGTCCCCAACTAAGGACTGAGTCCACAACTCTGGCAGGTGCCCTGACCTGGAATCGAACTGGTTCATAGTTCAAAGCTCAACCACTGAGCCACGCTGGCTGGGCAAGAGATTCTTTTTTACATTTCTTAGAGCTGCCATCCTCAGGCAAATATCTATTGAGAGCAGAATCCACCACCTGCATTCTCCATAATAATGTGCCTGAATCTGGGTCCATTATAATATGGAGCATATTATGGGTGCTCAAATACATACTTTAGTAAATTGTTAGATCAAGTCACTATTATAAGTAATTTCTCCTGTCCTTGTTTTACTTTATATCAAATACTTGATTCAATTATTTTAAATTTTGTTTTATTCACATAAAGAAATAAGGAACTCAGTTCTTTTGTCGGTAGTTTGGCTTACGCCAGTAATCCTCAGCAGAGAAAATGAAAATTGATATAATTTTAGGAATTTGCTTTTCTCTTGGTGGAAAGAAAATTCAATATGTAACTTATAATTGGAATGAGAGACAGTTGTTTACTCCTATTGTGATATTAAGTGCATTGGAGCTGAAATGAGCACTATAATCATTTACAATATTTTAGTATTCATCAAAATGTATTGCATATACACATAAAACTTATTTTCTGATTTGTAATAAATTCTCCTTGAGTCCCAAAGCTCAGATACCCATTCTTTTGAGTTATTGTAAGGAAATTGAGTAGGAATTTAATTTGCCTGATAAGTGATCTCCTCTTGCTGAAACAGCATTCTATCACCAAGGATAAAATGAATCCTATTACAAGGAGGCATAATCAAGCAGGAGGAAATACCGGGGGGTGGAGGGGGTGAGTTCCAGTTTAAAGTATACACTGCATTTTGTCAGAGTTTTGGTATCCATCATAAATAAGTACATAATTTCAAACAGGTAGTCATTGTGCATAAGGTGGATGGCTATGTAGTTCTTTTCATTTAAATGTAACTACTGTTTAGTTACTTCTCTATACTAGCAGGAATTATTCGTAGCTTTTCTTTGTAACATGCGGTCTTATTGTAGAGTTTGATTCATCTATGTAGAATTATGAGAGCAATGTAACAGGTTTGTTTCTCAATGTCCTATATCCCTTGGATTGATATATTATTTGGCAGTATTTGAGATTCAAAAGGGGAAAAAACATGCCTCTGGCACATACTTAGCTTAAAACTGAATTTCTTGAAAAATTTTCAAACTGTTTTTAGATGTGGATGAAAAACTTCACAGAGAGAGAGAGAGAGAGAGAGAGAGAGAGAGAGAGAGAGAGAAAGGGAGGTAGAGAGAGAAAGAGAAAGTAAATGTTGAAAATGTTATCTTATGACTGCTCTCTTTTAATTAGGACCTGAAATTTGGGGACACCCAATTGAATACAAAGATAAAATAAAGAAAAAGTAAATGAGCATGTAATAGAACAAACATGACTACATTCTTCAGTGAATTTTTCTAATAGTCCTGGAATAGATTTTGAATAGCCCTGCCCCACATTTTATTTTTTTTACAGAGGAACAAATTACCAGTTTTCAAAATATCAGTCAAATAATTCCATGTATAAGTATAATTGAAACATTCCTGTAGTTTCTTGCAATTGTTACACTAATATTTTAAAGAATTTTCAGTGGAATATTTAAGAATATGTAACAAGCAGAGCATTTTACCACCCCCAAGCACATGCCCAAACCCTCACCCCTGTCTGTGTCCATTGGTTATGCTCATATGAATGCAATCAAGTCCTTTGGTTGATCTTTTACCCCCTCACCCCCCACCTTCCCTCATAGGGTTGGACAGTCTGAAGGGTCCCAAGTTCGATTCTGGTCATGGGCACAGGCCCAGGTTACCGGCTTGATCCCAAGTAGGAGACATGCAAGAGGCAACCAATCAATGACTCTCTCTCATCATTGACATTTCTATCTCTCTCTCTCCCTCTTCCTTCCTCTTTGAAATCAATAAAAATATTTTTCAAAAAAATAATATCCAACCATGATAATGGATTTTATATTTCTCCTTCAATTGTCAAATCTGTCAAATTTTGCTACATACAACTGGGATTCTGTTATTAGAGTTACAGCAGAGTTACACAGAATTGTGTCACAAGACTATGATAGTTATAACTCTCTGTGTATTGTGCTCTTTACTATTAGATATTTTTTGTCTCTATATTTCTTGCCTTAATGTTTACTTTGGCTGATGTTAATATAGCTATGCCAACATGCCGGGGTCCAGCCCCAGCGGTCCAGGGGTTCCCAAAGGTAAGGACAGCATTGGCGAAGAATGAAGGACATGGAGACAGCATTCAGATAATCAGCATAGTTGGGTTCTCTCTTTATTCTCCTGTTACATCTGTATTTATACCATTTGATCCTATAAGCATGCCTCTATAGTTACATCATCATATGTTTTGGGTCCTCCCTTGACCTTCTACAGTTCCTTGTTTCATGTCCATAGTTTCTTATCTGACCTTTGCCAAAAATCCCATCTCCATCTAGTTCTGTTGATTTTAATCCTATCCATTCTATTCCAAAGGTTAGGGCTAGTTGCTGTTCTGTTAAGCTACAAGGAAGTAACTGAAGGAGATTATCCTAAGTAAAGATTATGTAGCTTAAGTGTGATTGTTCGTAGTTAAGGTGATTAACTACCCGCCCTGGCACTTAGTTAAGGGGTTTTACTGATTTATTCCCTTCCTTAGCCTTGTTAATTCCTAACTTCAGGGAAACATCCCCACCTGGGGAAACAACCTTTCTCAGGGAGGTGGCCCTGGTTAGAACACATAGCACTAAGAAGGGGAGCAAACATATTAAGAACAGTATGCCAGGTCCCTTGAAACATAAGCTGTACAGATGTTTCTTCCCTGCAGCGACTGTGTCAAGCAACAAGGATGGACCGGCCTCTGGCACCAACATTTTTTGTTCCCTTTTTTGTATGGTATATATTTTTTTCCTTTTTCTTTTAAAGATAAGTATTCTGATATTTAAAATTTGCTTCATGTATATAGCATAGAGTTGTTTTATTTAACTAGTCTAATAATCTTTGTATTTTAATTGGAAATTGTATTCTATCTAAATTTAATGTAAATTGAGTTTAAATCTATAATCATCTTGTTTCTTTTCCATTTTTTATTAACTTGCTGGTAATTTTTATCCCTCTCTGTTACATGTCTCTGTCACTTCTTTTATCTTTACCATGAGTTCAGTCTACATAGGACCAATCCTCAATTATGAGTTCTAAATTGAAGAGAACATAGAGACAGCCCTGGCCGGTATTTCTCAATGGTTAGAGCATCAGCCTGCATACAGAAGGGCCGTGGGTTCAATTCCAAGTCAAGGCATACCTGGGTTGTAGGTTTGGTCCCAGGCCTGGTCCAGGCGAATGCAGGAGACAACCAATCGATGTGTTTCTTTTGCATGGATGTTACTCCCTTTCCCCTTCCCATTCCTTCCCCCCTCCCTTCCACTCTCTCAAAAAATCAATGGAGAGAATATCCTCAGGTGATTAACAGAAAGAAAAAAAAGCATAGAGAGAACATAGAGACAAAGAAAATTCATATGGGACATAGCAAAAATAAAGCTTTAGTGTCATATTTCATTATCATAGGTTATGGCTTTACTGAAGCATAATCTAGAAAAGTGTCCTAAAAAATCCCATGTTAATAAGTTTTATTATATGTTTTTTAAAAATTTTATTGTTGAAAGTATTACAGCTGTCCCCCTTTTTTCCCCACTTTGATGCCCTCTACCCCAAACCCACCCCTCCCAGGCCTTCACTGCACTATTGTCTGTATCCATGAGCTATGCATATATGCATATAAATTCCCCAGTTAATCTCTTCCCCCACACCCCTGCCTGGAGAAATGCATTCTATATACATTAGGACATATAAATTTTAAGATGCCTAAAATGTTCAAAATGGTATTTTTTGTTGTAGGAATTATGATGCCACTGGATTGTATGAGATTTCAGATTCTAGTCCTCTTTTATATTTGAGTAAATATCTAACAAGTAAATCTTAATCCTATTGAGATTTCAGCATCTTTATTTATAAAATATGTTGAGATAATGTCAAAGTTAATATGTACCTTAATTTTAACAACACAGAGGTATGGATACAATAAAATATCTAGAGTGAGATGCTAAAATAATGAGCACAATTTTCTTTATATCAAAATCTAATCAAAGCTTTATGTCTCAAAGTCTATCTTGGCTATTTCTTTTAATAGTCAAACATTCCAAACAAAAAAATTAGCGGGCTGGAAGAGGTTAATGGGGGCAAAAGGAGGACCTATGTAATACTTTCAATAATAAAGATTTAAAGAAATTGTAGACTAAGCACTAAAAGAACATTTACTGTCAATTAATATATTCTGAGAAGCATGCAATTGGATTATATCTCATAATACATAACTAAAATGGGTTTGTTATTGTTCAACTGTACTATAATTATTTTTCTTTCCACAACTGTTTTGGGTATTAACTTCTTACAAAAGTAAGTTTTGGCCGTAACTGGTTTGGCTCAGTGGATAGAGTGTTGGCCTGTGGACTGAAGGGTCCCAGGTTCGATTCTGGTCAAGGGCATGTACCTTAGTTGCGGGCACAGTGCAGGAGGCAGCTGGTCGATGTTTCTCTCTTATTGATGTTTCTAACTCTCTATCCCTCTCCCATCCTCTCTGTAAAAAAATCAATAAAATATATTTTTTAAAAGTAAGTTTTGTATGTAATATTACTGTGTGTATGTGAATACTGTGTGTATGTGTGTGTTTGATGTCTAGTACAGGCACACCTTGGAGATACTGTGGGTTTGGTTCCAGGCTACTGCAATAAAGCAAATACTGCAATAAAATGAGCCACATTAAGTGTTTGGTTTCCCACTTTGTATAAAAGCTATGTTTACACTATGCTGTAGTGTATTAACTGTTCAATAGCATGATGTCTTTAAAAACTACATACTTTAATTTAAAAAAATTATTGCTAACCATCAACTGATCTAGTTGAAAAAAAATGGCACTAATAGACTTGCTTGAGTCCAGGTTGCCACCAACCTTCAATTTGTACAAAACACTATATTTGTGAAGTGCAATAAAGGAAAGCACAATAAAATGGGGTATGTCATAAATTTTCACAAGATTATTTTCATTAATAATCCTATATTTCAAGTAAAGCTTTCAAAAATCTTAAAAATTTACCAACATCAAAGAGTCAAACATTTATTTCTTTTTCTTTAAAGCATGTCCATGAAATATTACATATTTCTAATTATTTAAGACTCTGGAATATATTTCTATAAGTGTGCCAAGTCCTACTTTATATCTTGATTTGTTTCATCTAATACCTGCAAATGCAGAATTTCCTTAACCTCAATGAAATCTTATAGGTATTGGAAATATGGAAAATATTAGTTGGAGTCTGTTTTTATTTGGCAAAGTAATGGCACATTTTTCTCTGATCTAGGTGGATTCAAATCTACAGGACAGCTTAAATAGCCGGTTAATGGAAAGAAGAATTGATGACAAATTTAGAAAAGCAATAAGCCCTTGAAACGTGAAAGCCATTTTACTCCAATCTCCTCTTAAAATATTGGTGTGTTTTTTTTTGTTTGTTTGTTTTCTGAAACAGGGACTAAACCAACTGTAAACAGCATCCTTTTAAAAGACTATTTTAATTTATAAAAGAAAATATAAATATATTCACATATCATATTCCACATATCAAAAGACTATTAGGAACAAAGTTAACAAACAGTACAGGAGGAATAAATCAATAAAGATAGAGTAGAAACCAAATGAATTAGAAGATCAAAGAATAATCAAATAAATCCTTAAGTGCCAAAGAAGGTTAATTACAAATATCAAAGTAACATTTATACATTTTCAGCTAGTACAGATATAAAAATAATAACATGAAAAACTATATATACAAATTATTATTTTCTCTAATAAATTTTGCTATTGAACTATAACATATCCTATATAATAAAAGGCTAATATGCAAATTGACCAAACAGCGGAACGACTGGTCACTATGATGTGCACTGACCACCAGTCGGCAGATGCTCAATGCAGGAGCTGCCCCCTGGTGGTCAGTGTGCTCCCACAGGGGGAGCATTGCTCAGCCAGAAGCTGCGCTCATGGCTAGCAAGGCCAGCAGTGGTGGTGGGAGCCTCTCATGCCTCTATGGCAGTGCTAAGGATGTCCGACTGCCAGCTTAGGTCCGCTCTCCACAGGAAGCAGGCCTAAGCCATCAGTCAGACATCCCCTGAGGGCTCCCAGACTGAGAAAGGGTGCAGGCCAGGCTGAGAGACCCCTCTCCCCAAATGCATGAATTTCGTGCATCGGGCCTCTAGTTCTATAAATAAAAGGCTAATATGCAAATTGACCAAACGGCGGAACGACCAGTTGCTATGAAGCGCACTGACCACCAGCGGGTAGACGCTCAATGCAGGAGCTTCCCCCTGGTGGTCAGTGCACTCCCACAAGGGGCATGTCGCTCAGCCAGAAGCCCTGAGTCAGGCTCATGGCTGACGAGCACAGTGACGGTGGCGGGAGCCTCTCCTGCATCAGCGGCAGCGCTAAGGATTTTGACTGATTCCCCCCAAGGGCTCCCAAACTGTGAGAGGGTGCAGGCCAGTCTGAGGTAACCCCTCCCCCGGGTGCACAAATTTCGTGCACCAGGCCTCCAGTATATATATTATATATCTATCTATATATAGGTCTATATAGATAGATATATAGATATATAGATATATATACACAAAAGACTAGTCTCCTTCATAGAAATGTCTAACCAAAGCTCTCTCCTCTTATGCAGGGAGAGAAGCAATATGTTAAATTTCAACAGGGCAGATTAATAGTAGTCTCTTCATTGCTATACATTGTTCTATTGAAAGAATATATGGCAACTGAGTTATCTACTAATTTTTGTGAGTCACTTGGGTTTTGCCAGTGTTGGGCTACCATGAAGAGCACTACTCTGAGCATTATTGCTATGACTTCTGCCGTACCTCTTTTACACACTTGTTTTATGAATAATCCTAGGAGAGAATTTCATGCACCACCGGGTATGCATATGTATGCACATGCATTCTTAGATTTGTAGTTTAATTCCTTCCAGTAATTACAGGAAATTATTGGCAATTATCTCTTTAAATACATATTCTACTCCATTCTCTCTAACTTCAGAAATTCCAATTACACATGTTAAATTGCTCAATATCATTCAACACTCTTGCAAGCCCCTTCCAAACTAGTTGAGAAATATGACAGTGCAAATACAGCAACTTTATTGCTGACAAAGCTAATTAAAGATTTTGAATCTTAAAGGGTACAGACAAAAGAATATGCTAATATTCCTTAGTCTGACCCACCCAGATTAATCAGGTCCGAATAAACATATGTTTTTTCGCAGGGGCAGAGCTTGCATGATTAACATTTCTAATTACAAGGGAAACAACCCAGAATGTACTATCCCTGAAAAGAGGCAGTTACAAAAGGTACTGAAACCCTCTGATCATACATTTTGTTCATATTCTGTATAGGAAAGAGCAAGGAGTAAAGTCAGGCTAGGAGTGGTTCTCAAATGTGGCCCCTGGACTACTGGAATCAGAATCACCTTAGGAATACACCTAAAGTTTATCTATAGATTATTACTCCTACCTGATTACTGGAACCTTAAAAAATTAATAATTTCCAGGCCATCCCATACCAATGCAATTGCAATGTCTTGGGATCCAGTCCTGAACATTGTGTGGGTGCCTGTGAGTTTACTTGTGTGTTTTCAATAGTTGCACAGATGGCTCTCACATTCAGTCAGTACTGGGAACCAACTCTAGTAGAAGTCCCTTCTTTTTTAATTTTATTTTTTTAAAATTCTTTATTGTTGAAAGTATTACATATGTCTTCTTTTCCCCATTGACCACTCCCCGGCTGTTCCCACCCTCCAGCACATGCCCTCACCCCCCTAGTGTCTGTGTCCACTGGTTATGCTTATATGCATGCATACAAGTCCTTTGGCTGCTCTCTTACCACCCCACCCTCCCCTGCTTTCCCTCTGAGGTTTGACGGTCTGTTCGATGCTTCTCTGTCTCTGTATTTATTTTTGTTCTTCAGTTTATGTTGTTCATTATATTACACAAATGAGGGAGATCATGTGATATTTATCTTTCTCCAACTAGCTGATTTCACTTAGCATAATGCTCTCCCTGACCCAGTAATCCCACTTCTAGGAATATATCCAAAGAAATCAGAAACACCAATCAGAAAGAATATATGCACCCCTATGTTCATAGCAGCACAGTTTACAATAGCTACGACTTGAAAACAGCCTAAGTGCCCATCAGCAGAAGAGTGGATTAAAAAAAAAAGTGGTACATCTACACAATGGAATACTACACTGCTGTAAAAAAAAGAAGTTCCTTCTAATGCAAACATGTAATCAAGAGGAGGATAGCTGCCCCCAACAAAATTATGAATAATTCATTGATAATCTCAGTATACAGAAAGTTTTTCTAAATATGAAATTAATCTTAAAATTCAGAATTTTAAAATTTTGACTATTTCAATCCTATGATTTAATTTTCTAATAATATATATTGAAAAGAAAATGGATGGTATTCTTGTGTATGTGTAGAAAATCAAAAGAATATAGTAGAACAAATTTAACTAAAGTAAACAGAGTGCAAGAGATAACATCAATATGAAATCAAACCTATTCCTATATGCCGATAACAAAGAAGATAGAAAGTTAAAATTAAAAAATACATACAATTTATAATAACATCATAAAACATAAATAGGTAGTAATAAATCTAACAAAAGACCTTTAATACCTACAAGATATTATTGAGAAAATTTAAAGGCTTTAATGAACAGAGATATATTATTTACAACATAATCTACGTTAACATTTCAGCATTCTTCATTGGAACATCTATCTATATAAAAGCCGAGCAACACTTATGGTGGAAAGACCAGAACGACCGGTCGCTATGATGCACACTGACCACCAGGAGGCAGACGCTCAACACAGGAGCTGCCCCCTGGTGGTCAGTGCACTCCCACAGCGGGAGTGCTGCTCAGCCAGAAGCCAGGCTCAAGGCTGGAGAGTGCAGCAGCAGTGGTGGGAGCCTCTACCGCCTCCGTGGCAGCCTAAGGAGCAGCAAGCCAACAAGTGGTAAGAAAGCAGGTGGGCGGTTAGGAGCAAAGGATCCCGGATTGCAAGAGGGATGTCCGACTGCCGGTTTAGGGCCTAATCCGGCAGTAGGACATCCCCTGAGGGGTCCTAGATTGCGAGAGGGTGCAAGCTGGGCTGAGGGAGGCCCCTCCCCCACACACATGAATTTTGTGCATCAGATCTCTCAGATCTCTAGTCCTACATAATAAAAGCCTAATATGCAAATTGACCAAACAGTGGAACAACCGTTCGCTATGATGTGCACTGACTACCAGGGGGCAGACGCTCAACACAGGAGCTGGCCCCTGGTGGTCAGTACGGAAGCTGGGCTCACGGTTGGCAAGCACGTTGGCAGTGGCGGGAGCCTCTCCCGCCTCTGTGGCAGCGCTAAGGACCCCTCAAGGGATGTCTGCCTGCCAGACTGAGGGACACCCCCCCCAGTGCATGAATATCATGCACCAGGCCTCTAGTGATTTTATAATTGTAATGGAAAATTAAAGCACCATGAAAAAATATAATGATGAACAAAAAATATGTATACAAAATTATATAATATGTATAATCTATATACTACTACTAATATATAAAAGCCTAAGAGACCAGTCAACCAGCCGACTGGCCAACCAGCCGGTAACTATGATGCACAATGACCACCAGGGGGCCGACACTCTGACCGGTAGCTATAATGCACACTGAGCACCAGGGGCAGACGCTCAACACATGAGCTGCTGAGCTGCGGTGACTTGGCAGCTGCGGTTCTCAGGTGACGCACCCAGAACCAGAGGGGAGGGAGCCCTATTTCGGGGTGTGTCACCCGAGAACCGCCCTCTTGCACTAGTGGGGTCCCTTGGCCTGGCCTATAGGGATCTGGCCAAAACTGGTTCTCCAACATCCCCCGAAGGGCCCCGGATTGTGAGAAGGCACAGGCCAGGCCAAGGGACCCCACCAGTGCACAATTGGGGCCAGGAAGGGACCGCAGGAGGGCTCCAGGGCATGTCCAGCCCATCTTGCCCCGTCCCCATTGGCCATACCCCAGCAGCAAGCTAACCTACTGGTCAGAGCATCTGTCCCCTGGTGGTCAGTGTGCATCATAGCAACTGGTCGAACAGTCGAACAAACAGATACTTAGCATATTAGGCTTTTATTATATAGACTTCTATGTTTACTCATACATTTGCAAATGCATAAAATATATCTCCTTAGTATGACAATGTACTTCAAAGTGTGTGAGATCAAACACATTAATTTCTAAAAACAGCCCTGTCTAGAGTTGCTCAGTTAGTTGGGCATTGTCACATGTACCGACAGATTGCCAGTTCTATTCCTGGTCAGGGCACATGCCCTGGTTGCAGGCTTGATCCCCTGATGGGAGGGGTGTGGGAGGCAGCCAATTGGTATTTCACTGTCACATCAATGTTTCTCTGTCTCTCTCCCTCTCCCTTCCTCTCTCTAAAAATCAATAAAATATTTTTTAAATGTTTAAATAGCTGGATTGAAATATAATTTGCATATCATACAATACATCCATTTTAAGTATATATATATAAAACTCTAATATGCAAATAGACTGAACAGCAGAACAACCTAACAACTGGTCTCCATGATGTGTACTGACCAACAGAGGGCGCATGTGGAACATGGTGGGAATCAGCCACGGTGGGATGGTGGAGCAGGTGAGCAGGGGTGCCAGACCAAGGCGGGGCGCTGGTCGCTGTCATCCAGGCGAGTTTTTGGTTACTGAAAATTCTTTGCTCCCGTACCATGGTCCTGCTGAGTACTCGTACCTGCTGCTGCGCCGGCCCCACTCATACCTGCAGCTGGTGCTGGAGCCACTGCTCACACCCACTGCTGGCACCCGGCACTGGCCCCACTTGCTCGGCGGGTGTGAGCAGCGGCTGCTGGCCCCAATTGCCCCTCAGGGCTTCTCTACCTCCCCCTGCTCCTGAGGGGCAATCGGGGCAGCAACTGCCATTCACACCAACTGATGGTGCTGGCCTCACTTGCACCCGCTGCTGGCGCCGGCCCCAATCACTCTGCATCGTCAGCGGATGTGAGCTGGGCCAGTGCCATCAGAACGTGGGAGCAATGGTGGCAGGAGCGGGGCTGTCGGCAGATAGGGGACCAGGGGCCACGGCAGGAGGGGCTGGGTGGGTGCATGGACAATGGGCCGAGACCCTCCCCTGTGACCACCGCAGCCTCATGGCCCACAGTTCCTTTCAAGGTGCACGAATTTATGCACTGAGCCCCTAGTACAATGATAAATATCACCATAGTTAATTTTAGAGAGTTTTTATCACCACAAAAAAGAAAGCCCATCCCATTAGTTATTATCACCTTTCTCATATCCTTCCTTTTGCTTGTTGTAGGTTTAGTTTATTCTTCTTTTTCCATTTTTGTAATTTGAAAAGTTAGGTTATTGATTTCAGATTTTTCTTTTTCACTAATACAGGTATTTACTGATATGAATGTCACTCTTAACACTGTTATAGCTACACCCCATACAGTTTGGTATGTGTGTCTTCATTTTTATTAAGCTCAAAATATTTTCTAATGTCATTTTTGTTTTCTCATTTCACCCACTGGTTATTTATAACTATGTTGTTTAACTTCCCTATATTTGTGAGTTTACCACATTTCTTTTTGCTACTGACTTCCAAATTAATTTCTCTCTGGTCAGAGAAGATATTCCGTGTTTTTCCATCTTTTTAAATTAATTGAGGTTAGTTTTATCGTCTAGGGAAGCAATTTTCAACCAGTGTGCCAGCACACTCTTTAGTCAGGGGCACTGACCTCTTTTACCTTAGATTATAAAATAAAAAACAAAAACAGTCAACACAACAAGAGCTGTCTGATGTGAATGAATCAATATCATACCTATTATTTTTGTCAGGTAGGCAAAACATTATATTTTTTGGTGTGCCGCAGAATTTTAGTATTTAGCTTATGTGTGCCATGAAATGAAAAAGGTTGGAAATCACTGGTCTAAGGTATGGTCTATATACTGAAGAATATTTCATGTGCACTTAAGAAGAATGTATCTAAACCCACTTAAGAATGTGGTTTTAGAATTCTGTTGATGTGTGTCAGGTCTAAGTGGCTTATAAAATTGGTCAAGTGTTCTCTTTCCTGTGTTTTTTTCTTAGTTATTGCATCCATTATTGGAATGGGGTATTTAGGTATCTATTATTGTTGAATTATCAATTTTCCTTCATTTCTTCCAGTTTTTGCTTCCTGTGCTTTGGTAGTAACTTCTTAGGTGCATATATCTTTTTAATTGCTATCTGTTGTTCATATTTCCCTCTTTCTCTTCATAAATGTCATTCTTTATCTCTAGTAATATTTTTTGTATTAAATTCACTTTTATCTGGCACTAATATAGTTCCTCCAGTTTTTTTTGTGGTTTTTATTTTCATAATATATCTTTGTTTCCACTCACACACTTTTACTTTGTTTGTATTTTTTAATCTAAAGTGTATCTTCTGTTAACACCACACTGGGTCTTATTACTTTATCCACTCTGATAATCTCTGTCTCTTAATTGAATTGTTTAATATATTACATTTATCATTTTTAATATATTACACTTATCATTAGCTACACTAAATTTATAAGCCTGACTGATGAGATTTCATGGAATCTACTGTGTGGGACATCTTGGGATAGCCTTTACAAAATGCAGCATTATCCCACCAAATACTTACAACACTAGGTGGCCCTCTAAAGGAAATACAGACTGCTTTTATTTTTTATAGTCTAACTGAGGGTTCAACATATTTTTTTTTCTAGGAGAGAGAGAATATTTAAAATTTGTTGGCTATATCCTCTGACAGTACTATTCAACTCTCATTGTAATGTGTAATCAGCCATAGACAAAAAATAAAACTTTATTAACAAGAACAGATGGCCCAACCATGGTTCAAGTGAGCTATGAACCCTATTCTACCTAATTTACTGTCTAATCGTTGATGCTTTCCAGAATATGAAATGGATTTGAAGCTGGTCCAAGATGCCCTTTTGACTTTAATACCCAATAGATTCATTGGTGCAAGAAATGTTTCTGCATGTGTGGATATTGTACGAAGTCTCTGACACGCCTCAATAATATAAGCCAGAGTATAATAATCAATAAATTTGAGATTGAAACCAAGCTATATTCTACAAGTAACTCTCTGCATGTCTCTTTTTATAATAGCGCCTATATAAATAAACCACGAGGAACCAAATAACCATGCGAACTGAACTGCTCATCCTGAACTGGCGATAAGACTCACCAACCCATTCAGTTGGTTATGTGCATCATAATCATAACTAGTATTTATTGATTATGTGGAAATGTGTGCATGTGCATATCCTGAGCAAAGTTAGAAGGCATAATAAATTGCATGAGCAGGTGATCGATTCACAATTTCAAACATCTAATCCTCCTGAAGTATATCCTATTTGTGTATGCACATACACAGGTTTATGGAAAATCCTCTTTATGGCTAAAGCGTTAAAAAATATTGATTTTGCTTTTCCTATGATTAAGTGGCATATTATAGACTTAAGATTTCTCCTGAATGGCAGTGCAGAAGGAAAACTGTACCAGTGGGGAAGACTTGGAACAATATATTTGATCGCCTAGTTTCCTGGATGGGAAAATAGCCAGTGGTATGAATTAACACGGATTTATAAACAATGGCTGAACACTGACAATATAATGGGTATGGGAATAGTTCTTCTATAATATTCAATTTTAGAACAAAACATATAAAATAATTTTAGACAAATTTTAAGGAAAAACAATATTTAGACAATAGAAAACACATAGAGAGTTTTAAATTTAAAAAAGGAAAACACAGGATATGAGCAATATATCAATTTCATCTTTATGCTTAGGGCACTTTAGGGACCACTGCACAGAAAGAAGGACCACTGCACAGAAAAAATTAATAGAAGTAGACCAAGAATTACATATATTGAAACTAGAAGAGAGCAGTGGGTGCAGTGGGCAAAGGAAATAGACAACTTTCTTGATGGCAATGGACATGGCGGGAACTGTAAGGCAGGGACTTGAGAGTGGCATGAAGTAGGAGATCCAGAAATCTGTGTAAGGATTACTTTGACTTTTTGGGCAAATAATAAACTCTAAGTGACCAGACAGAACTACACAGGATCTGGCAGAGAGCACATACGTGGTACTATGAGCTCAACACAGAAGCCAGTGGTGGAACAGTTTTTAGATATAATGGAGTTCTACCAACCCGAAACAACAACAATACAAAACAAAAAACCCCACAATTTTGTTAAACACTCTAGACCAGGGGTGGGCAAACTTTTTGACTCGAGGGCCACGATGGGTTCTTAAACTGGACCAGAGGGCCGGAACAAAAGCATGGATGGAGTGTTTGTGTGAACTAATATAAATTCAAAGTAAACATCATTACATAAAAGGGTACGGTCTTTTTTTTTTTTTTTAGTTTTATTCATTTCAAACGGGCCGGATCCGGCCCGCGGGCCGTAGTTTGCCCACGGCTGCTCTAGACACTAAGGTGAGGTGCTTGAAAGGCTATCCCTTAGGAGTATGGTTATCCCCCTCATGTAAATAAGGGCTATCTCAGTTCTAACAAATCTGGAAGCCAAGTCACGACACTATCAAGATGAACCACCTATAAATAAACTGCCCATCAAAACAAACTCAACACTTTTTAATGTAACACAAATAAAGCTTTGAACATCCACAGTGTCATACATACAATCAGATATGATATATGAAAAAGGAGGAAAAATAGTCAATTAGCAGTAGAAAAGAAAAATGAGGCCAGGAGAGGTGGAAATGAGGGGTTGTTGAATTTGTATAAAGTTTTAGTTATGCAGGATGAATTAGTTCTAGAAAACTGTTGTACAGCAAGTGCCAACAGGCAACAGTACTGCTCTTAAAAATTAATTAGGAGGGCGGGTCTCATGTGAAGTGTTCTTACAAAAAAAAATCCACAATTCTATGGACACAGGAAACTTTGGGAAGTGATGTTATATCTATTATTTCATGGTGATGGTTTCACAGGTATATGCGTATGTCCATACTTACTTACCAAATTGTATACATTAAATACATGCAATTTTTTGTTTTCAATCTATGTTAAGTAAAGGAAAATTTTAATAGAAGTAGACCAAGAATTGCATATATTGAAACTGGAACACAATTACTTCAAAATGTTATGAAGAGGTATGTCTGAAACCCAAGGAATTCTCTGAGGCTCTTCTTAATGCTTCTATATTCAAAGGTAAATTAATAAGGAATATCATAGCATTCCAATCCAGGCAGGACCACTAAGATTCAGATTCTTTTAGTATGAAGTTTTAGTTCAACCTACCAGGTAAATATTTCTAGCCAATTTAGGTGTTGGCTAAGGGCAAAGAACACATGGAATAATTAATACAAGAAGAAAATATAAATATGGTACATGCATATTTTTCCTCATTATGATATTAACCACTTTTCTTCTACTTTATACTTCACTATTCTATTTAAATAACCTTAGTTTTGATTAACATGTACAGATGGGATTAGGACTAAATAGGAAAAGAAATTAACATTCTATTTATTATCTAGAAATAGATACAGTGAATGAACTTTGTGTTTCTTTTTCTAAGAGAAATGCTGAGAACACTTTCATTTTCCAAATCAGCTACAGTGAAGTACAGTTTTCATAAAATAAAATGTACCAATTCTATGAATACAATTTTATGAGTTTTCATGAATGTGTACAGTGTGTAGTAAGCATCACCATAATCAATATATGACATGCTTTTATCACAGCAAAAGTTCCATTTAAAACTGTATAGAACAGAAGCATACTAAATCCCATACATAGGGTAGCAAAGAGTGGGAATTTTTCTAGCTTGTTTTGTTTTTTCCCCAAATGATGATCTGTTCTTACATACAAAATAAAATTTCAATTCTAAAGTTGTAAGAATATCTAAAATTCCTTTCCCACTCCTTTGCTTATTTGTAACTTGAACTTTTTAAATATTTTATTTTTTTAATTTAAGTATAGTTGGCATATGATATTATATTAGTTTCAGGTATACTATATAAAGATTTGACATTTTTATGCCTTACAATGTAATTGTCACACTAAGTATAGTAATTATCTCTCACCAAGCAAACTTATTAGAATATTATTGACTATATTTCCCTGCACCCTTTTAAACTCATTTCCCACCCAATTTTATAGTGTTTAAATATTTTTATTTCAAAATATATGATGGCAAATGAGTTCTATTTACCAACATTTTGTAAGTTTAGTTTACAACTTTAACTAATATTAAATGATCAATATTTCCTCAATTTAATGATTACTTTTTATCATGTCTATTGACAATAATGGAAATGAAATATTTTTTAAGATTTTACTTCAAAATAAAACCATTTTGCTTTGCTGGTGTGGTTCAGTGGTTGAACATCAACCCATGAACCAGGTGGTCACAGTTTGATTCCCAGTCAGGGCACATGCCTGGGTTGCAGACTCCATCCCCATTAGGGGGTGTGCAGGAGGCAGCCAACTAATGATTCTCTCTCATCATTAATGCTTTTTTCCCTCTCTCACTCTACCTTCCTCTCTCTGAAATAAATAAAAACATATTTAAAAAATAAAATAAAATAAAATCACTTTAGTTGATAATTATCTTAAGGATTGGGATAAATTTAAATTAATTATACTAATTCTAATATTATAGTTTTTACGTACTTCTTTTACTATTATTTTATCTTTTCTTTACAGTAATCTAATAAATTGAACATAATATCCATTCTTCTATACATTAGTTAAATTAAGGCTCATAGATAGTGTGTAATTGAACAAAGCCTATTAAATGGCAGAGGCAGCTCTCAACAGCTAGCCTTATCCTATATAATAAAGAGCTAATATGCAAATTGTTGCCATGCCCTCGCACCCTCACGCCCTCGAGCCAGGGCCAGGGTCCCTGAGGCCATGCCCTCTACCCGGTAGGGCCTGATGGGGGACTTGAGGGGGTGGGGTCATTCGGGTCTGGGTCTTGCGTGATTTCGAGGCACGCAGGTGGGCAGGGACTTGACTCTGGGTCCCGAGGAGCGCCCCAGACTCTGACAGGAGGGAGATTTTCATATATATTTTACTAATTTTCTTTATCTCTGACACTTCTATTACAGAGAAAGGGCAAATAGAAATATTAAAATATTTCCTCTAATTAATTCCCTTTTAATGTGCATGAATTCCGTGCACCGGGCCACTAGTTCTAAATATAATTCTACTCTACTAGGATGCCTCAGTTTAAATGTCATTAGTTATTCATCATATTAATGAAAAAAATATTGATTCTTTTGTTGATTGTGTATAAGCCCCATGACATCCTTGATATAATATCAGCATTTTTGATAACTTGACTTGCAAAATAATTTCAAATCACACCCAGCATATCATTATTTTTGAAAGCATCACTGAAGATTTGGGGGAGGGGTCAGAAAAAGTGCATATGACTTCATTTAAAATCTATCATTACGTATATTTTCTTTCCCAAAGGTCCTTCTACTCCCTGTCCCTGGGTTTTTCTTTGTCTTTGTCCAGTATTTGGCCCTACTCCTTTATTCCTTCTGCTCTCTTTACTACTAAGCAACCTAGCTTCCATCTCCCTTATACAACCTCAAGTCCAATGCACTAAATAGGCCCAGAAGATTCCCTTAAAACTTTCTGGGATTTAAACGTATTCTAAACAAAACTCTATACTGATTAAAAGTAATATTCATATCAACTTCTATGAATATAAAAATACCCCACATACAAGTAGATTTGGGAAAACTAATAAACACCTCTGGTTCTTTTGGAAATTCATGATGGAAGCACTTACTTGCCTAAAGGGCACCTTTACTGGTCCTCACCTTGTGGTGTCTTTTGAGTAGTAGCAACAGGAATCATTTAACATTACTATTATCTACCACTGTGTAAGCCTGCCAAAAACCTGAGCAGCTTAAAACAACACATTCACCATCTCATAGTTTCTTTGGGTCAGGAATTTGAGCACAGCTTAGCTATGTCCTTTGCTTAAATTTTATTAAACTACTAGAGGCCTGATGCATGAAATTTGTGCAAGAGTAGGCCTTCCTTCCCCCGGCTGCCAGCACCAGCTTCCCTCTAGCACCCAGGACCTAGGCTTCCATCTGGCCCACCGGCAGGCACCTGGGACCCGGGCTTCCCTCGCAGCCCTGGCTTCATCCAGAAGGTCGTCTGGTCTAATTAGCATATTATCCCTTTATTATTATAGATAATCTACGTACATATTAGCTGGCACTATGGTTTCATCTGAAGTTTGACTGGGAGAGGACCTGCTTCTGAAACCATATAGCTATTAGCAGAATTAAGCATTTTGTGGGGTTTTGGCTGAACTGCCCTAAATTTTTAAGTGTTATGTCTGTTTGCTTTCTCAAAATCAGCAAGGGAGAGAGTTTCATCTAGCAAGATAGACATTACAGTCTATGTAATATAATTGCATATATCCCATCACCTTTACTATATTTTATTCATCATCAGTAAATCCCAGCTTCACTAAAGGAAGAGAATCATACAAGGACATGAATACCAGGACGCTGGGATTGCCAGAATCCACCATAGAGTTTGTTGGCCACAGTTGCTCATGTATTAGAATTGAGTGCTTCTAATAAGCAAATGTGTTCCCATAAAGATTTACCCCATGGTTTTGACGCATGCTACTTCTTAAAAGAGGTAATTTGTACTCAATATTAAAAATAAATAGCGGCAATGTGTGGCATGCTTTGAAAAATTAAAAGAACAAATTTAAGGAAGAATTTCAGAAAGCAAATGAGAACAGTTTTAAAGTGGAAATGGGAGTCTCTGTGCTCCTACCCAAATCCAACTGGATTTACAAATATCAGCATCATGGATTCAGAAATGAAAAATATTAAATACATGTAGTAATTCTTATCATTATTCTACCAAATTACCATAAATACAGCAGTTTAAAACAATGTTCAGCTATTATCTCACAGTGTGTAGCTCAGAATGCCAGGCATAGCATAGCTCAGCTGGTTCTCTGTCCAGGTTCCACAAGGTGGAAATCAAGGTATCAACAGGACTGTGCTCATTTGGGAAGCTCTGAGGATGAAACCCCTTCTGAGATCACTCCAGTTGTTGGCCTAATTCAGTTCCTTAGGGTTGTAACACTTTGGTTTCTATTTCTTGACTGTAAGCTAAGGCTGAGTCTCAGCTTCCAGAGGCTACAGGGGTGGGCAAACTTTTTGACTCGAGGGCCACAATGGGTTCTTAAACTGGACCGGAGGGCCGGAACAAAAGCATGGATGGAGTGTTTGTGTGAACTAATATAAATTCAAAGTAAACATCATTACATAAGAGGGTACGGTCTTTTTTTTTTTAGTTTTATTCATTTCAAACGGGCCGGATCCGGCCCGCGGGCTGTAGTTTGCCCACGGCTGGCACACTTCCTTGGTTCATGTTCAAAGCTGGAAATAGCAAGTCAAGTCCTTTACATTCTTCAACTCTAAGCTCTACATCTACCTCATTCCTCCTCTGTTTTGAGTCAGGTAAAGCTTTTGGATTTTAAGGGCTTAGGTTATTAGAGTGGTCCTTCCAAGATAGCATCCCTATTATTAAGGTCTACAACCATAATCACATCTATAAAATACCTACTCAAAGGTTGTAGGGATGAGGGCACGAGCATCTTTGGTGGGGCTATCATTTTGTCTATCACAATAAACTATAAAATGACATTAAAGTCATAATGAGATTTCTTTTGTTATAAACATAAAAGAGAATGTTTCATTAGTTTGTTATCTGAGAGCGCTGCATAAACTAGCAACCCAAATACATGGCAGAAATATAAGGACTTTTAAGAGCTGTTAGCTGTAATCTGTTTTATTCAAGAAAATATAATTTCTCCAGAATACTGTTTCACTGTAACTAATCTCAGTGACAACATTATTTTTGTGGCAGAGAAATATGAGCTGATTATTAAGCATTTTGGCATCTTCTATGAAATCTTTGAGCAATTCTTGGATTTAGGAGAAAAAAATTGAGGAGGCCAAAATCTTTTCATGCAAAATAATCTACTACCTTAGTAACACTGGAATAGTCCGCATTTAACAAAAGCAAAGGAATTTAGAGGTGTTTGTTTGCATGTGGTGGTTTTGTTTTATCTGAGTTCTCAAAGGCATCAAAGAGTCAATACATTCTGTATGTTTGTATTTGGTGGACTCTTAAGTATGTGCAGCAACAGTATGCCATTTCAGGATGAGATTCATAGAACAAAGTTAAGCACTCACTGACCCTGAGAAAGATTTTAACTAAAACAGCAATAATAATGGCTTATGTTATCTGAATGCTTCCTCCATAATACATTGTGGGAAACACTTTCATGAATAATCACACATAATTCTGATGGAATATTAGGCACCATTATTGTCCCAAGTTCAAATATAAAAGAAAATGAGGCTAAAATTAAAATTCATATTTCTAGTGTCTAATTGAGCCATGTGTCAAGTGATGAATAGCTAGTTTTAACACCTATGACTTTCATTTTTATTTTTTACCTTCTATGCACACATACAGTGTATATATAACATCTAAAAAAGTACACACTACCACACACATTTTAAGATTTTTAATGTTTGTCCCCAGCTCAAACCATGGTGCATGATGCTAAAGATCAAAAAAGCGTTGGAATGATTAAATATGATTGGTTTTAGAAGTAATTCTAAAACTTATTTTCTTTTATGAGACATTTACTTTCATGATTTTCATTTTATCATCTTCTAATTTTAAAGTAAAGTTGTGCTGCTACTTTTGGCAGGACCTCGGATTATGGCAATTTAGCTTAAAGTGAAGCCATGATTAAGATGCGTTGATAAGGCAAAACATAGTAAATGACAAATTAAGTTATATCACCAGCCCTATAGATTCTGGAGGCCATAAGGGGCATTTTGTTAAAAGAGATGTTAAATGAGTTCCTGAAGGTTTGAAATATTTGGGACAAAATACACTGGCTGAACTCCAAGATACCAGATAATTGAACTTAGTTCCTTTACTGGGAGTAATTAGGCCTAATTTGCATAGGTAAGGTCATTTGAACAACTTTCTGGTGAAAAATAAAGCTAATTGAGATTAATGACTCTTAAACACATTGCTTCTCTACTTAGCATATCAAGGCAATATTTTCTGGAGAATAGAAAATGCTTTAGGAATTCTATTAGGAAAGTAGAGGTTATAGGCTTTTTTATTCTTTCACTCATTTTATCACATAACATTGTTATAGGTTTCCATAACAGATATCAAATTATTCTATAAAACAATTTTAAAGCAGCCTTATAAAAACAACCATTTCTTTTTTACTTTTAGCAATTTTCCACCCCTTCACCTTAATTTTTCTACACTCATTTGTTTTCCCACATATTCACACCACCACCACCGAGAGAGAGAGAGAGAGAGAGAGAGAGAGAGAGCGAGAGAGAGAGAGAAAGAGAGAGAGAACTCCTACAAGTTTGGCATGGTTTTCTCTTCTTTTAAAGAGGAAGACACTGCTTGCTATACAGAGGAATGAAGCCAGGTCTCTTCAACCTCCCAAACCATTTGATACTTCGTTTAATTAGTGCAGACCATTTTCAGTCCTGTGCCAGGAGCAACTGGTAAACCAAGAGATTGTGGCTAAGAGGGGAACATAGAGCAATGAAAGCCATTGTGGCTTCTCAAAAGAAGGGCATTTTAATTATCTGTTGCTACATAAGATATTGCTATAAAATTCAGTGGCTTAACCTAACAAACATCTATTATTTCACAGTTTCCGTAGGTCAGTAATCAAGGTGCTGTTTGGCTGGGCTCATCTAGCTCGAGGCCTTTCCCAAAGCTGCAGTTTAGGGTTTGCCCACAGCTGCAGCCATCACAACACTTGCCTGAGGGAGCGTCCACATTCAAGCTTGAGGTAGTGTGGGCAGGACTCTAGTCCTCTCTGGGTTTTGGCAGGAGACATCAGTCCTTGCCATGTGAGTGACTCCACAGGCTACTCAAAGTGTGGCAGCTAGATTACAGTATACAAGACTGTATTATAAACTTCAAAGCTGTTGCTAAGAGACTAGATCTGATTTTCTCACCCCAGAAACAAAATCATAATTATGTGACATGATAGAGGTGTTAGCCAAGTCTATAATGTTAATCATATTGCAATATATACATGTATCAAATCAACACATTGTATACCTTAAACTTATGCAATGTTATATGTCATAGTTCAAAAAAAAAAGAAAGGAAGAAAAAAACATGGCAGCTAGCTTCTCTTAGAGCAAGTGAAGAGAAAATTGAGAGAGAAAGCAAAACAGGAGTCACAGTATCTTGAGTAACTCAGTCTCAGTCGTGGCATAACATCACTTTCATCATATTCCTTTCATTATGATCAAGTCACCAGTTCCAGACTACATTCAGGGGGAGGGCATTGCCTGAATGTGTCAATACCAGGAGGTGAGAATTACTGAGGACCTTTTGGCTGCTGTGACAGGGTATTATTTAGGCCAGTGTTATTGGACTCTCCCCTATCTTAACATAACGTTATTAATACAGCTTTTAAAAACTGCTGAAAATTATTTCACACACAAAGAATTTCATTATTGTGATTGTTAAAAATGCTAATAAATATCTAAATTCTCCAGGTTATAATCAATTTTTCTGCCGAAGCATAAAGATAGTACAGTCGAGTAAGGGGCAGGAATTTCCGAACCAAATGCTCATTCTGATGCTTTTCATAGGAATTCCAGGAAGTAGAAGTTTTTGGGTTTTGTTTTTTTGGGGGATTTTTGTTTGTTTGTTTTTTTCTTTCTTGCATGGAAGGCTAAGTTTACATACAAATTCCAAAGAATTTTAATAAACAAAATATAATATCAGTATTTTTTAACCTACTTTCTTTTTTTTTCTTTCTGCCTACCCCCCTTCTTTATTCTCTTTTAAATAAAATGACTTAATTTTCACATGCATTCTTTATTTTGCCAAGTAACTATCTAGGAATACTTTCTCTAAGCAAAACGTATTAACAACAAAAATATCACAGAGACCTAAGCATGGTACAGAGCAGCTTTCACATAAGGGTCCAACTTCACCGCCTGCTGAATCCTCCTCTTTATATATGGTGGAACATTGCCATGAACTTTTATAGTTCAAGGCACTGAGTCTGTTGTTAGCTCTGCTTAAAGTTCTTTCTCTTCATCTCCATACAATTAAAAAAAATAAAAAAAAATTACTGAATTTTTAAGGCTTAGCTCAAAAGTCTACAGCAAAGCATTTCCTTATCAGGACTTCACCTTAAGCATAATTAACTATTCCCTTCTTTGGTAACTAAAGACATTTTTATTATAGCACTACTACTGTACTAACCATATTACATTATAACCAGGGTTCATTTTTAATTGTTGTGATTGTTTCACTTGTTCAAAATTTTTGAGGACAGAACTTGAAAATTCTTTTTTTTACCTTCAGTTCCTATGATAGTATCTTGAACTGATGGCTGTTGTATTGTTTAAGTACTTAGTTAAAAGGTAGAAAAGTCAGATATTAATTCGGTTGTGTGGCTCTGGATGGCTTTGAATGCACTAAGGATTTCAGCAATTATAGTGTTGGGAGGAGTATTACTTCCACATGGTTTGACTACTGACACCTCAATGCCCATATAGAAAAAGGCAGGAAACACAGTACATAACCCTGTGAAAAGCAGATTATTTGTTGACACTGTTATTGAAAAAGAAAGGGAGATTCAAGAGGGAAACTTTATGTCCAAAATCTTTGTCCAACTACCTTCTGACCTTCTTTATTTGTTATTAATAAGTTATACTAATAAATTATGTTAATAATTATAAAGAATATTTTTTTTCTTCTCAGCATTTGAAAGATATTCCTATCCCTTTCATGTCATTCTTTTTAAGCAAGGTGAATGACCTCTCTGTGTTGGCATGATGAGGAGTTTGTTTGTTTTTAAAGCCTAATGCCTTTTTTAAAAAAATCTTTATTGTTGAAAATATTACATATGTTCCCTCCCCCCAAACCCCGCATTTTCTTCCAGACCACTCTGCCTCTTGCCCCAGGCCTTCACCATCCTATTGTCAATGTGCATGGGTCTTGCATATATGCATTCAAATTCTTTGGTTGATCTCTTCCCACCCACCGTCCCCTACCATTTTTTATTATTAAATGTATTAGTGTGACATTGGTTAATAAAATTATATGGGTTTCAAGTGTACAATTCTATCACACATTTTCTGTATATTGCATTGAGTGTTGACTGCCCAAAGTCAAGTCTCCGTCTGTCACCATATATTTGACCCCCTTTACCCTTTTCTACTTACCCCTGACTCCCTTCCCTCTGGGAATCACCATACTGTTGTCTGTGTCTGAGTTTTTGCTTGTTTTTTTGTCTTGTTTTTTTCATGTTGCTTTTGGTCTTATAGCCCACATATGAGTGAAATCATGTGGTTGACCTTTTCTGGCTGACCTATTTCACTTAGCATGATATTTTCAAGATCCATTCATGTTGCAAATGGCAATATTTCATCTTTTATTATGGCTGAGCAGTATTCCATTGTGTATATGTACCACATCTTCTTATCCAATCAAGACTTTTATTTGACTAAAGTTCTACATAACTCACTTTTCCTGGTTCGTTGCTAAGAATTTAATGCAATTATTTTTCTCCAGGAATTTTGTTGGAACTCCAGGCATGAGGTATCCTTTCCTTCCTACATTGCTGGTGAAGAAGCCTTTGGAACTTATGCTGCTGGGGAATTTCTAAAAATGAGAGAGGTTGAAAACAAACTATATACATTTTTAGATTATTTGTTCTAGTTCTAAGACGAATGCTTTGGTATTTTGATAGGGATTGCATTGAATCTGTAGATTGCTTTGGGTAGTATGGACATTTTAACAAAAGAATAATCTTTCCAATTCATGAGCACAGTATATGCTTCCATTTATTTGAAATTTAAATTCTGTGTAATTGAAATTCTTCAATTTCTTTCTTCACGTCTTACAGTTTTCAGAGTATAAGTCTTTTACTTCCTAGGTATTTTGTTATTTTGATGCAATTGTAAATTGGAATGTTTTCTTTTTTTAATAAAGGAAAAGTAGAAATTTAATGGAACAGGAATACTTTATATAGTTAAAGAAATATGGAAATTTACCTAGTTATTAGATCAGCTACAATGGCGCTAACCTTATCAACTAGTTCTGAAGTTTTCCCAAATATCAAAGCAATTCTGACCTAGGAGAATTAATGATGTGATCATCATTTTTCAAATATCAGGGATAATGTGCTCTATATAGATATTAAAGAGATATGCTATTTTTATTGCATATTTTATATTCTCACATTAAGCCTGTCCCCTAGGAACAAATCAGTCTAATAATTTTAATTGAATTAAGTAAATAGTGAACACAATAGGTCAAGAACTAGTTCACAGAAATGTTTTTAATGAAAAACTATGGAATTACATTTTCATTGCATTCTTTCTTAGTTCTCTTAAAATAATTTTTAATTTTGTAACTTCAATGTTTTGATTATATAAAATACCTACTATAAAAGTTTGATATAGCCTCCAACATAAAATTTACCTCTAATTGAAATGTTTACTTATTTTAATGAATGAATTAAAGGGTTAAGCCATAAATAATCATCTTCCTTGGTTACTGAAATTTTTTTAATGATTGTTGCATTGTTTTCACACAACTCTGTATTCAGCTCTCTCAAGTATTGCTTTTTCTTTTAAAAGTTAGTGAATTGGTCCACTGTAGACCAGATTGTAACATATTTGTTAAAAAAATATTGCTGAATTTTTACAAACATGCACTTATGGTCTGAGCTTCTGAGACTTAATATTAAAATGAGAACATTTTATTGACCCCTTGATTACTTTATATACCTGTCGCTTTGTGTTCTTAATTATAACAATTAAAAATCTGTCTGCAGTGTTTTGTTCCTCAGACTAAGTAGCTCCAGATGTTTGACGTAAACAACATTCTGAAGATATGTGGATTATCCTTCTTTTATGTAAGAATTGGGATTCAACTTTTCTTTATTCGGCACCTTTTATTCATAGGTTCGGTCTAACAGTTATTAACTTCCACCCACACTATTCAAGGATAATTGACAAAACAAACCCACATGCTAAGCTAATTAAAATATATTCTCCTTGAGTTTTTTCAGTGTGAAACTATAAAGAAATAAGTGATAATAATACGGATAAACTGATTATGTTTCAGTTTAAGCATAAAATTTTGAGCGAGGTCAGTTTAAACTGACCAAAAGCAGGTCTATTTCCATTTAAAAATAGTTCATACTAGATAAAGCATGATCTTTAAAGTTAGGCAAATCAAAGTAAGGTAGTGAGAAGACCCCAGTCAGGAATTGGACCACGGGGTGGGGAAATAGAACAGGGAAGCCAACGAGGTGGAGTTTCTAAGACACCCCAATTGGGCGGGCATGTTAGCACTGCACAAGAGGCATGAGCTTTAAAATGTGTGGATGTTACCAAGATAGACAGCTTGCTGATAACCAATCGCAAGACAGTAAGTCATAGAAACCAATCCTAAGAATAGAATTGAGGCAAAATTCTTTAAAAGGACCAATCACAAACGAACCAGCATATATACAAAAAAAAAAAAAAATGCGCGTGCTTCTTCCTCTCTCCCTCTCCCCCAGCGCAGCCCACAATGGACACCTGACATTCCTGTTGCAGGGGAGGGAGCACATCCCCTGTGCCCATGTGACTTATGGCCGTGTGGGCCTCCACACAGGGACTATTAGACTTTAATTAGCTTGGAGACTGAACTACACCCGACAGTAACATGGCAAGGAAGCTCTGGACACTGGTCTGCTCCTGGAACCCCAGCTGCACCTTTTCCAGGACTGGCTTCTCTCAATAAACTTTGCCTCCATTAACCGTCTTTTTGTCTGCGACTTCATTCTTCGATTTCGTGAACCAATGAACTCGGACGCAAACACCCACATTCTGGTTTCAATAGGACTAGTGCATTGATCTGGCTCTGTCAATTACTAGTTAATTTAGGGTTAATTTTTCATTAGTAAATTAGAAAAATAATAGAATCTATGTAAAAACCATCATAAAGATGAAGTATATCTTGCAAAATAATAGTGTTATTACTTTCAAGCAAACACCAATATATAAGCCTTTACTATGTGATTATCAAAAAACATACAGGTCTTTATAGATATACTAGGGGCCCAGTGCACTAATTCGTGCACTTTGAAAGGAACTGTGGCCGTGAGGCTGTGGTGGGCACAGGGCAGGTCTCGGCCCATCTTCCATACCCCTTCCTGGCCCCTCCCACCATGGCCCCCGGTCCCCTGACTGCCGGCAGCCCTGTTCCTGCCACGGCCGCTCCCATGCCCTGACAGCATGGAGCGATTGGGACCGGCACCAGTAGCAGGTGCAAGTGGTGGCTGCTGCCCCGATCATACCTCAGGAGCAGGAAGAGGCAGAGAAGCCCTCAGGGGTGATCAGGGCCAGCAGCCGCCACTCACACCCACTGACAGCGCCAAGCAATTGGGACCAGCACCAGGCACCGGCAGTGGGTGCAAGTGGTGGCTCCGGCACCAGCAGTGGGTGCAAGCGCTGGGCGGGACCGCGACATGTGGGAGCAAAGAATTTTCAGTACCCACCAGAGGCTCGCCCTGATGACAGCAACCAGCATCCCGCCTTGGTCTGGCACCCCCGCTCACCTGCTCCACCATCCCGCAGCAGCCAACACCCACCATGTTCTGCGCTCTGCTGCCGCGCACCCCCTGGTGGTCAGCGCATGTCATAGTGACTGGTTGTTCTGTTGTTTGGTTGTTCCGCCATTCGGTTGGAACATATTAGGGTTTTCTAGATAGATGCCTCAGGGTATTTATAAGATATTTTATAAACAACAGAATAAATATATGTATGTCATATAATGGTTACAAATAAGGCTCCTTCAGGAATACAAATTGGGGGAAATTGTCAAATTTAATGGAGATTTGGAATAAAATATATGGATTTAGATGAAAAACTCTATCTTTCCCCCCCAACTCCTCCTTCCCTCCCTTCCCCTATTGCTCCCCCTCTCTATCCCTCTCTCAGGTCCCAAGCTCTGATACAGCTTGTTGTCTAGGAACTTTAACTTACTCAGATGAATCCAAATACATACAGACCCTACTTGTTAACAAGTGGAAAGATTAAAAAAAAATTACAAAATTTAAAAAATGCAGCGTGTTCTTCATAGGAGTCCCTTTTGAATACATAATGAGATTCAGAGTGAAGTAATACACTTAATAGAAAATATAAAAGTCTGAAATGTTACCTAATATTGGAAGAAATTTGACTACAAATATCTAAGAGTGCAGTGGAGAGCTCAAAATATATGTTAAATTCTCTATAAAGTTTCCCTATCAGGCCACCAAACAGAATTCAGCAAACAAGTGACTATTTAATGTATGCTAAAAATAATGTCATTTTTTAGAGTATATTTGAATATTTTTTGTGAATATATTAAATTTTAAACTCAAACATGTACATGACCAGTAATATAAAATTGTACTGGTGAATCATTAACTATGAACACTGTTTAACACACTTAATTTAAGGCCAATATGGACTAAGTCAGTTAAATAATATGCTTTAAAATTTTTCTTTCAAATTATTTAATACTAGAAACCCGGTGCACAAAAATTTGTGCACTCGGGGGGAAGGGGGGGTCCCTCAGCCTGGCCTGTGCCCTCTCGCAGTCTGGGACCCCTCGGGAGATAACGCCCTGCTGGCTTAGGCCTGCTCCCGGGTGGCAGAGGGCAGGCCCAATTCCTAGGTGCAGCCCCTGGTCGGGC
>NW_005364225.1:401136-413631 GCF_000412655.1 Myotis brandtii
AAGCCTCATGTTAGTTTCAAGCTGCCTGGCTGCCGGCCGCCATCTTGGCTGTCAGTTAATTTGCATATCTTCCTGATTAGCCAATGGGAAGGGTAGCGGTCATACGCCAATTACCATGTTTCTCTTTTATTAGTGTAGATAGTTAACTTAGACAAATCTTAGAAATCTGAAGTGCATTGTCTCTGACCTTTATACTTATAATAAGCTTTATTTGACTTTGGGTGGTAGGCACATAATACAATATACAGATCATGTATCATAGAAATGTATGATCTTACTAACCAGTCACCCAATAAATCTAATAAAAAACTTTATTTCATCTTAAAATAAAAATTAATATTTAATTTTGAGCTCTTAAAGATGTTTAATTAAAGAATAATCACATATTATATGGCAAAGTACCAAAAAGCATCTGTATTTACTTATCAATATAAATTCATATTTTTCTCATAAATTTCAACCAAAACAACATGCAGTATATATTAGATGCTGACACCTGTAACTGTCCTTAATAAATAACAATATCAATAATTTAAATTTCAGTCTCCTAGATTTATTAAGTAAATAATATTAATGCAACTTTCGAAGTATCTGTCCCTGGCCATACCTTAGCACTAATGACTCATTAAAAACACTACTAAAAGACCTATAACTAAAACCAATTTTCCATTTCCTCTAAGAATTATCTAATTAATCTCATCATGTTTTATACACTTTTTATATAAGTTTAAATTATTGATAACAAAATACCTACTAAGTAACCCAATACTTTCACTTATATCCTATATAATAAAAGCCTACTATGCAAATTGTCCCCTTGACCAGGAGTTCGACCAGGGGGTGGGGCCAGCCAGCCAACCGCCCACAGCCCCTCCCCCAGGTCGGCCCGGCCCAATCAGCCCCAATCAGCCCCAATCAGGGCGGGCTGGCCAGACCCCACCCATGCTCGAATTCATGCACTGGGCCTCTAGTATAAATTATAAACTTTGAAGATAATTGTATTTATCATAATAAACATTTTCTCTTCCTTAAAATGTTGTTACTGGAATAACCTATTTTATTATCATTTCCTTTTAAAAACAGTTAAAATAACTAGAAAAAATTGTAAAAGCAAACATCTAATTAGTAAGAAATTCTCTTTGCATAATGCTTATTTCATATATATAGCATTACTGTTACTACATATTGCAATAACTCATTTATCTTTATTTTTTAATAACTAATTTATCTTTCAAAACATTGTTGCCATTGGACAAAATATCAAGAAGTAAAGAAATGTGATGTGGGTTATCTAGAGAAGCAATTCACTGGTATTCTAGAAAAAAGGGCAAAAGAAAAGGAAAAAAATTAAGTTATATGAGTTTCTCCTACTTAATCTAGTTTCCACCACTTAGCCCCATGTATAGATGGGCTCATCAGCAGCCCATGGTTTGGAATAAACTCCATGTTAAGTGGGTCATCTTTAGCAAAGACATGTAACTTGGCACAGAGCATCAGGCCACCGCTGCTTTTGATCCTCCTCTGAATATAACATGAGCTCTGGTGTTGCTTTATACATACTTGTTCTTTTCCCCTACCTGACTCCCTGACTTCCTCCAGCCACCCTCTTGCTGAAGTATCTGTCCCTGCCCATACCTTAGCACTAATAACTCCTTAAAAACACTACTAAAAGTCCTATAACTAAAACCAATCTTCCATTTCCTCTAAGAATTATCTAATTAATCTCATCATGTTTTATGTATCTTTGTATATAAGTAACCATCAAAATTATAAATCTTCCAGGTCAGCCATCATTATCTTATCTCATGTCACCATAGTTTTAGTTTATCCTTCCAGCACACATTACCTTCTACACTACTCTTATCTCCCCACAAATCACACGATGTCCTCAAAAACTCATAGAATATTATTTATAAAATCTCCTGTATTAATTCTCCAGTTTCCAATGTTTTTCTTGCTATAACTGAATCCCAGCTGCCCACTAAAGAAACGGAGTCCAGCCTTCTCAAGGCGATACCTACATTTTTCTCCCCCACATTACCTCTGACATGGCCTGAAGACGTGCTGATTGCTCTCTTTGCCCCTCACCAGTTGCATCATTTTACTTCTCCAACCTCAAAATATACACGTGGTTTAAAATCATTCGACATCTATGAAGAAGATACAGCCAATACCCTGGTGCCTCTGCTCCTATTGCCTGATCACTTCTAAACACCTTTTTCTTCACATTTATTTCATTTTTCTCCTGGACACTCATAACCAAATATAAGTACACCATCTTAGAAAATAGCATTTCAAGCATCTCATTGTCTCAATAGCACCTCCTAAATTTCCAGCTATTGTTCACTACTTCTACCATGTCTAAATTTCTTCAAATTCTTGGTGAATTTTAGTTGACATCCACCTCATGGGATTTCCTCTAAGAATTATCTAATTAATCTCATCATGTTTTATACACTTTTTATATAAGTAACCATCAAAATTATAAATCTTCCAAGTGAGCCATCATTATCTTATCTCATGCCACCATAGTTTTAGTTTATCCTTCTAGCAGACATTACCTTCTACACTACTCTTATTTCCCCACAAATCACACTATGTCCTCAGGAACTCATAGAATATTATTTATAAAATCTCCTGCATTAATTCTCCAGTTTCCAATGTTTTTCTTGCTATAACTGAATCCAAGCTGCCCACTAAGGAAACGGAGTCCAGCCTTCTCAAGGCGATACCTACATTTTTCTCCCCCACATTACCTCTGACATGGCCTGAAGACGTGCTGATTGCTCTCTTTGCCCCTCACCAGTTGCATCATTTTACTTCTCCAACCTCAAAATATACACGTGGTTTGAAATCATTCGATATCTATGAAGAAGATACAGCCAATACCCTGGTGCCTCTGCTCCTTTTGCCTGATCACTTCTAAACACCTTTTTCTTCACATTTACTGCGTTTTTCTCCTGGAAACTCATAACCAAATATAAGTATACTGTCTCAGAAAATAGCATTTGAAGCATCTCATTGTCTCAATAGCACCTCCTAAATTTCCAGCTATTGTTCACTACTTCTACCGTGTCTAAATTTCTTCAAATTCTTGGTGAATTTTAGTTGACATCCACCTCATGGGCTTTCCTCATTCCTTAAACATCACATTTTTCATAATCTATTACTATAGCCATTTCATTACAGTCTCTCTTCATTGGCCTCTGTCTCTTCTTCATGCCAAGAACTCTAGTTAAACTAAAATCGTTATTCTAAATTGCAGAATACATCAATCAGGCTACACCAACTCACATGAATTTATTTACAGGAACACACAACTATGCAGAACACTCTCACTTCACTTTCAGAGCCACAGATTTCAAGTGAACTCTCAGAAGTGATCATACTGCCCTAATAGTTAACTTCCTCACTCTGGCAAAGGAGCCTTACTTTAACATCTCAGCATCTTATGCTTAGTCAATGACTTCCCTCCTTACTTCTCCAAGAAAGTAAAATCAACCTAATTGTTCATAAAAACATCTTCATTTTGGTACGCTATATTGCTATATATTTGGCCTTGCCTCCTTTTGCAAAGTCGGAACAGTTCTTTCTACCTACACCCAAATTTTTAAAAATTCACTTAGTACTTAAAAATTTCACTCTTGTACTTATTTCTTTTGCATCATTGTTTTGATTTCCTACAGCACATATTAAATGTATTATAAATATACTAGAGGCCCTGTGCACAAAATTTGGGCATGGGGGGTGGGGGTTCCTCAGCCCAGCCTGTGCCCTCTCACAGTCTGGGAGCCCCACAATTGATCGCCCTGCAGAGGGAGGCCCCACCCACCTGCTGTAGCGCTGCCGCCAGGTAGCCTGGGCCTCCCTCTTTGGGGTGATCATGGAGCCCCCCCATTGAACAATTGCCCTGCTGGTTGGTGGCCTGGGCCTACCTCTGCAGGGTGATCATGGGGCAATGGCCAAGCCCCCGACCAATCACATCACACCTGCCTTGGCTGGCCTGGCACCAGTGGGTGTCATAGTGAGGTCGTACAGAAGGTCATCCGGACAGTCGTTCTGCTGTTCGGTCATTTGGTTGACTTGCATATTACACTTTTATTATTATAGACAATAATTCTTCAATATTATAAAACATTTCCTCAATCATATACTTTATACAGCTCTAACAATCGGCCAACCATCTGTTCCAATTTATAGGCAGTCTCCACAAAAGTTGTTTGTATTTACTGTTTCCAAATCCCATGTTCCATTCTGTTTTTAATCCTCTCTAATCAGGCTTTCATTTCCTTGTGACATCCTTCTATTTAAGTCTATGAATGGCTACTATCTTGACTCAAAAAGCATCATTCTTAGCAAGTTCATCAATGACTTCACTCCAAATGCTTCTTTTCAAGTTCACCAATGACTCCCAATTCAATTCTTGATATGTTTTCATCTTACCTAGACTCTCAACAGCTTTGACAAAATCATCATTTCCACCTTATTAAAGCACTTTAATGTCTTAGCTAAACAACTCTATTAAACTCACAGAACCTTAGTTTCTTATTTATAAATGAGGACAATTATCTTCCAAGATCGCTATGATGTTTCAGTGAAGTAATATACATATCTATCTACAAGTGACTGCCTTAAAATGGACTCAATCAGGAGAAGCAGGTGTAATAATAATGAAGTCCTCAAGTAGTCTAATCTGGGCTTTATCTATGCTTTATGAGGTGTTAGTTGATAGAAAACATTCCTATTTTACATACTCCTTCAAACCCAAATCTGAGCACAAACAGAGCAAAAAACCCTGGAAGATAAAAATAAGTATCTATTATAATAATAAATGAATTATACTGTTGACTTAACTTTTTTTTTAACAAAGAAGTAAGCTAATCAAATCACACTACCCATCTTCTCTAGTAGAACAGGTGGAATATTGCCCATGTTCTCACCTCATGCAGAATGTGGCTTTATTGTCAATGTGGTCCAAAGGATATTTTACCATCCACCTAATAGATGATAATGAAAACTTAATATTTTCAGACAGTGGAGCAGAAACTTAGTGCTGAATACTTTCATAAGCCTCTGCTCTCAAAATGTGTTAATTCACTGTGTTTTGGTGTTACTAAATTTATTATATTAGTGATTTAATTACAGGAAAATTGTTAATTGGTTGTTCACATATAGGCACCCTTTCCTAAAAGGGAAAATACAAAATGCATATATATCAAGTTTCAATATATTCTTTCATTGACATACTCCAGCAGAAATTGCTAATATACCCCTAAATACACATTTATGTGGTTTATATCACCCATATGTAGCTCAAATTCTAATCTGTATGTGTGAGAGCTATGGATACTTGAAGTCTTTCATGAACTTCCATTTCAGTCTTTATTATTTCTTATTAAAGGTAGACTCCCTAGACTCAACCCATTACAAGAAATTATGCCTGTTATTTCCTCCATCCCTTTTAATCAATTGATGTGATATTCACATCAATGCTGAAATAGGAAATTAGTTTTATAGTAGTAAAGTCATTATATGATAATTATTTCTTATGAGGCTATAACCTTGAAAAGAGAATAGTAGAAAGCAGCTTTATTGCTTTAAAATCCAACATATGTATGATTTTTTTACAGTGATCAATCTGCATTTTATTTCATTGGGGACATAGCTCCTCACTCCTTTTTATAAGCTTTGCTTTTATTCGCTTGACCTCAGACATAACACAATCTCTTGAATTTCCTTTTTTATTTCACGTGTAGTATCTTCTTGATCTTTGCTGAATTTTCCTCTATTTTCTGAACTTGAAGCTTTAGAAAACCTCAGGGCTGGGTCATGTTCTTTTTTACCACTACATCCACTCCCTAAGTAAGATGATTTACCTACTCCTATTACTTTAAATACTATCCATATGAAGGTGACACAAATTTTTAAAATATATATATATTTATTGATTTCAGAGAGGATGGGAGAAGGAGAGAGAGACAGAAACATCTGAGAAAGAATCATTGATCGGCTGCCTCCTGCACGCCCCCCTATTGGGGATCAAACCTACAACCTGGGCATGTGCCCCACCAGGAATCAAACCCAGGAACCTTCAGTCTGCAGGCCGATGCTCTATCCACTGAGCCAAAGCAGCCAGGGTGGTGACACAGATTTTAATCTCTAGCATCTCCCTCCTACCTGAATTTCAGACCCATATATTCAACTGACTATTTGATAGCTAACATGTGTAAATTATACTATTGATTTCCTACTTCTTCAATTATACCTCCACATGGATGGCTCTCTACTCTTTAAATTGTAACACCATTCATACAATTGCTTAGGCTAAGACATTTGATTTCACCTTTTTTTTTTACATCAGTGCTCTTCACCTCAATAAACAGCAGTGCCACCCTTTACTCAGTAAATGCATCATCATTCAGCACTATCTTACAGTATCTTGAATTGGTCTTCCTGCTTCCATTTTTGTCTACTCCCATAGCCATAGTTATCCTTAAAAGGGAAACTTGCCTTCTACTTTGCCCTTTCATTCTATTCTGACCACAGAGGTTTTCTTATTGCTCCTTGAACTTGTAAACACAACCTTACCTCGGAGTATTTGCTAACCATTATACAGACTACACTCATCTATTAGATCCAGGATACTCAGTGCTAATCTCAAGGAAGTAAGGAGGTTGAGCTGAAATGAAACCTAAAGGATTGCTTCCTTAATGGAGAGATCATGCCTGGTGTCTTTGATTGACATTGTGATGCAAGCTCCTTCTCTTACTGTTGACTGGTGAAAGTTCACACATTTGACCATATGTTCTAAGTTACACACTTTAATTAAAACTAGCATGACTCATGACTTCACTTCATTAAACCATCTGCCCAAATATCACCTCACAGAAAGGCCTTTGCTCAAAACCTTATATAAAATGGCACATTATCTATCCTTTTTCTCAACTTTGTTCAGCAACATATCAATATAACTTAGAACAGTGCCAGGTTTATAAAGTTATTCAATAACTATTCATTGAATAACTCTTATTATTTTTGTCTATTTTACAATCATTTGTGTTTTATGAAATCCCTATAATGTTATGTATTCAATGTGAATCTTTATCAAAATGCATAATTAAGTGTAAATATTAATAATCCCTGATAGTATAATCATAAAATGTTCCATTAAGGTAATCTATGTAGATTTAAAACAATTTATTTGAAAATTCTCCCTTAGACTTACAATTTCTACTTCAAACTGTCTTCTAACCTTTATCTCCATTTTAGACACAAAGGAAATTAAACCTTCCTTCTCTTTTATTTTTTGTCATTTTCTTATATAACTTTGCACATTCCCTCAAATTTGTACAGAACAAAAAATCACAAAGCTCTATAAATGTCTGATGTCATCTTGATGTCACCTGAGATTCCAAATGGTTATACTATCATGCACCAGGAATATTTACTAAACAATATTAGTTCTACTGACCAAAACCAATTTGAAAAACAATCAATAGATAAGCAAAAGTCAATTATTTATGTATTTGATATGTTAGAAGCTACAATTGGGAAATCAGGAAAATTTGTGAAATCTATGCCAGATAATTATTATCCCAAATAAACACAATGAAATGTTTTATGTCTTTGTCTGGTTTACTTTTTATAAGTAATGCTACTTTTTAAAAAGCAAACATTTTTGTCACAAAAATATTAGCAAGCCTGCAAACTTATCATTTACCCTCACTTTTAAAGCTTTTTATAGAAAACCAGAGGTCCAGTGCACGAATTCGTGCACAGGTGGGGTCCGGCCAGCCCACCCCCGATCGGGGATAGGGCCAAAGGTGGTTGGCCAGCTGACCTGCCCCCTGGTGGAACTCCCAGTCAAGGGAACAATTTGCATATTAGCTTTTTATTATATAGGATATTTTAAGTTACTTTGGGGAATTTCAAATTTTTTAACTCCATACTAAATTTTAAAAATAACTGTCAAAAAAAAGTTGACATTATTCAGCTATGACTAATGAGCTACTAAGCCATGAAAAGACACGGAGGAAACAACACATATTAATAAGTGAAATAATTCCATTTAAAAAGGCTACAATACATATAGACTGCATATACTACTGTGTGATTCCAACTATATAACATTCTGGAAAAGGAAAAAATGATGGAGACAATAAGAAAGATCATTGTGATGGGGGAGAGAGGTGGGTGGAGTAGGGTGGTAAATAGGCAAACCACAGAGGACTTTTAGGGGAGTAAAAAAAAGATGGACATATGTCATTATACATCTGTCTAAATCTATAAAATATGCAATACCAACAGTAAATCCTGAGGTGAACGGTGAACTGTGGGTGATTATAATGTGTCAGTGTTGGCTCATCCTTGGTCAAAGAATTTACTCTTCTGGTTTGTGATGTTACTAATGGCAGAGATAACCTGGCCAGTGTGGCTCAGTTGGTTGGAGTGTTGTCCTCCATGCCAAAAGGTGGCAGGTTCAGTCTGGTCAGGGCACATACCCAGGTTGCAGTTTGATCCCCAGTCAGAGGACGTGTGAGACACAGCCGATTGATGTTTCTCTCTCACATTGATGTTCTCTCACTCTCTCTCTTTCTCTCTCTCTTATTAAAATCATATATATTTTTAAAATAATAATAATGGCAGAGGCTACACATGTGTGGGGCAGGGAGTAATTGGAAAATCTCTCCTCTACCCTCTCAGTTTTGTTAAAAACCTAAATCTGCTATTAAAAACAGCCTTTAAAAACAAAGTTTACTGAAATTGTAAATAAAAACTAGGATAAGAATAATCACTTATGATTTTAGTTACTCTTTTGCCATAATTTTTTTGCAATTTTAAACTGTTTAGACACTGCCTTCATTAGAAAAATAGCAATGCCATGTTCAGCCTTGTTTTGTTACAACATTCATGAGGAAAAGAAATGAATTTCTGGGGCAGGGGGCAGGATGGAGGGGGTCAATGGGGAAACAAGGGGGACATCTGTAAGACTGTCAACAATAAAGATAAATTTAAACAAAAAGTGTGTGTGTGGGGGAGGTATGGGGGAACAATAAGAAATGGATTTCTGCCAGGCCACTGTCCATGTGGAATTTGCACCTTCTCCCCAGGTTTGTGTGGGTTTCTCTGGGGGCTCCAGTCTCCTTTCACATGGCACAGATGTACGCGTGAGCTGAATTCTGCCCCCACTGTCCATGTCTGAGTGAGGTGGGTGGGTGTGCGTGCGCCCTGTGATGGAAGGGCATCCTGTCCAGGGTTGGTCCCACCTTGCACCCCGAGCACTCGAGGATGGGGCCTGGGCACCTGCAAACCTAAACTGGAATAAGCAGGTTAGAAAATAATTATCTTACTTGTTTTTACTAATCTTTTAAAAATGTATGTAGAGCTAACATTTACTTAACTGTTTAATATTATAATTGTTTGGGGTCCTTATTTAGAAGTTTGGTGATGTTTTTATGGCCAAAAATAAGTCGTAGGCACTTCACTCTTGTTTAGCCTAAGGTAAAACTGGATTTGTTATATGCTCTTTTCCTTAACAGTGCTGTTTCCAAAAGCCTATCAATGACATTAAGAGAGGGATAACTGTATTCCTCATTTAATGTAACTGAAAAAATTGAGGCAGCAAAGGTAGAGGAAGCCATTAGAGGATCTAGAAGATCCACCTCAGACTAGCGCACCAAGGTGAGTGGCTCTCAATGGCTGCTCTGGGACTGTAAATCCCACACCTGCGTCTGGCTGTCTGGTTGCAACATACTCCAGAGAATAATGGTTTCTCCTTTGACTTAGCCTTCCAAATATTATCCAGTGCCTCTACTTGGCTGACTCTATTCTGGAACTTTACTAGGAAGGGGGATTCTGGGAAATGTAGTTTAGTTGTGTTTCTGAAGAGAATTATTAAATACTAGAGGCCCGGTGCACAAAATCTGTGCACTCAGGGGGCGTTTCTCAGCCCAGCCTGCACCCTCTTGCAGCTGGGGACCGCCGGGGCTCCTGCAACTGCCGCTGTGCTTGCGATGAGCCCGGTTACTGGCTGAGTGATGCTCCCCCTGTGGGAGTGCACTGACCATCAGCGGGCAGCTCCTGCATTGAGCATCTGCCCCCAGATGGTCAGTGCACATCATAGTGACCAGTCATTCCTCTGTTTGGTCAATTTGCATATTAGTCTTTTATTATATAGGACTAGAGGCCCAGTGCACAAATTCATGCACAAGTGGGGTACCACAGCCTGGCCTGCAGGATAGGGCCAAAACCAGCTCTCCAACATCACCCAAGGGGTCCTAGATTGCGAGAGGGTGCAGGCCAGGCTGAGGGACCCCACCGGTGCACAATCGGGAACAGGGAGAAATGTGGGAGGTTGGCCAGCTGAGAAGGGACTGCAGGAGGGTCCCAGGACGTGTTTGGCCTGTCTTGCTCAGACCCGATCGGCCGGACCCCAACAGCAAACTAACCTACCAGTCGGAGTGTCTGCCCCCTGGTGGTCAGTGCACGTCATAGCGACTGGTCGATCAATCGACTGCCTGCCCACTGGTGGTCAGTGTATGTCATAGTGAGCAGTTGAGTGGCCTTAGCATATCATTAGCATATTACGCTTGGATTGGTTGAATGGCCGACCAGACACAGCATATTAGGCTTTTATTATATAGGATAGCGGCAGTGATTTTGAGTTTACAACAGACATTTCAGGACACTCTCAACACACACACATAGAGAAAGAGGGAAGAGAGAAAGAGAGAGAAAAAGACAGAGAGAGAGAGAGAGAGAGAGAGAGAGAGAGAGAGAGAGAGTGTTGTAAATTTGTTCATCAGATCCAGATCCCAGAGAAGGCTTGTCTTGTCTGGAACCTATCTTTCCGTCTTGTCCTTTTTTTCTCCCTTGCTTCTTTGAAGAAGGAACTGGACTAAGTCAGATGAGAAACCACAACATACCAAAGGGGCAGAAACAGAAGCCTCACCCATGTAGTTGCATCACTTTATCCTTTAGATGTTTCTAATTTACTTTGGATCTTAAAAATACTTTGGGTTCTTGAAAAATCAAAATGTAAGAAGTAAACTGATTTGAAATTTGTTAGAGTCTTTGCTCTTTGCATGTTGATTCTGGTTAGTTGGAACTTAGAGTTAAATGGAAGCATCTGATTTCTACATATAGAGGCAACATTTTGGCCTAGGAATTTTCTCAAAGGGATACTTCTTATTGTTTGTTAACCAACTGACCAAGTGAAATTCTTTGACTTGTAACAGAGTAAACAGAGAAAGAAAACTTAAAGTTCAAATAATACCCCAGATAACACTGACTAAGAAGTTTTTGCATGTCTCCATCTGGAAAATGCTATGACCCTGATTTCCAAAATTGTTAAGATGTTCTTTTCATTCCTGTCTTCTCTTTGCAAACCTTAAATCACTTAACTTATTCAAAAGATTCACAAAGGCCTGTGGGAGGGAGAATCAAGCTGAATCAATGTTTTACCAGCAAACTTTGGGGGGAAAAATTGATCTAAATCATACCTTTTCCTCAATGCCACCACTTAATTTCTATTATTCATTTGAATTATCTTTGCAGCCCAGCAAGAATTATTATGAAAATTATTTCTAATGTAGAAGAGAGGGTAGTCCTTCACAGAAAAGACATCATTATATGATAATCCACAGAATAGTAATAAGTATTAACAAAATTAAACATCAAAAATGCGTTCTAAATCATGTAGTAATTTTTATTCTAACAGTTACATTTCAGTTCTGAATTACTTGAAAGTCCTCAATTCTTCTTAAATGTAGAGGAGTGGTTTTAAGCCACAGACAACCTTGCCACTCCAGTGGACACCTGGAGACATTCTTAGTTGTTACAGTGGCAGGGGAGGTGGGTGTCACTGGCATCACGTGGGTAGAGGTCAGGAGTGCTACTCAATTCCTCCAATGCATCCCCCGCACAAAGAATTATCTGGCCCTAAATGCCACCAGTGCCAAGGTTAAAACACCATAATCTACAGTAAGAAGAGAAAATAGCACAAAGTTCAACAGTGTTATTCTCTTTTAGAACTGTTGTCTTTTTCACTCTATGATTTCCCACATGTGTTAGTGGGATATAGTAAATTAAAGTATAAAACTGACTTTTTTTAAAGTAAGACATCATGGTGAAATACAATTAAATGTTACTTCAAAAATTAATATGATGTCAAATCTCAGAGGGAAGGTGGGAAAAGATCAACCTAAGAACTTGTATGCATATATGCATAACCCATGGACACAGACAATAGGGTGGTGAAGGCCTGGAGGAGGGGGAGGTGCTAGAAGAGCTGAATGGAGGGAAAAGGGGACATATGTAAAACTTTTAACAATAAAGATTTAAAAATTTAATATGAAATAAAAGTGTTTCTATTTTAGAGAAGAGTAGGCATGAAAGATAATTGTAGGTTTTTTCTAACATCTTTCTAAAATTTTCATGTATCTGTCTCTATTTGAAGAATTGTATTATAAAATAAATGGTAATTATAAATTTTAT
>NW_005364225.1:413668-439907 GCF_000412655.1 Myotis brandtii
TATTTTTAAAGAATCATAAATATTCACAACTTTCCAATAATAAAACAGTAGTCATTTATAAAATCTTTATGAAAACATTAAACAGTGAAGAGGCTATCTGAAAATATGACTAAGTTCAAAGCCAAAGGGAAGTTTGAATTAAAGGTTGTGAATAGAAGAGCCAATTATAGAACCATAAGGCCAGAAGAGGAATCGTTTACTGAACATCACACTGATTTTTCTGGAGACAGTCACTGTAAAATGAATAATATTGTCCTCAGCAACCTTCTTTCAGTTATTTTTCCCTTCTTACTCAACCAAATACTTTCCAAGGAGACGACTCACTAACACCTTTCCTTTCTGCCTGTATGCTGATTTTGCTAAAATATATAACCCTCCTTGCTTCTCTTCTCCTAAATTCTAGACATAAAGATACAACTGGCTAGATAATCCAAATGGAAACACCAGAGAGAATTCAGATCGTGGGTCAGGCCTGGCTTCAAGGGCAACTGACCTGGGCAGTCACACAGAGACCCACACTCACAAGAGCACATTCATCTTGCACTGGGTCCCACACGTTATATAGCCTTCCTGCTATAGGTCAAAGTATAATCCATCTTTCCTACAGACCATTTCCTCCTCCTAAACAACAGCCCTCAGGACATCTCTTTCCTCTATGTTTTATGCCCTCCAGTTGGTATAGTTTATTATACTCTTTCTTTTTTACTTGATACTGTTTTTTAAAAAAACACTTTTGAGTTAATTATACATTCAAAGGAAGTTGCAAAAGTAGTATAGAGAAGTACTGCTTAATCCTTCACCCAGTTCCTCCCAATGATTACCTCTCTCATAAGTAGAGTATAATTCCAAAACCAGGAAATTGACATTGGTACAATGTGTGTGTGTATAGTTCTAGATCATCGTGTCATGTATAGATTCCTATAGCCACCACTGCAATCAACATGCAGAACTGTCCCATCATCACAAATATCTCCTTGATTCTATCCTTATAGTCACACACCCCTCTCTGGCATCCCTCAACACTGGCAACCATACTCTGTTCTCCATCTCTATAACTTGTCATTTTTAGATTTTCTAAATGTTTCTTTTTATGTTTTCCTAATTCAGATTATCTAAAAATGAAGGATTAGCCCCAGGACACCCACTCTAAACACATAATTTCCCTTTGTCTGTGCTCCCATAATAATTCTCTCAGAGGCTTTGGTTAAATCAATATCCAGAGTGCATATTATTAGACAAGGTAAGTACTATTCACAGAGAAGCCACATTTTGCATATTGGATATATTTGCTTTCTTATACTATTTTTTATTTTCTCTTCACATAAAGACCTGAGTCATATTAAAACACCTTATTTGAAACATCCTTCTGAAGACTTTGTCTTCCCACGTCAACTTGGCTGTTTCACATCTATGCTCTATGGGCTCTCCCTCCAACATCATCATGAGGATTCCCTTATCCTTTTCCCTGTTAATTCACTTGTTTCATAACTCTGTGAGTATTTATTTCTTTGTTTACTTCTCATTTGGTAATGCATACTCTTCAGCATTTTCCTGAGAAGGAGAAACAGAAGATAATTATTTGGAAATCTTGAGTGGTGGCTATCTCAAGTTGGCACTGTTCAGCACCTATTCTTACCACCTTCCAATGGGCTCTCCTTTACTTTAGAGCCAAGAACGCTGAAAACATTTCACAGATTCCTTTGCAGTGAGGGTTCTCAATATAATTTATAATTTACCAACCTATTGCACTTTTTGTCAGATTTAGTTACTAGAAAGCTTTACTTCAACTGGTTTTTGTTTGTCTTGTTTTGTTCTTGTTTCTTTGCTTTTTCGGTTTTTCCTGATTAGCATGGTCATAGAAGATTTTGGACTTTCTATAGCATGGTGAGAAGACATATCATTGTCCTGTCACTAGTTTTATACTTGCCCATTTAACAGTGGGTCCAGTGTAGTAGTGAATCCAGGTAAAACAGCAGTGGTCACGGTCCACTGTATCCAATCTGCCAGGAGCAGAATCCAAAGCTCAGTGGCAGTAGGCACTGGTCAGCCCAATTACACTGACCACCTTCCAAAAATGTAGAGGAGAACAATTTGTTTTCACTCTAATGGGCATTTATTCTGGGCATGATTTTCCCTGCCTGCCAGGTATCTTCTGGCAACACCATCCAATGACTTACTGAACATCTGATTTGTTGTTTATTAAACCTACAAATCATTACTATTTACCAAAGAATGAACTTTAATATATAAAATAGCAAGGCAGGAGGTTGACATTCTTGATATTCACTGGCCATTCCTTGTGTCCTGGCACCCAGAAAGAGTTGACCTGAAAAATGTGGAATGGCCTATTGAAGAATCACATACTATAGTGAGCCAAGAGATAGCACAAGTTTAGTGTCATCCTAGAAAATTTGGTATATGCTTTGAAGCTGTGATTCAATATGGTACTGTCTCTCCCAGTACCATAATACAGACAGTCCTCGAGTTACGGCGGACTTGACATACATTGTTTCGTTGTTATGTCACCATCTCCCATTTATTTATTAAAAAAAAGTTCCATCATTTCGATGTATGTACATATGTGCTTTATGTTTTTTATTATTTATTTACCACAAGTAAAGATCAGGGATTGTTATATTTCTTTTAATTTTTTTTTTACTGTTTCACTTCATTACTGCTGTGTCTGTGCTCCATGTGAGTATTGTAGGTGCTTATGTAGGCGGGTTCCGACTTCTGGCGAAAATCGCGTTACATCACGCCGTAGGAATGGATCGCCAAGGTAACCCGAGGACCTACTGTATATGCATTGAAGAAAAAAAGGTTAAGAAGGGAAGAGAGACTTCCCTATGCTAAACTGGGAAAAGTTTTGCTTGTAGTTTTAGAAGTTTTAAAACCTCCAAAGAAATACACCAATTTTTTTCATTGAATGTTCACCTTTATTACATGTACTCTTTATGCCACTGATCAAAAAGAGAAAAAAAAGGATGTTCTGTCGTCTGTGATGATTATCCAGATGATCAACAGGAAATTGGATTTGATGCTATACAATGAGGAATGCATTATTTCTAAGACCTAACTTCCAATACCTATAAACTGATGTTGTGAATGAGACCAAAGGTAATATGGAATGGATAAGAAAAGAAGTTATGAACCAAAAAATGCAGCTTTATGACTAGTTGCAAAAATGGAGATTAAAGCAAGGCCTCATATTTTTCCTTTTTCTCTTTCTGCTCTCTGTTTCTACTATTTTATGGTATATTTTGTGATGACTGTGGTTAGTTTTATAGTTTATTTCGTAGGCTATAGGTTACCACATCGGGATTTTGACTGAACCAGAGAGAAATAAATGCTAATAAACATGGAGTCTATGTCTGAAGGATTTTGGTCTTTCCCTCTGGGGCGATTATGAGCATATTTGTGTTTGAGCCTGCGATAGCTGCACTATGTAATACAGGAGCACATTGGTGATGTTGATAGTTTTAGATGCTTAACTGTGGGAAGATTCTCGTGTATGTATGTGGATGAAGACTACCATAGAGGAGGACTGTGGTGAATTGACACACAAGACATGGAAGTCAAAAGTAAGGCTTTGATAGTCTTCATACTTCAGGTGGCAAATAAAATCACAAAAGAGTTCAGATTTTTTACTTTTTTTTGGTATTGCTCTTTCTGTGACCACATTCAAAAAGGTTTTAGTAAACAGTCTCTATTTTCATACTAACAAGAGTCCAGAGGCTTCTGTTTGTGCATGATTCCAGAGCCCATAACTTTCCAACTGAGGAGGCAGAGTTGTGAGATTGTGAAAACAGCTCCCTTGATTACTTGGCTTTGTGAGTTAGTGTAACAGTTAATTTTAACTGACTGTTAAACTGACTTTGCCACAGGGCACCCAGATATTTGTGAAGTATCTGCGAGGTGTTGGAGGATGAGATTAATATTTGAATTGGTAGATGGTGTGAAGCAGATTGCCCTCTCTCGTGTGGGTGGGCCTCATCTTACCAGGTGAAGACCTGAATAGAACGAATGTCAGAATTTCTCCTGCCTGCCTATCTTTGAACTGCAAAATTGGCTTTTTCCTGCCTTTGAACTTCAACTGAACCATCAGCTCTTGCTTGGTCTGGAGCCTGCCAGCCTTTACACTGGAACACATTTGACCATCCTTGATCTCCAGCTTGCTGACTCACCCTGAAGAGCCCTAATTTCATGAGCCAATTCTTCATTATAAACCTTTTCTGTGTATATAGACATCTTTCTGGTTCTGCTTCTTCAGAGAGCTTTGACTAATATACTAGGATTTAGATAGTATTACTTAAAGTCAACTCCTAAATTTTTTTCAATAGCACTTTCAATACTTTTTGGCAGTTCAGTAATCATCATTAATCCCTTCATGCCTAAAGTAGATAGAAAAGAGTCTCTTCTGTGAAAGTAAACCCTGAATGATGTAATATGCATGTCTAAAATTGTCTTCTTTTTACCCGTATGCTCGATTAAATGTTTGGTTACTTGATTGCATACTTTTAAGTTGAAAATTAATTTCTCTTAGAATTTTGAAGATTTGCTCCACTGTCTTCTATAGTTAGGGGTTGGTCTGTTGCAAGAATTAAAAGATACCAATCTAATGTCAATAACTGTACAAGTGACTTTTGACATATTTTCATTCTTTCTCTGGAAACAATTAGGATTTTGTTTTTTGGTTTTTTTTTTACTATCCTATACAATAAAAGCCTAATATGCAAATTGCCCCCTTGACCAGGAGTTCTGCTGGGAGTTTGACCACTTGCTATGACTTTCACTGACCACCAGGGGGCGGTGCAGAACATGGTGGGCGTTGGCGACGCAGTGCTGGCAGCAGGTGGCTGTGGAGGCACTGCAGGCCCTTATAGGCCCAAATGAGAACAGGACCGGGACAGGATGGTGGAGGTGAGTGGGTGGGGCCAGGACAAGGTGGGTGCAAGCCACTGGTTGTCCAGCAGGGGCCGACTGCCCCACCGCCACTGGGTTTCCAGATGCTGAGGGAGCCGGGAAGGGGCCGATGCCCCACCGATCTAATTGCAGGGTGACCAGCAGTGATGACAGGGGGCGGGGCTACTGCCTGGATCCCTCAGCGCCTGGGAGCTGGGTGGTGGTGGGGCAATCAGTGGGGCAATCGGGCCTGGCAGGTGGCAACCAACAGAAGCAGCAGGGGGCAGGCAGCTGGGGGAAGGGAGGGAGTACCCAGCTACCCAGCAGCTACTAGGGACCCTACCAGTGCACGAATTTCATGCACTGGGCCTCTAGTTGTTTTATAACTTAAAATGATGTCTTGATGTTATTCCTTTTCCTAATGTGATTAATCAAAAAGATACATTAAATCTGGAAATTCCTCTCCTTTATTTCTGGGTAATTTGTTCAATAATTTCATTTAAAAGTATTTCCTTCTTGTTTTCATTTTCTCTGTTATATCTTTTTTTGTTGTTAATGCTCACCTGAGGATATTTTTTCCATTGCTTTTTAGAGAGAGTGGAAGTGAGGGAAGGAGAGAGAAAAAGAGATAGAGATTGACATGAAACAGACATATCAATTCGGTGCCTCCCTCCCACACATGCCCCAAGCAGGACCAGGGATTGAACCTGCAACCCAAATATGGGCTGTTGACCAGGAATTGAATCCGAGACCCTTCGGCGAGGGGGCTGACACTCTAACCACTGAGCAACATAGGCCAGGACTCTGTTATATCTTTATAGAATTTCTATTAACTACATCCTATATTTTAGCATTTATGTAAAACAGTGTGTGTGTTTGTTATTCTAAACAGTCAATTATACTTTCAAGAAATCAAAAAGTGAGAAAAACTTTTACATTTATCTATATATTGATAATTTGGGGAGTTCTCATATTGTGTGTGTATAGGTGTAAGATTTCATCTGGTATAAACTCTGAAGAACATTTCTTATAGTACAGTGCTGTAAGTAACAAAATCTTTTGGTGCTTGTGTACTTGAAAAACACCTTTACTAGTATATTAGTTTGAAAAGCATGTGCCTTTGGCTTTCATTTTTGAAGGATATTTTCACCCAAACAAAATTCTCTACTGGCCAGTTTTTATTTGTTTATACTGCCTTTCTTTTAGTATGTTAAAGGCATTGCTTCATGGTCTTCTGAGTGACATCTTTTCTGAGGAGAAACTAGTAATAACTCCTATTTTTGTTCTCCTGTATGTAATGTCTCCATTTTCTGAGAAATTTTAATATTTCCACTTTATGGTTGCACTAATTTAATTATATAAAAGTCTAATATGAAAATTGTCCCCTCAGGAGTTTGAGAGAACGGTCACTCGCTATGACATGTGCTGACCACTAGAGGTTAAATAATGATTTTCTCTTTTGCATGGGTATAGTTTACACAGGAGAAAGATCTGAAGAAAATCCTAGTTTGCTTTCAAATGGTTCCCTTTTTATCACTGTCTTATCACCAGTCATCTTTCCTTCCTGAATCTCACTTTTCCAACCTAAAGGTACTGTAAACTATATTTTTTCAGTATACGGATCACTTATGAACACTATGGAGACTATTTGATAAGTTAACAGCATGAAACACAATTCCATTCATAGAAGGTTCTCACACGAAATCAAATTAAATGCTCCATCTAATTCAGTGTTACCAGGAGTTCCTGGAATGATAGGATGTGAGATCAGCCAGAGGTAAATAGAACTCTTTTGCCAAACAGGAACTCCAAGTGTGTTTTTTAATCAAATTTGGAGTCCCATGCTCCACTGAGACTCATGTTTAAAAGCTAATATACACTGGAAACAACTTTGATGGAGCGGGCTTGAAAAAGCATTGAGAGTTAAGCTGTTGAGTTCTGTTTGTTGCTATTATTTTTAAGAGCTAAGGGAGGAGGGAAGACATTAATTAACATTGCTCTTGGTTCTTTCTGTCCCAGCAGACAGTGGACTTTAACATTCTTAAACTCTTAAAATCTCCCATTTGTTCTATGCCCCCTGATCTCCCCTTTATCCTCATAATCACCTTATTTACATTATTTGTTCTGTATTGGGCTCTTCCAATGGACTAACTTTTGTTCTTTGTAAACATTAACTGTCTTTTTGATTTCTTACTCGTTTCTTATTGTGAAAAGTTTGCTCATTCTAGTAATGACAAAACTGACCACCTTATCATCTTCTTTTGACACTGTTCCCAATGTTACTGCTTCCCTAGACTAGCCCTCCTCCAGCTTCACCTTTCAGGTAGGTCTTATTTGAGGATCAAAACATCCATCCCCTGCTTGTCACTGACTTCTGTCCTTGTTACCCTTTCCTAGACTTGAATTTAGACCTGCATGCTTCATCTCCCCCCACCACCCCTTACCCTCTAACCCTACCCTCCAACCCCCCATCACCACCAATCTTGGCCTTATTCAGTTCCTAAATGTCTGCAGGACAAAATTAATAATAGAAATGCAGCTAATCTATATATATTTTTATACCTCAGATATTGTGCTTATGTATTTTATTTTTTAATTTATTTTCATTGATTTCAGAGAGGAAAGGAGAGGGAGAGATAGAAACCTCAACAATGACAGAGAATCATTGAACAGCTGCCTCCCATACACCCACCCTGAGGAATGGAACCCTGACCTCCTGCATTCATAGGCCAATGCTCAACCATTGAGCAACACTGGCCAGGCTGTGATGATGTATTTTAAAAGGCATGTAAGCAGTTTCCTCCTCAGCTAGAGACAGTTCTTTCTGTAATATCGATGAGTCAGTCCATAAAGGAGACTACTCCTGGAGGAAGTTTGTGCCCCACCTTGGGTACTTTTGTTTGCAGAACTGGGGAAGATTCCACCATTAAAGGGTGACACATTGTTGTCTACATAGCTGGTGAATGGAAGGACTCTGTGTATTGGGCCTCATATAAATATATACACACACACACATATAGATGGCACATATATATACTATATATGGAGTATACATATAGTATATATGTATTGTGTGTGTGTGTGTCCATTGTCTCCAGATTCTTGTATTCCAGTACATTTTTTAAAAATATATTTTTATTGATTTCAGAGAGGAAGGGAGAGAGAGAGAGAGAGAGAGAGAGAGAGAGAGAGAGAGAGAGAAATAGAAACATCAATGACGAGAGAGAATCATTGATCAGCTGCCTCCTGCACACCCCCTACTGGGGATCAAACCCACAACATGCCCTTGACCAGAATCAAACCCAGGACCCTTCAGTCCACAGGCCGATGCTCTAGCCCAGGGGTCCTCAAACTTTTTAAACAGGGGGCCAGTTCACTGTCCCTCAGACTGTTGGAGGGCCGGACTATAGTTTAAAAAAAAACTATGAACAAATTCCTATGCACACTGCACATATCTTATTTTGAAGTAAAAAAACAAAATGGGAACAAATACAATATTTGTATTTGCATGTGGCCCACAGGCCGTAGTTTGAGGACCCCTGCTCTAGCCACTGAGCCAAACCAGATAGGGCCCAGTACATTTTTTTTGTCCTTTCTGTAATCATTTTCATAAGAATATGATTAACCATTTGATCCATTTATCTTTTGGGTGAACTATCCTTTGTCTTTAGTTAGAAGCCTTTATAAATAAGGAGAAAATGTTTCCTATTGGAAAACAAACAAATAAAACCATCTACCCACTAAATGGGGTCATATCAAGCTTGAATTACCAGGAAAGTCATGGCTTCCGTCATGCCACTAGAGAGGAATGAATCTATCCCAGCCCCATGGTCGGCAAACCGCGGCTCGCGAGCCACATGCGGCTCTTTGGCCCCTTCAGTGTGGCTCTTCCACAAATACCACGTATGAGTGCGCATGTACAGTGCGATTGAAACTCCGTGGCCCATGCGCAGAAGTCGGTATTTTGTGGAAGAGCCAGTATTTTGTGGAAGAGCCACACTGAAGGGGCCAAAGAGCTGCATGTGGCTCATGAGCCCTGGTTTGCCGAACCACTGCTAGCCCAACGTTTCTACGTGTTTGTAAATTGACACTTTTAGACTACTTCTACCATAGGTGCCATCCATATCCAGACATGTTGATGCCAAGGTGACTTTCCTTCCCTTGAAAATTTTCTCTGTGCTCCTGAGACAAGAAACCAATGGGGAAGTAGGAAAAGATTCCCCCCACTTGACCACAAACCTACTTACTGAACTTATCCAGCAAAAGGCCCAGACCATGGCATGCCCATCGAATAATGCAAGAATGAGGGACTCATTCCTACCTCTTCATATCTCATCATATTCCTTTTCTTGCTGATTTATCATTTGAAATTTCATTGTTTCCACATGAAAATATCTAACTTAAGTTGTGAAACACTGTGGAGTTATTGCTGAGTTCTGTGTACAACAGGTGGCAACCAAGAAAAGAGCTATTGACAGTTCTACTGAAGGTATCCATAATGCCTTTCCATAGTAACATATTTGAAGCAAACAGAAATATTAAATATTCTAAATGTGAGGGCATTAAGATTATTGATATTTTTGTTTGGCATTCCTGATTTTTCAGGTGCTTTTAAAAAAACAGTAAAAGGTAGAACATAAGTTTAATGTGTCCATCGATCAACTTATTTGCTGCTTTAATTTGAGCTTAATGTTATTCTGTTTATATAAATTGGAAGTTGTGAATTATAAAAATTATGGCAGCCATCTGGAATATTTTGTACTTAATTCTTATGACATCTGTCTATTTTGAATACTTGTATAGAAGAGTTTGAAAGAGAGAAGCCATTTACTAAAGCCCTTTAGGCTATGTTCAATTTATTTATATCAGGAATCATTAAGATACACACAAAGTGTATGTATGTATATACATACGTAACGCCTGGTACTTCTTGCAGTTAACTCAGTGCAGGAAAATTCAATACTGAGATTCTTCTTAGAGAAATACTATATTTTTGTCTTAATATTAACTTTCACCTCATAAAGAAGTAATAGTCATGTAACATACAAAACTTTAGGAAATTAATAATAAAAGCAAATTGTATCTTCTCTTTCAAAGATTTTACAATCAAGCATTGTCACCACCACTTATGCCAACAACAATAAAAACAACGAAGAGTAACAGACCCTTGTGTTATCAAGCAGCACTGCATAACCGATTTAAACTCTCAACTACATGAGAGTGGTTCCTGACACTCACTCAGGAGATCACAACAAAGGAAGCATCAAGTTGGAAAAGATGATTTTTTTACAGGTTAGAGAAGCTTTGTAAGTCTAATTATCCTCTTCTTCACATTGCTTGATCGAACACAGATTCCAAACCACGGCTTTGCCATTAATTTCAAAGGCTTTAATGAGAAGAAGGCTAATAAGTTTGACAATCCATGCTCCATAGTCTTCCCATGACCACAGATGAGTCATCACCTGCAGCCACAGGTAGATTTTTAAAGGACGTTCTGATATGAAGGAAAAGAAATGATGAAACCAAATAAGATCTGACCTGTGGTAAAGGTGGTTCCTGAAGTGATGCTTTTGCTCTTGCAGTAGTAACTGTTATTGCACTTGTTCATCAATATATTTAGTCTGGGGTTCAACTCCTTGTTTGAACACAATTTCAGGAATGAAAAGAAATTATGTTGAATCAAGATTCATTTAGTCCTCAAACTTCTGCACAAGAACTCTTCACTTGAGGCCTGCCTAAACCTTATTCTAAATGCTGCTTTGCTTCTATTTAATAAAAAAAGCTTTAGGTCATCTAAAGCCCTCATTAAGTGTGAGGAGAAGAATGTGGTGTGTTTTAGTTAAAATAAATAAAAGGCTTTAAAAGGTTCCCAAGGTGCATTAGAAATAATGTAGAACACAGAATGAAAAAGAAATGTTCCCTGCCACCCATAAATTAATTAGATTCAACATTAGACAGAGTGAGGCGATATTTATTACTTTCTATGCATATGTGGTTACAAGCTTTTTGTGGCCAGGCTACCTATGATTATAATGCACAATACAGTTCTTCATGTAATTCTGTTTATTAGAAAACATTACATACATTCTATCCAGTGTTCCAAACAAGCAATGTATTAGACAAGGGAGCATCTGCCAGGCAGGCCAGGGAGCCCTCTTTCTTTGGATTTCTGTTTGTCACTTTAAAGCCTAGTAAAATGCAGACTTTTAAGTGTTTAGTGAGTAGAATATTATGTACTTTTAGAATGTTTTTTAATATCTTAATTTAAAATGCAGAAAGATGGGATATTATCTATACTAATAAAAGGGTAATATGCAAATTAGACCAGACATTCTTCCAGACAAAACCATGGTGGCAGGGGCCAAGGCAGAGGCAGTTAGGGGTGATCAGGCCAGCAGAAGAGGGCAATTATGGGTGATCAGGCCGGCAGGCAGAGGCGGTTAGAGTAGATCAGGCAGGCAGGCAGGTGAGCAGTTAGGAGTCAGTGGTCCCGGATTGCAAGAGGGATGTCCGAGGGGTCCCTGATTGGAGAGGGTGCAGGCTGGGCTGAGGGATCCCCCCGTGCATGAATTTTGTGCACCGGGCCTCTAGTTTTTCTATAAAAATCTATAGAAAAGACTATAGTAAATCCCTCAAACTATTTTAAAGATAGTGCCAAATTATTATTTTTTATTTTAAATCACATTTTACATTCAATATTATTATATATTAGTTACAGATGTCTAGCAAAGTGGTCAGAAAATCATGTACTTTACAGGCCCCATACCTATTTATCTTGATATTATTAACTATATTTCCTTTGTTGTAATCTACATTGGTGACTATTCTGTAACTACCTGCTCAGTCCTTTCACCTTTTTCACCCACCTACCCAATCCCCTCCCCTCTGACAGCTGTCAGTCTATTCTCTGTATCTATGGGTCTGTTTCTCTTATTTTGTTCATTAGATTCCACATATAAATAAAGTCATATGGGGTTTCTCTCTCCAACTGGATTATTTCACTTAGCATAATATTCTCTAAACCCATCCATGCTGTTGCAAAAAGTAAGACTTCCTTCTTTTTACAGCCAAGTAGTATTCCATTGTGTAAACGTACCACAGGTCTTAATCCACTCATCTACTGATGGGCACTTTGGTTGCTTCCAAATCTTGGCTACGGTAAATAATGCTGCAATGAACATAGCAGTGCATATATTTTTATTAATTCACGTTCTGGGTTTTTTCAGATATATTCCCAGAAGTAGAACTGCTGGGTTATAAGGCAGTTCCATTTTTAATTTTTTGATGAACCCCCACACTGGTCTCTATAATTGTTGCACCAGTCTGCATTCCCACCAACAGTGCTGGAGGGTTCCTTTTCTCCACATCCTCACCAACATTTGTTTTTTGTTAATTTATTGATGATAGCCTTTCTGATAGGTATGCAATACTATCTCATTGTGGTTTTGATTTGCATCTCTCTGATGATCAAACTAATTATTTTGGCCTTTATATTGTTTACTTAGTCTGGTCATGCAGTTCTGGACAAAGCTCTTCAATTGTGAATAAACTTGCAAGCATATATGCATAACACATGGATGCAAACAATAGGGTAGTGAGGGCCCTGGGCAAGGAGTGGGGATGGTCTGGAGGGTGTTAATGGGGGGGGGGGCATATATAATATTTTCAACAAGAAAGATTTTAAAACAATAAATAAAAGAGTAAAAATAAATACATAAATAAATAAATAGATTGAGATTTGCTTTAAAGCTCAAAATAAAAATTTCTATGTTGAAATCTTTGAAGTTATTTTTTTGTTTCTTTCTTTATTTTCCCAAATCATTTATTACAACATTTTAAGATTGATATTCAGAAAACAGTAGCTTAAAATTTTCAATGCCAATGACTTCTGTTATGACAATATTGTAAATCAGATATTATAAAATGCGCCTGTTACAAAAACACTTAAATGTCAGAACAAATATTGTAGCAATTCCCTTTAATGTGTGGATGAGCGGACAAGAAGATAACTCTTCCAAGGCGAGAAGATTTACAGGAGCATCAGACTGGAAAGGTCGTGGGCATCGGTGTTATTAATGCTTCACCAATAGCCCAGAACTTCAGTTTAATGGCCCCCTAAACCTAAGGCTTATTAAATAAAAAGCTTTCAGTCTAAGATCAGATGTTTACATTCTCAGATAAAGAAAACAAACAAACAAAAATGATAGTAATAAATCTATCATAGGCTGGAAGACAGCAAATACGTACCAGTACATCTGTGTCAGATGTGAATCTGAATGATTAGGAGAACAATTATAAAAGTGTCTTTTAAGAATTTGAGTAATAGGCTGCATTACATGTTAGCTTGTGGCTAGAATTCACTCCATTTTCAACTCCTAAAAACAAAATAAAAATTTATAATTTAATGTAAATTAGACCTCTGTTGATGGTGCCTCCAAAACATAAGCAGAAAGTTTAAGTGGTAAGTTATAATGGTAACCCAAAATAACTTAACTTCAAATATAAGGTGGAAATTATATAATTTCAGACAAACTTAAATAGAAGAAAATTTAAACCTAGAAACTCATTTATGTCACTTTGGAGGCATATATACTTCAATAACTAGAAAAGTCAAAAAGTCCATCCTAAAATGAAACACTGAGAAGACAAAGAGCTGCACAGAATGATAAACATGTGGATAAGTATTGACCATATACATATTAATTATAAGTTATATTACTATATTACTATTATCAATTACTTATCTGTTGCTGCCTAATTACTGAAAAACATGGCAAGCATAAAATAACGGTAATGATTTATTATCTCTCACATTTTTTGTGGGTCAGGAAATCAGTCCTAGTTCAATTGGGCAGCTCTAAGAGTCTCTCATGAGGTTGCAGTTAGGTGTTGGCTGGGGCTACAGTCTTAATTGACTTCCAAGATTTTTTACTCACATTGTTGATAAGTTATTTCCTTCCAGGGGGTCCCTCCACTGTGCTGCTTGAGCATCCTCACAGCATGGCAGCTGGCTACTACAGAGACCAACACAGAGACTGCAATGTCTTTTTCAGAACCTAGCCTTGGAAATCACACACTTCACATGGTTTTCTATAGTCACACAACTACAAATGAAACCTTAAAATTATAAAAAAAAATTACTCTGTTTTTATAAAGACTCAAGATTATGAAGATGTTAGTTTTCCCCCCAATTCATTCAAAGCCTCATTGGGGTCTTGTATATATTTTGAATAGTTGACTTGAAATGTATCTGAAGGTAAAGAACATCTGAGACAATCCTGGAGAAAGAGAACATGTGGGGGAAACTGTCCTAACTTATATCAATTACATTAATAGAAACACAATGGGAACTGATAAATCATCCAATGAAACTGAAAGGGAACTGATAAGTAGACCCACTCATACAGGAAACTTGATCTCAAACAGAACTGACATTACAGACAAGCGGGGAAATGATGGACTGTTCAACAGATTGTGATTATCGATATGAGAGAATAAGAATCCTTGCTTCATGCAAAAATAAATCCATTCCAGGAAGAATGAAGGTGTATATGTGAAAGATAAAACTTTAAAGGTTTAAAAAGAAATGACATAGAAAAAAAATGCCTTTATTAATTTTGTGTAGAGAAATTCTTAAGCAAATTACAAAAAGTGAAAAGTACTAAAAAGAGATGATAGATGATCGATAGACAGATATTGACAGCATTGAAATAATGGTTATTCCTAAAGGTAGGAAAAGCTCAAAACACAGGGTGTAAGTTCAACACTCATATAACTGACAAATTATTAATACCCAGAATATATTAAAAACCTTACAAATAAGAAAATAGTAAAAGAGACTAAATAAATTATTGTACAACCGAATAAAAACAGAAAATGGTCAAGAAACTTAGGAGAAATCCTCAGCCTTGTTAACAACATGGGAATGCTAATAAAAACTACAATAAAATGTAGTTGAACATGTACACTTTACTCATAGGAGAGAATGTTGGTACAAGTTTAAAAAATTAATTTTAACTGGAAGGGAGAGGGATAGAGAGTTAGAAACATCGATGAGAGAGAAACATTGATCAGCTGCCTCCTGCACACTCCCACTGGGGGTGTGCCTGCAACCAAGGTACATGCCTTTGGCCGGAATCGAACCTGGGACCCTTCAGTCCGCAGGCCGACGGTCTATCCACTGAGCCAAACCGGTTAGGGCAAGTTGAAAATTTTTATACTCCATTCAGCAACACCGTTTAAGAGATAAACCTTCTAGAGAAGAGAGTGTACAGGTACACCAGGCAAGATACGTGTGTGTGTTCGTGTGAGCGTGTATAAAATTCACAAGAGAAACACTACTTTTACGTATTTAATTACATTGCATTAAAACTTCCAATAAGTGAAAAAATGATAGCTTAGTGAATGCATATTGAACAGCTGACTAGAATATTTGATATTCTAGAATTCCAAGTGTGCTTTGCTTCTCTGAGTGTGGTCTTTAAACCAGCAGCTTCAGATTAGGATACAATTCCTAATCACTTGGGAGTTGTTAGGAATTCAGAATATCAGGCCCTGTCCTACAGAATTAGGATCTGTATTTTATCAAGATATCCTGGGTTTCACATGCACATTTTGCACAGTTTGAGAAACCTTGTTGTAGTAGAGATGAATCATCCACCCACAAGTTCTTAACGTTATCTAGTGAGATCACCCACTTGTCTCTTTTTTAATTCCAAGCTCTAAGAAATACCTCTTTATGAAACAATTTGGCTTCCTGGGAGAAGGGCCTTGAAAGACCACACGGTCTATTCTGGTTGGAAGTTGTTTCTTGTTATTTAGTAATGATTATTACATTGTATTAGTTTGTTGTGAATCTGTTTCATGAGAGTCTCTGATGTCCCTCTTTCTCTGGGCAATGTAAGAACTCAGTTACTGAAAGTGGTAAATTCGAGAAAAATCCCTAGGCGAGTGTTTCTCTAACATCATCATCAGACTCAAACGTGGTACTAGTTCAAAAGCAAACTATTCAGCTGTGTGCGATAGGTAATGAATCAGAATTTGACATTGAATTTCTACCACCAATATTTTTAACAAGCCCCACATTCTAAAGGTGATGAATCATTGGAGCCTTTCCTTAATGAACTCATCAAGAAGCAAGTACTCTTGCCCTAACCTGTTTGGCTCAGTGGATAGAGCATCAGCCTGCAGACTGAAGGGTCCCAGGTTTGATTCCCCTCAAGGGCATGTACCTTGGTTGCAGGCACACCCCCAGTGGGAGTGTGCAGGAGGCAGCTGATCAATGTTTCTCTCTCATCGATGTTTCTAACTCTCTATCCCTCTCCCTTCCTCTCTGTAAAATATCAATAAAATATATATATTAAAAGAAAGAAGCAAGTACTCTTAAGTTTTTGGTTTTTCTATTTTGTTTATTTTATTTTTGTAGTCATTATATTTAATCTATTGCTTTTATTGTAAACACCTGTATGAAAGATTAACACTAAGGAATTAATGCTCATGACTCCCTGGTCTGAGAAGGCTTCTACTTACTATTGTATTTCCCATTGTTTTACTTCTTCTTTATAACTTTGAGGAGTTGAAAGCTAGACTTACCCTTATAGCTATGTGCAGAAACAATAAATGAACAGATATATTAGACCTAAATAAACAATACCAATATTTATCAGATTACAAATATAATTTTTCATTATTCCACTTCATTCTCATCTGCATAGACTCACGTAGATGAGATGATTCCTATTTCATTTTTATTATCAACTATTTTACTTTTCTTTAAAAAACTGAGTTCTTAATAGAACATTAGTCTGCGTGTGCTATTAGAATGTCACAGAAAAAGCAAATTGGCAAAACTTTAGACTTCTGGGAAAATGATAGACTGTTCAACAAATTGTCACAGAAAAAGCAAATTGGCAAAACTTTAGACTTCAGAGAAAAACATATTCATTTATGTCAGGCACACAAAGGACAATAAGGACATTGAAGCTAGGGTAAAAAAAAGACTATGTAAGTAGATATCTATTAGTGATAGGTAATATTCTTTTAGTATTGAAATTCAGCTACTAAAAATTACTAAACAATAGTAAAATATGTTAATATGCACCTTTGCAAAGAGCTTTTGTGTAGTTAAGATTCTATAATTACTTTATTAAAACTACAATATTTAAGAAGTTTCTAGTAGCATAGGCAAATAAATTAATAATAAGAATTGGTTATCAACTATGCATATTCAACTATGTCACTATTAAAAACAACAAAAAGTAAAACAACCAGCACAATAAAACCTTCCTGACCCATAGGTTACTTAAACGACTGAATCTGCATTCTAGAAAAAGGGAAGTAATGGTAAGAATCAATGAGAGGTGAGAAAAGTCAAAGTCACTGAAGAAATACTTTGTTGTTTGAGAACCCAAGATACCAATTATCATTAGAGAGAGAACATGCCCCATTTAATGAAAATTATTCAAACCTAGGTTCTCTACTTAATGTCATCGACACGCATATTAGTAGTCTTGAAATTCAGAGTAAATTGAAGAAAGAAACAGCAGCTAATTACAAAGCTTTCCATCACGGCAATGCATGCTACTCTGGGACAATCAGAACAGAACTGAAATCCCCCCTGGCTTCACCTCCGTTTGTCTATGTTCCAGAGGAAAGCCTCATTTGTCACATGCTGATGATTTTAGAATAAATTGCCTTAGATATTGTCGCCGCTGTTACTGCTTCAGTATGAAGGAAATAAAAGGTGTTATATGAAACCATGTAAAAAATATAGTCAAAGTAAAAAGTTGACAATTACTCTCTGGAGTTAAATAAATCTGAATTATTTATGCTTAAAAATCCATTCTGGGTTTGAGCCACCTGGATGGAGATATTTCTTTCTGTCTCACAATCTGGAGAACAGCCCATGTTATTTTCAATACCTAATGTTCAATTATTCACTTCAATTTAGTCCTAAATACCTCATTTGTTTTGTTACTGTCGCTGCTTCTGGATCTCATCAGAAACAAAATTCTTCCTTGAGCCATTCAAAAACAGCCCCCAATTCAGAAGTTTTAAATTAAATTAAATGCCCAAGGGAACTATTTTGTTTTCAAATTTTGTATTCTATCTAAGGAGACCACAGTTTTTCCCTAGGCTAAATGTAGAAAGAGGAGTTAAGATTATTTTATTAAATACTATTAAAAGTCATACTTATACTAATGTTATAATCTCTATACCCCTTAATTTATAAACAATAGAACTCAATACCATTATTCTTGACCATATTTATGTTAAATTTAAAAACTGTAATCTCCTTTTTACTTCAAACTACTCATGATTAACATTTTTAGACCAAAATATTAGTCATTGAGGCTTATGACAATGTTTTTCCAAGGAAATGGAAACAAACAGATGTAGCACCGATTTTAAACTACAATAACTAAAATAGAATAATCAAGAAAAATGTGCTCTAAAATTAACAACTTTAAGTATAATCAAAAGCATGGTTGTGAAATATAATGAATATGGAACAAGAAATCTGTGACATGATTGATGTAAAAATGTTGTTTTTTACTTGAAACTTGTTTTCATGTAAAACAAATATTAGAAGACAAATTATTTAAGAAATTTTTGATAATTTTTAAGTACTCTCTTTAAATATACTTTATACAAGCTATGGCTAAATAAAATGAAAATGGACAAATGTCAGATAATGAAAAGTAAACTCTGTTCCATGTAACGACAAACAGGATGAGTAGTTGTCTGTGCGCGTGTGCATATGTTTATGGGTGTATCACCCCAGAAATGGCATAATTAGAGCTCATTATACATGTTCTTCTATACCTTGCTGAAACAGGAATTTTAGGGATAAAATAGGACAGGTTTAGGAAATTTTAGAAATTAAGGGAACCATGGAGGAAGCAAGGGCTGCAGAGCAGCAGAAGGTATATTTCCATAGAATGGAGGGGCTGGAAAGCTCCAACAGGAACATTTCCATAGAAGGAGGGAGCTGAGAACAGCAAAAGGTCTATATTTACAAAACAAAGGGAAGGAAGCCCTTCATCCAGAAGAAGAAGAAAGCCCAAAGGGAATAGGAAAATAATAGGAAGGAAGGGGGAGAACCTCACATGTCCCTTGTGAGGTTCATCCTTTGAGCCCAGGAGTCACTATAGTGACCAGTCTAAGGGAATAATAACCAATAAGAGGGCATATCAAGGTACCAGGATCTGCAGCCTTTATAAGCCATAGGGAAAAGGAACTCAGTGGAACCCTTCCACCCCCCTATTTGGGAGTCCATTCTGTGGGACTCTTTCCCTCCTCCCATGTGGGAATCTGTACTCATTCTTCAATAAATCTCCACCTTTGCTATACCACTTTCTGTCCATGGATTCATTCTTCGATTCTGGCGGACAAAGAATCCAGGTTCCAGTCCAAAAATTCCATTTCATTGCTATCTTCACTCACGGTATGATTTAGTCCATATCAGCATATACAGACCTATTTCACTCCTGTAATCTTATTACTCCAAGTTCAGTTATAGTCCTGTGTATGGATACTTCCAAATTAATTAATTTATTGTCCTCTTATGATCGTGGGAAATTTTTCTTTTGCTTTCCTAACTGTGTCCAACAGAAGAATATTAAATAATAATGTAATAATGGCATCCTGACCTAATGAAAGTTCTTCTAAAATTTCACCATTAAGCATGCTGATGGCTTTTTACTTATACACATATACACAGTCGTCATGATAAGGCAGGTTCCATCTATTCATCTGGTTCTATTTTACTAGTATTTTTGGTAGTTGTTATATTTTAGTTTGTTTAGTTTCATTTGTAAATATGAATTTTTAGCAATAATGACTACTGAACTTTATGAAATACTTTATCTAAAATGATACAATTATGGAGATAATCTTCGTTCTTCTTTGACTTAGTAATATTATGATTTATAGTTGTAGACTTCCTAACATTCAACTATTCTTATGAATCACATAAGTAGTGACATTGATATGCTACAAGATTTTCTTTCTATTTCTTTAGAATTTTGGCAAAATATATGTGACTGTATTGGTTTGGAGGTGTTTTTTAAAATACTAGATTTGTCATTTTAAAAATACATACTGTCTTTGTTCATTAAAAACACATACAAAAGTATTTCCTTGTTCTCTTTACTGGAGTTTTGCAAATGATATTAAAATGGTATGATTTTGAGAGTATGTTAATATTGAAGCATAGTAACCTTTATTTTATACAAACTTTTGTTTGAATTTTCACTAAGCATAGATAGTACTTTGTTCTGTGAATTAATCCTGCTATTCTTGGCTTCTGTAAATACACTTGCTTGCTTGCTTGCCAACACATATGCAGCCTTTCTTTGAACAAAACATTAAGCCCCACATAACTACATAGAAATTTCAATCACACCCTCTATTAATCACCTAGTAAGTCCCTGCCAACCCCAAAAGACAGCATGGCGACTAGATACTTTATCTCTATTTTATAAGTGAAGAAAATAAATGTGGCTAACTAAAATCCTTAAAATAATTATCAAGTATTATGTGTAGTACATAATTGCTTTCGCTATACTTTTATACAGCTGGCAGTACAGTAGGCAAGTCTACCCCAGCATCACCACAAACCTGTGAATAATGCATTTTACCATGATGTTACAATACAGGTTGCAACAACTTCACTAGGCGATAGCAATTTTTCATCTCCATTATAATCTGACTAGAGGCCTGGTGCAAATGATAGGAAAAATAAGCTCAATATCTGACCTTGCAAGCTGCTCTGCTGCCGTCCCTGGTAACTCCCATGCCAGGTGTCATTTAGTTATCTGAATAGTGCTGTGCTCAAGGCTACAAGCTTCCTGCAAAATATCTACATAGGGCTCTTTGTAAAGCCTGCAAAAGGTCCGGAAAACCCATATTTTGGGGACAAAGAGACCAATAGGGTATAAAGGGAAAGTTTCCTCCATATTGCTTGGCTCAGACTTTGAGTCCCCGGTAACTCCCATGCCAGGTGTCATTTAGATATCTGAATAGTGCTGTGCTCAAGGCTACAAGCTTCCTGCAAAATATCTACATAGGGCTCTTTGTAAAGCCTGCAAAAGGTCCGGAAAACCCATATTTGGGGGACAAAGAGACCAATAGGGTATAAAGGGAAAGTTTCCTCCATATTGCTTGGCTCAGACTTTGAGAGACAACTCCTCTGAGACAGTAAATCCGACAGCACGGTCAGGTCCAGCCTTGTCTTTCAACGTTGCTTTGGTAGTGACTGCCATAGTGCTGAGAGGGATACACTTCTGTGTCTGGTCTTCTAGCTTAATAAAGACTCCAAATTAATTCGGATTGATTGATTAAGGTGTCTGTTTAGCTCGCTGATTTACAATATAACAATATTAACTTATAAAATTATCTCGGTTGGAGAATTTATCAAGATAGAAGGGGGCTTTTCAATAAGTTGTTCAATTTGTATGATAATTAGTCTGTTTAGAACTTATATAACTTCATGACTCTGGGCCCTATCCTAAAATACATCCTTAAGTATTCTAACAAAATCATTTTTCTTAGGTGATAATCAGAGCAAAAAGAAAGAAAAGCTTCATCAAATTATTTCCCAGTGTAAACTCCATTAATGAGGATATTCCAAGTGTGTTTAGAATGAATACTGTCCACAGCACACTTGTATTTTCATATTCTAGCTCCTGTCAACTTTAGTCATATCTTTCACCAGTCAGTCCCACTCAGATAGTCCAGTCATAAGGAAATACCTGTACATTGCAGACATGTAATATTGGCCCATGACCCTGTGGATTTGCATTATCATTCCCTCAGGCCTATAATTCAGGCCAATGTTTAAGCATTCCTGCACTTAGGAGATCAGTCTGGTTTTATTTCTCCTCCTTAGTATTTTTCTTAGCATTCTCCAGTGATTTCTATCAAACAATTATCATACTGTTTATGACTGATGACAAATAAAACTATTTTTTCTTATCTTTAGTCCTTTGCCTGTGGTATATAATAGGGTAGTCTAAATGAATGTAGAATGCAAAAGTTCAGTTGATAAACATAAAATTCTTTTTGCAAATTTTACTATTAAAATGAGAATTGTCATGTTGAAAAAATATTGTTTTAAATTTTTTTTATTTCATTCCACAATTTTATCTTCAACTTCTAATATTATCCAATACAATAATTACCTTATATAAAACCTTTAAAAAATTACCAGGTCTCCCCCCCTCCAAAAGAAAAAACAAAAAAACTGCAAACCAAGTCAAGCAAAACAAAGGTAAGGTCACTAATTTCTCAATTACAGTCATGCATTGCTTAATGACAGAAATGCCTTTTAGGCAATTTCATCATTGTGAGAACATCAAAGAGTATACTTACACAGCCCTAGACTACACACCTGTATAGCATGTTACTATATTGAATAATACTGGCAATCATAACACATGATAATTATCTAAACATAGAAAAGGTATAGTAAAAATATATTATAAAGGTTAAAAAAGTATACACCTGTATATGGCACTTACCATGAATGGAACTTGCAGAACTGTAGATTGCTCTGGGTGAGTCAGTGAGTAAGTAGTGAGTGAATGTGAAGTCCTGGGACATTATTGTACTGCAGACTTTTTAAATACTGTACACTAAGGCTACACTAAATTTATTTAAAATTTTTTCTCTTTAATAACAAATTAATGTTACATTTCTGTAACTTTTTACTTTATAAACCTAATTTTTTAACTTTTCAACACTTTTGTAATAACACTTAGCTTAAAACATAAACACACTATACATGCATGTTTTCTTTCTTTACATCCTTATCCTATAAGCTTTTTTCTTTATTTTTTATTTCATTTTTTTAAATTTTTGTTAAAAACCAAGACATCAGCCTATGGTCAAGATCATCAACTGCCTTGTTCTGTCCACACCTTGTCCCACCGAAAAGTCTTCAGGGGCAATAACACAATGAGCTTTTCATGTCCTATAATAATGAGATTCACTCTTTTTAGAAAAATGTCCTTGGTGGTTTACTTGTTTTTGTTGTTGTGTTTTTTTTTTCATCATAGGTTTACTTGTAAACAGAAAACGCACTGTGAACATTTCTCTCATTAATGAAAACCTTTGATGCTGAGCATCTATGTTTTCAAACTTTTTGGGTCTGCAAAAGCTTCTGCTAAGCTTTTCACTGTGAATTTTCATGGGGGTTCTTCTTTTCATTCCCTTGCAGTTTCCTTTTTCCTCCCCGGCCTCTTCTGCAGCTACGCATGCCTGCCCCAGTTCCCAGCTCATTAGTTCCCCAGGAACCAACTCTAGTGCTCCTTAATGTCATCCTCATCCACACCCATGTTAAAGATTTTTGGCATCTCAAACACAGCCTTGGCGATATTTGCAATCTTCTCATCCTTAACAACTACTTCAAAATCAGGGACAAACCTCTTTAGTGTCTTCTTCCAGATGCCATTCATACACTCCTTAGTGACATCACCCCAGCTCAAGCAAGGTTCTAGATGCAGTCACAGATGCTGTAATCCTTCCAGAACTTCATCAGTGTCTTCCTCGGCTGCAGCAATAGCCTGGACAAAGATCACACCCTCTATTAATCACCTAGTAAGTCCCTGCCAACCCCAAAAGACAGCATGGCGACTAGATACTTTATCTCTATTTTATAAGTGAAGAAAATAAATGTGGCTAACTAAAATCCTTAAAAATTACATTGTAAAACAAATTTGAAGTTGATACATTTGGCTTTCAGCTTCATAATTTTCTTACTGAGAATTAGCTATTATCTTTCATTTGAAAAGGTTATAGATTCCGATATTGCAATCTTATACCTGAGAGGTTGCTTGGATTATATACCAGAAAAACAACAACAAAGCTCACATTTCATTCTTTTTCTTACTTAAAAGTGAGGGAAATATGTCTGAGAGAGTCAAAGAAAGGAAATACCTATTTTAACTATCAAAACCCTCCAGGAAAGAAAATAGAATCTGGACTCAAGGAAATAAAGGTGAGGAGAGGAGGTTTTACTCTATCCTAGCAATTGGATTTACTCAGTGAAATGATATAGTAGAAATGATTTTTTTTAACATACTGACAGTGACCTATGCTCTGCTTGTAAGAAATTTTCATTTCTCACCTGATGCAATTTATTTTCCAGGCTAGCGTTAAGTCTCCTATATCTCCAGTAGTTCAGCTAGATATATTTTGATGATATATAATACCAACTATTTCTTCAATATCATTAACACATATATCTTTAAGCCCAGTTGTTACACTTCTCTCCTTTAATTTCTCAACTGTCTATAGAAGGTTGGGAATAAGGGAGGAAAGAAAAAAGGCAAAAAGGCAGGAGTAGTATTTATTCACCAATTGGAATAATTCACACCAGTATCTAAAAAGTCTGGAGAATCCATATAACTATTTTATTCTTAGGTCAAATATAGTAGAGCTTGAAAAATACTGAAGACATTTAAATAATTTTTTGTCTTCTCTAGGGCTCCAGGGTGTGTCCAGCCCATCTCACCCAATCCTGATTGGCCAGACCCCAGCAGCAACCTAACCTACTGGTCTGAGTGTCTGCTCCTGGTGGTCAGTGCACATCATAGCGAGTGGTTGAGTGGCCTTAGCATATTATTATCATATTACGCTTTGATTGGTTGAACAGCCGACCAGTGGACCAGACACTTAGCATATTAGGCTTTTATTATATAGGACTAGAAGCCCGGTGCACAAAAATTTGTGCACTCAGGGGGGAGGGGAGTCCCTCAGCCCAGCCTGTGTCCTCTCGCAGTCTGGGACCCCTCAGGGGATGACCACCTGCTGGCTTAGGCCCACTCCCTGGGGGATTGGGCCTAAGCTGGCAATCAGACATCCCTCTGGCAGCCCGGCAGCCATTATCCTTTTATTATTATAGACTAGAGGCCTGGTGCATGAGACTCATGCACTCGGGGGTTGGGGGAGGGGGGGGCCCTCCCTCAGCCCAGCCTGTGCCCTCTCACAGTCTGGGAGCTCTCAGGAGATGTCTGACTGCTGGCTTAGGCCCATTCCCTGTGGGAGTGCACCAACTACCAGGGGGCAGGTCCTGTGTTGAGTGTCTGCCCCCTGGTGGTCACTGTGCATCATAGCAACCAATCATTCCACCATTTGGTTGATTTGCATATTAGCCTTTTATTAAATAGGATATGGATTATGTATATTCATCTATTATGTTCATATTTTATTCCATGTATCCATGTATTTTTATTATAAAAAACACATTTGGATATATCTAATTTTCAAATTTAGATATATTTGAAACATATATATGAAAAAATATATGAAAAATATTTGAAAAATATATGAAAATATATGAAAAATATATGAAAAAACATATATTTACTTTTATATTATATATACCCACATAATTATAGTATATTATTCTAATTATGTGTGTATAAGCAGAGAACATTTTCAATGACATTGGCAAACCTATTTTTCATTTTTTACTTTATTGGAAATCTGCTCATTTAAGTAGATTTCTGTTGGATATCATAAGATTGTTACTTTCTTTTATTCTAAAATTTGCCAAAAGTTACATTAAAAATGAATAAAAAAATTTTTTATTTTTTTTTAAAATTTTTTAAATTTTTGTTAAAAACCAAGACATCAGCCTATGGTCAAGATCATCAACTGCCTTGTTCTGTCCACACCTTGTCCCACCGAAAAGTCTTCAGGGGCAATAACACAATGAGCTTTTCATGTCCTATAATAATGAGATTCACTCTTTTTAGAAAAATGTCCTTGGTGGTTTACTTGTTTTTGTTGTTGTGTTTTTTTTTTCATCATAGGTTTACTTGTAAACAGAAAATGCACTGTGAACATTTCTCTCATTAATGAAAACCTTTGATGCTGAGCATCTATGTTTTCAAACTTTTTGGGTCTGCAAAAGCTTCTGCTAAGCTTTTCACTGTGAATTTTCATGGGGGTTCTTCTTTTCATTCCCTTGCAGTTTCCTTTTTCCTCCCCGGCCTCTTCTGCAGCTACGCATGCCTGCCCCAGTTCCCAGCTCATTAGTTCCCCAGGAACCAACTCTAGTGCTCCTTAATGTCATCCTCATCCACACCCATGTTAAAGATTTTTGGCATCTCAAACACAGCCTTGGCGATATTTGCAATCTTCTCATCCTTAACAACTACTTCAAAATCAGGGACAAACCTCTTTAGTGTCTTCTTCCAGATGCCATTCATACACTCCTTAGTGACATCACCCCAGCTCAAGCAAGGTTCTAGATGCAGTCACAGATGCTGTAATCCTTCCAGAACTTCATCAGTGTCTTCCTCGGCTGCAGCAATAGCCTGGACAAAGA
>NW_005364225.1:446546-451976 GCF_000412655.1 Myotis brandtii
CTTCAGCTGCCTGGCTGCCGGCCACCATCTTGGTTGGCAGTTAATTTGCATATCACCCTGATTAGCCAATGGGAAGGGTAGCAAAGTTACGGTTAATTACCATGTTTCTCTTTTATTAGATAGGATGAGACCACCAACACATATGCAGCCTTTCTTTGAACAAAACATTAAGCCCCACATAACTACATAGAAATTTCAATCACACCCTCTATTAATCACCTAGTAAGTCCCTGCCAACCCCAAAAGACAGCATGGCGACTAGATACTTTATCTCTATTTTATAAGTGAAGAAAATAAATGTGGCTAACTAAAATCCTTAAAAATTACATTGTAAAACAAATTTGAAGTTGATACATTTGGCTTTCAGCTTCATAATTTTCTTACTGAGAATTAGCTATTATCTTTCATTTGAAAAGGTTATAGATTCCGATATTGCAATCTTATACCTGAGAGGTTGCTTGGATTATATACCAGAAAAACAACAACAAAGCTCACATTTCATTCTTTTTCTTACTTAAAAGTGAGGGAAATATGTCTGAGAGAGTCAAAGAAAGGAAATACCTATTTTAACTATCAAAACCCTCCAGGAAAGAAAATAGAATCTGGACTCAAGGAAATAAAGGTGAGGAGAGGAGGTTTTACTCTATCCTAGCAATTGGATTTACTCAGTGAAATGATATAGTAGAAATGATTTTTTTAACATACTGACAGTGACCTATGCTCTGCTTGTAAGAAATTTTCATTTCTCACCTGATGCAATTTATTTTCCAGGCTAGCGTTAAGTCTCCTATATCTCCAGTAGTTCAGCTAGATATATTTTGATGATATATAATACCAACTATTTCTTCAATATCAATAACACATATATCTTTAAGCCCAGTTGTTACACTTCTCTCCTTTAATTTCTCAACTGTCTATAGAAGGTTGGGAATAAGGGAGGAAAGAAAAAAGGCAAAAAGGCAGGAGTAGTATTTATTCACCAATTGGAATAATTCACACCAGTATCTAAAAAGTCTGGAGAATCCATATAACTATTTTATTCTTAGGTCAAATATAGTAGAGCTTGAAAAATACTGAAGACATTTAAATAATTTTTTGTCTTCTCTCTATCAAGAACTTCCTAGTCTTCATGTGGGCAGTGCTGAATGTATATATATACACACACAAGGAGAGATTGATCATTTATGTCACAGGAACACACACACAGCTGAGAGACCATGAAGAAGTAAGTCTTACAAATATTCCACCAGCATGTTTCTCCATAAAATTCTGAACTTCTCACCTAGGCCTGGCCCTTACATCTTTCTCACCATGACAACCAGATCATTGACATTATTTACTTGGAAAGAAGCCAACCCTGTTTGGCCAACCAGCATTCTCTGTTTGCATGTTGAACTCAACCAATTCCAATTAACCTAACCAGAGCCCTTTATTTACATAAAGAGGGCCAGATGTTACATGTGGTGACACATGTAGCCCGAGGATGTATAAGCCGTGCCTTTCTGTGGTTCTCTTCAGAGCACATTTCAGACTACTACCTGAATCTGGGTGTCCTGGTTGCAACCTCTGACACTGAAATAAATGCATTTTATTTCTCTTTTACTTAAGCCTCTTTCTCGGTTTACACATAAAACTGATTTGTGTTGTTTATGATAGTAGAAAGAGACATGGGATATTTTAATTCCTACAATGCATTAATCCTGTGTTAGTTTTAAGTATCACTTAGCCATGACTATATTCAAAGGGTTAAATTTACTCTTATGGAGTTCAACATTCTAATCTCTGAAGAAAAATATATCTTTAATGGAGGCTGTACTGATGCTTCATATGCCACCAGTAGAAGTAAGAAATGAGTATAACTTGGATTTATTTGAACAATCACCAAAATAGAAATTACTAGAAACTTCAGAGCCCATTTAGAATTCAGTTGTAAGAACAGATTCTCTAATTATTTTTCTTCCTTTCAGTAATAAATTCCCTGTACAGCAAAAATAATTTGAAAACCGATAGTTTTAATCTAATTTTCTACTTTAAGCTTAATAACTTTATCTAATGTTGAGAACCACATGAATTGCCAATGAAAAGAATCTGTATTCTTCATTCTTGTTTAGAGAAGATACTGATGGCACAGGAAAATGAAACTGTGGTTGTAAAATAAACGAATACAGGTCATTCCTTTCTTGCTAATATACCAACACAATTGTTGTGCATCACATAATAAATAGTTTTATATGCACATTATAGAAAATACTTAGCATATAGTTCATTTGCCATTATAAACATACCAGGAAACCTTGGGTGACAGGTAATTCACAAACACAATATCCTCTACTAATTGAACCAGGGTGGAATAGAAGAACAGCAATCAGAAGTGATTTCACATGCTGCTAACTTTCGGAATTGAAAATAGTATCTTCCCCCCGGGGAGATGTATTGTGGCAGTCTTAAACCAACAAGACCTATATTGTTCTACGTCTCCCGAGAAAGAGGGATCTAACAGCACAGCTTTCCATTATCAAGTAAAAATACCTAGGAAGAAAGGGATAATTGGAAATGAAAGAGGCTACAAAGGCAAGGACAAATAGCACTTCATGTCTGGTTTTCTGTCTTAACTTATTTATATGTTTGTTTCCTTCACTTCTGCCACCCCCTAACCTTCCCCCCTGAACATTTATCAAATGCTTCTTGATAAATATTTTGCATAGATCCAAAAAGCAACCCATGGGTATCCATATATATAAAAGCCTAAGTGACCAAACTACCAAACGACCAGTAGATCTCTCGTTATGATGCACACTGACCACCAGGGGGCAGACGCTCAATGCAGGAGTTGGCTCCTGGTGGTAAATGCACTCCCACAACAGGAGTGCCGCTCAGCTGACCGACCCCTCCCGGTAGCCCATCAGCCGGCAGCAGCCACTCCCTCCCTCAGTAGTCCTGCAGGTCCAATCTCCAAAGAACGAGCCAGGCACTAATGAACTGGTGCCACCAGCATGATCCCAACAGTGCCTCCAGCCTACTGGAAGTAGGCCTCAGGCACCGTGGCTGCTTCCCCTCCCTACACACTCTGCAATGAAGAAATGATATAAAAGTGGCCGCTAGGTGGCTCCAGACAACCAGCGTGAACATCAGCAGGACAGATCCCCCAGAGGGCCAATCATGTCCCAGCCCCACACCCCCACTCCCCTCGGGATTGGCGGGGTCCTTCAGCCTAGCCAGCAATCAGAGCTGATCAGGGCCTATCAGGGCTGGCCAGGGGGAGGGACCGTGAGAGGTTGGCCGGCCATGAGAGGTTGGCTGTGGGAGCACACTGACCACCAGGGGGCAGCTCCTTCATTGAGCGTCTGCCCCCTAGTGGTCAGTGCTCATCATAGGTACTGACCGGTCATCCGGTCGTCTGGTTGTAAGGGTTGCTTAAGCTTTTATATATATAGATGGAGTCAGGAAGGGTAGGAACAAGAGCAATTACATCTCATTTTGGTGGAGTGTGGAATGGTCTTCCTTCCAGCAACATTTGAACAATACACACTTCATGATCTAATCAACTCTTATATGAAGACATCTCGACTATCCAGGCAGTTTGCCTCAGTGCCTTATTCAGTGTCCACTTATGTGTGGACCCTGACCAGAGTACGCTGGATGTTAAAGGTCCACGTGCCACATGCATGCACAAAGGCAAGGACACAGCTGCTTTACTGTACGCACTGCACAGGTGCACCTTTATAGTATGCTACTACTTCGAGTCACACTGATGTTACTATTTGGCAAGAATCTTCTTTGTCTGAGTGAGTATGAAATGCACTACTGAACAGCCAGTGGCTGGTTGCTCGGTCTGCAATAAAGCATGCCCCATTGACTTGTGGCTGCTTGTGTCTTCTTCCAGTTCCAGCATCTAAGGAGGTCCCACCCCTGGCAGAGGAGCTCAGACCCAACAGTTTGCCTGCCATAACACTTGCTATGTTGTGCTATTTTCCCAATAGGCAAAACTTCCACTTGCCTGGAGAGTAGTTTATCACTCATTGAATTCTAGAGTCAAACCTACCTCTGGGTCCAGTGGGGTTGTGCATTAATATTTATTGAACAACTCTGACACTACATTCATTATTGAAAGAGCGTTACCGAGGAAAGGAGTGGCAGGAGATCTGTACAAAAAGAATGTCCTGCCTCTACTCCAGCGATTCTCCTGCCCTCACCTTCATCTCTTACTGTGCAGCCCAGGGTCTCAGAACTTCCTTCCCCAGACCACAGGAGGCAGAGGGGGAGCGAAGAGAGTCTATCAAGAACTTCCTAGTCTTCATGTGGGCAGTGCTGAATGTATATATATACACACACAAGGAGAGATTGATCATTTATGTCACAGGAACACACACACAGCTGAGAGACCATGAAGAAGTTAGTCTTACAAATATTCCACCAGCATGTTTCTCCATAAAATTCTGAACTTCTCACCTAGGCCTGGCCCTTACATCTTTCTCACCATGACAACCAGATCATTGACATTATTTACTTGGAAAGAAGCCAACCCTGTTTGGCCAACCAGCATTCTCTGTTTGCATGTTGAACTCAACCAATTCCAATTAACCTAACCAGAGCCCTTTATTTACATAAAGAGGGCCAGATGTTACATGTGGTGACACATGTAGCCCGAGGATTTATAAGCCGTGCCTTTCTGTGGTTCTCTTCAGAGCACATTTCAGACTACTACCTGAATCTGGGTGTCCTGTTTGCAACCTCTGACACTGAAATAAATGCATTTTATTTCTCTTTTACTTAAGCCTCTTTCTCGGTTTACACATAAAACTGATTTGTGCATATATATAAGCCTAAGTGACCAAACTACCAAACGACCAGTAGATCTCTCGTTATGATGCACACTGACCACCAGGGGGCAGACGCTCAATGCAGGAGTTGGCCCCAGGTGGTAAATGCACTCCCACAACAGGAGTGCCGCTCAGCTGACCGACCCCTCCCGGTAGTCCATCAGCCTGGCAGCAGCCACTCCCTCCCTCAGTAGTCCTGCAGGTCCAATCTCCAAAGAACGGGCCAGGCACTAATGAACCGGAGCCACCAGCACGATCCCAACAGTGCCTCCAACCTTCTGGAAGTAGGCCTCAAGCACCGCGGCTGCTTCCCCTCCCTATACACTCTGCAATGAAGAAATGATATAAAAGTGGCCGCCAGGTGGCTCCAGACAACCAGCGTGAACATCAGCAGGACAGATCCCCCAGAGGGCCAATCACGTCCCAGCCCCACACCCCCACTCCCCTCGGGATGGGCGGGGTCCTTCAGCCTAGCCAGCAATCAGAGCTGATCAGGGCCTATCAGGGCTGGCCAGGGGGAGGGACCGTGAGAGGTTGGCCGGCCATGAGAGGTTGGCTGTGGGAGCACACTGACCACCAGGGGGCAGCTCCTGCATTGAGCGTCTGCCCC
>NW_005364225.1:452097-454597 GCF_000412655.1 Myotis brandtii
GGTGGAGTGTGGAATGGTCTTCCTTCCAGAAACATTTGAACAATACACACTTCATGATCTAATCAACTCTTATATGAAGACATCTCGACTATCCAGGCAGTTTGCCTCAGTGCCTTATTCAGTGTCCACTTATGTGTGGACCCTGACCAGAGTACGCTGGATGTTAAAGGTCCACGTGCCACATGCACGCACAAAGGCAAGGACACGGCCGCTTTACTGTACGCACTGCACAGGTGTACCTTTATAGTATGCTACTACTTCGCGTCACACTGATGTCACTATTTGGCAAGAATCTTCTTTGTCTGAGTGAGTATGAAATGCACTACTGAACAGCCAGTGGCTGGCTGCTCGGTCTGCAATAAAGCATGCCCCATTGACTTGTGGCTGCTTGTGTCTTCTTCCAGTTCCAGCATCTAAGGAGGTCCCACCCCTGGCAGAGGAGCTCAGACCCAACAGTTTGCCTGCCATAACACTTGCTATGTTGGGCTATTTTCCCAATAGGCAAAACTTCCACTTGCCTGGAGAGTAGTTTATCACTCATTGAATTCTAGAGTCAAACCTACCTCTGGGTCCAGTGGGGTTGTGCATTAATATTTATTGAACAACTCTGACACTACATTCATTATTGAAAGAGCGTTACCGAGGAAAGGAGTGGCAGGAGATCTGTACAAAAAGAATGTCCTGCCTCTACTCCAGCGATTCTCCTGCCCTCACCTTCATCTCTTACTGTGCAGCCCAGGGTCTCAGAACTTCCTTCCCCAGACCACAGGAGGCAGAGGGGGAGCGAAGAGAGGAGCCTCATTTCCTGAGCAGTAGAAGGAGGGAGCTTAAGTATATATCAAAAGGGCAAATTAAATATGTTCCTCACTATAAAATGATGAGTTTCAGCAAGGGCCACAGCACATTACATTATTTCAGGGGATACGTATATGGTGCCTTGAGACTAACCAGGATTCTCTATAATAAATTTAATTTCTCTTTTTAATAAATGTGAAATTCCCCTTCAGAACAGAATACAATTTTGTACCTATATTTCTGTACCTACTTTTGTTTTGCATCAGTGCAACTTTGGCTCTGGAACCTTTTTAGACTAGAAATAGAAATGATAGTTACCATTTTCTAAGTTATGGAGATCCTCCAACGGCATGCCTATTGTTGTGGTACCTGGTGATATGTAATATGGAAATAGATGGGTTAAAAAACAGCTAAATGAATAAGAAGCTCAGCGCCTACAGTGTAATGTAATATCGAAGAAGAGAAGTATCAGATGCATTTGAACAATACACACTTCATGATCTAATCAACTCTTATATGAAGACATCTCGACTATCCAGGCAGTTTGCCTCAGTGCCTTATTCAGTGTCCACTTATGTGTGGACCCTGACCAGAGTACGCTGGATGTTAAAGGTCCACGTGCCACATGCATGCACAAAGGCAAGGACACAGCTGCTTTACTGTACGCACTGCACAGGTGCACCTTTATAGTATGCTACTACTTCGAGTCACACTGATGTTACTATTTGGCAAGAATCTTCTTTGTCTGAGTGAGTATGAGCGTGCAGTGAAAAGTCGCTAAGTTCCTGCTCATTATTTCTTAATGGATTAATTTTTTTTTCAGTTGTCATAGGTGGCATTTTTCTTACAGGGCTGCAGTAAAATGGTTCAGTCCATAAAAAGAGTGACTGCTGTTTCACTTACAGTCACCCTTGACACTCAGTTCAATTTGTCACAATTAAGTTGATCACAAGTAGATAAATAAGAATTCAAAACAATTACCTAGAGTAGATAGTTTTTGATCTCAATTGCTTCATGATAAAAACAAGACAAACAAACAAAAACCTCACATTTAATGTCTGCGGGGGAAAAAACGACTTAAGGACAGGATTCACTTAGTCTGTTTCCTCTACCATTTCCCTCTTTAGGATAACTTTGTCCCTTTGACCGTGAACTTGGCATGCTATTGCTATATTTCACTTTGTGTCAAGTTCTTCTGTCCCTGGGAATTGAGAGTCACTTTGTGTACATGAACTTTGAAAGAACAGAGGCACCCCTTTCTTCAGCTGGTTTGGCAGATATTGAGGCTGATATTTGGTAGTAACAACTAAAATTACATACTCACTTAAAAAACCGTTAATCCTCAGGATTCAAAGTTAGATTTTAAATACTTATTTTCCTTTTACCTGCTTCTGTTTTTTTAAACAACCATCTATTTGTAAGAGCCATTATATATTTACGCGTTAGTGTGTGTATACGTGTACAGTGGGGCCTTGACTTATGAGTGTCCCGACTAACGAGTTTTTCGAGATATGAGCTGTCTCTCAGCCGATTTTTTGCTTTGAGTTGCGAGCTAAAATGCGGGTTACGAGCCAGCTTCAGATACCCCACCGCTAGTTGGCACAGCGAATGTCACAGTGAACGCCACAACATCAGCCCAGCATCACGTGTCTCACTCGTTCACTTTAAGCGGTTAGCTCTTAGTTGAAGCATCAGTGTTGTGCTC
>NW_005364225.1:455435-456649 GCF_000412655.1 Myotis brandtii
AGCCGTCTCTCGGCCGATTTTTTGCTTTGAGTTGCGAGCTAAAATTTGGTTTACGAGCCAGCTTCAGACACCCCACCGCTAGTTGGCGCAGCGAACATCACAGTGAACGCCACAACATCAGCCCAGCATCACGTGTCTCACTCGTTCACTTTTTGATTTGACATACGAGTAATTTGAGTTACGAGCTCCGTCACAGAACGAATTAAACTCGTAAGTCAAGGCCCCACTGTATGTGTGTGTGTGGAAATCAGGCAGAATTACATTATTCACCTAGATTCACGCCTTGGTGTTATCCTGGCAAAAGCTTCTTCATATATGTGGGGAGAGTGAGTACAAGGAAACCTTAATATTGGAGAGCATGGCTACTGATCAATAATGTATTCTTTCCTTCCAGACTTTAAACTTTTTGAAGACTGGGCTGCTTTCCACTCACTGTCTGAAATCATGTACTAGCTCAAAAACTGTTGAAGATGGATATTCTGGAAATAGAATGTCACCATGTTTAGAAGTCTCTAAGTACATTTCCTTGTGTTACCCTCTGTTTCCCCCCCTTGTCACAATTAAGTTGATCACAAGTAGATAAATAAGAATTCAAAACAATTACCTAGAGTAGATAGTTTTTGATCTCAATTGCTTCATGATAAAAACAAGACAAACAAACAAAAACCTCACATTTAATGTCTGCGGGGGAAAAAACGACTTAAGGACAGGATTCACTTAGTCTGTTTCCTCTACCATTTCCCTCTTTAGGATAACTTTGTCCCTTTGACCGTGAACTTGGCATGCGGTTGCTATATTTCACTTTGTGTCAAGTTCTTCTGTCCCTGGGAATTGAGAGTCACTTTGTGTACATGAACTTTGAAAGAACAGAGGCACCCCTTTCTTCAGCTGGTTTGGCAGATATTGAGGCTGATATTTGGTAGTAACAACTAAAATTACATACTCACTTAAAAAACCGTTAATCCTCAGGATTCAAAGTTAGATTTTAATGACTTATTTTCCTTTTACCTGCTTCTGTTTTTTTAAACAACCATCTATTTGTAAGAGCCATTATATATTTACGCGTTAGTGTGTGTATACGTGTACAGTGGGGCCTTGACTTATGAGTGTCCCGACTAACGAGTTTTTCGAGATATGAGCTGTCTCTCAGCCGATTTTTTGCTTTGAGTTGCGAGCTAAAATTCGGGTTATGAGCCAGCTTCAGATACCCCACC
>NW_005364225.1:457618-459905 GCF_000412655.1 Myotis brandtii
GGAACGGATTAATGGCATTTCAATTCATTGTAATAGTGAAAATTGATTTGACATACGAGTAATTTGAGTTACGAGCTCCGTCACAGAACGAATTAAACTCGTAAGTCAAGGCCCCACTGTATGTGTGTGTGTGGAAATCAGGCAGAATTACATTATTCACCTAGATTCACGCCTTGGTGTTATCCTGGCAAAAGCTTCTTCATATATGTGGGGAGAGTGAGTACAAGGAAACCTTAATATTGGAGAGCATGGCTACTGATCAATAATGTATTCTTTCCTTCCAGACTTTAAACTTTTTGAAGACTGGGCTGCTTTCCACTCACTGTCTGAAATCACGTACGAGCTCAGAAACTGTTGATGTTGAAGATTCTGGAAATAGAATGTCACCATGTTTAGAAGTCTCTAAGTACATTTCCTTGTGTTACCCTCTGTTTCCCCCCAAAAAATGTTTTTGATAGGTTAAATAACTGTTTTCTGAAAACTATCAGCTTAAAAAACAAAAAATAAATCAGATTGTTTATTTGGGCTGGTGCTGAACAGAGACAAAAAAATGTTTTTGATAGGTTAAATAACTAACTTTTCTGAAAACTATCAGCTTAAAAAAGAAATCAGATTGTTTATTTGGGCTGGTGCTGAACAGAGACTTCTAGAAACTACTCTCAGGCTGCTTCTGAGATGCTTTCTTCAAAGTCTTCGTCAAAGCCTTGGTAGAAGGCAGCTGGCCTTTGAAAACGCACTATCTGAAGCGCTGAAGCTCACAGGCACCTGCGAGGCGCAGGCAGTCCTTTTGCAATGTGAATTATAGGGGGCAGGCATGCCAGCATTTTTTAGTACCAAGACTTACATTCCTCACTATAAAACGATGAGTTTCAGCAAGGGCTACAGCACATTACATTATTTCAGGGGATACGTATGAGGTCCCTTGAGACTAACCAGGATTCTATATAATAAATTTCATTTCTCTTTTTAATAAATGTGAAATTCCCCTTCAGAACAGAATACAATTTTGTACCTATATTTCTGTACCTACTTTTGTTTTGCATCAGTGCAACTTTGGCTCTGGAACCTTTTAGACTAGAAATAGAAATGATAGTTACCATTTTCTAAGTTATGGAGATCCTCTAACGGCATGCCTATCGTTGTGGTACCTGGTGATATGGAATATGGAAATAGATGGGTTTAAAAACAGCTAAATGAATCAGAAGCTCAGCGCCTACAGTGTAATGTAATATCGAAGAAGAGAAGTATCAGATGCTATGCACTCTACAACAACAAAGTTCAATATTAAAAAAGGAGAGTTCATCATATCCAAGAAGTATCAAGAGAGATTTCTGTAGCTATGTGGTAGGTGAACTGGAAGGATAGACCAGCAGATTTTCATTTTAAAATATGAACCAACTTTTGTGCTTTTTTTCCCTTTAAATCTACATTTCAAACTGGTTTAAATAAGATTTTTAGCGTGAGGTGAAAAGTCGCTAAGTTCCTGCTCATTATTTCTAAATGGATTAAATTTTTTCAGTTGTCATAGGTAGAATGTTTCTTACAGGGCTGCAGTACAATGGTTCAGTCCATAAAAAGAGTGACTGATGTTTCACTTACAGTCACCCTTGACACTCAGTTCAATTTGTCACAATTAAGTTGATCACAAGTAGATAAATAAGAATTCAAAACAATTACCTAGAGTAGATAGTTTTTGATCTCAATTGCTTCATGATAAAAACAAGACAAACAAACAAAAACCTCACATTTAATGTCTGCGGGGGAAAAAACAACTTAAGGACAGGATTCACTTAGCCTGTCTCCTCTACCATTTCCCTCTTTAGGATAACTTTGTCCCTTTGACCGTGAACTTGGCATGCGGTTGCTATATTTCACTTTGTGTCAAGTAGTTCTTCTGCTGGGAATTGAGAGTCACTTTGTGTACGTGAACTTTGAAAGAACAGAGGCATCCCTTTCTTCAGCTGGTTTGTCAGATATTATCGCCGATATTTGGTAGTAACAACTAAAATTACATACTCACTTAAAAAACCGTTAATCCTCAGGATTCAAAGTTAGATTTTAATGACTTATTTTCCTTTTACCTGCTTCTGTTTTTTTAAACAACCATCTATTTGTAAGAGCCATTATATATTTACGCGTTAGTGTGTGTATACGTGTACAGTGGGGCCTTGACTTATGAGTGTCCCGACTAACGAGTTTTTCGAGATATGAGCTGTCTCTCAGCCGATTTTTTGCTTTGAGTTGCGAGCTAAAATTCGGGTTATGAGCCAGCTTCAGATACCCCACC
>NW_005364225.1:460360-466820 GCF_000412655.1 Myotis brandtii
ATTCAGTTATTCAGTTCAGCCTTTCTCCTCCAACTCCATCAGCATCTTTAAGTCGTTTGATCTCCAAGGTAAATGCTGTACATTAAACTTAATAAAACAAGTTTATTGCACTACATTCTATTGTTCAGTATTGTGTTTTTATACAATATTCGTTATTTTTAAATACATTTTTCTTATTTAAAAACATTTAACAAAACAATTGCGGTGTTTTTTTGGGTGTCTGGAACGGATTAATGGCATTTCAATTCATTGTAATAGTGAAAATTGATTTGACATACAAGTAATTTGAGTTACGAGCTCCGTCACGGAACGAATTAAACTCGTAAGTCAAGGCCCCACTGTATGTATGTGTGTGGAAATCAGGCAGAATTACATTATTCACCTAGATTCATGCCTTGGTGTTATCCTGGCAAAAGCTTCTTCATATATGTGGGGAGAGTGAGTACAAGGAAACCTTAATATTGGAGAGCATGGCTACTGATCAATAATGTATTCTTTCCTTCCAGACTTTAAACTTTTTGAAGACTGGGCTGCTTTCCACTCACTGTCTGAAATCATGTACTAGCTCAAAAACTGTTGAAGATGGATATTCTGGAAATAGAATGTCACCATGTTTAGAAGTCTCTAAGTACATTTCCTTGTGTTACCCTCTGTTTCCCCCCCAAAAAAAATGTTTTGATAGGTTAAATAACTAACTTTTCTGAAAACTATCAGCTTAAAAAAGAAATCAGATTGTTTATTTGGGCTGGTGCTGAACAGAGACTTCTAGAAACTACTCTCAGGCTGCTTCTGAGATGCTTTCTTCAAAGTCTTCGTCAAAGCCTTGGTAGAAGGCAGCTGGCCTTTGAAAACGCACTATCTGAAGCGCTGAAGCTCACAGGCACCTGCGAGGCGCAGGCAGTCCTTTTGCAATGTGAATTATAGGGGGCAGGCATGCCAGCATTTTTTAGTACCAAGACTTACAAAGAAGCAAGCTCCCATTGAGCGGGAGCCAAGAGGTCTGCCCACCTTCAAGTCTCATATTTCAGGCACCATGCTACTGGCATAAAAGGATTTGGGAGGGGAAAGTGCTTCCAAAGGGAAGGAGAGATTGTGGTACCCTATCTCCTTTAGGTTTCCCTCTGTGTGTGTTTTAGTGTGATAGGCTCTCGCTGGAAAAAGTTATTGTACTGCTTAAAACTGCTGTATTTTATTCAGAGTTCAAATATCGGTGGCGTTCAGTCTCACATAACTTAGAGCTGGAGGCTTGGGGAAATGTCTTGAGCAAATTCCTAAGAATAAGAAAAACTGGATTTTGACAGATTTACTGACAGAATATAAAAGGAGCCCTGAAGGAGGCTACAGTCCTGACAGTCTTGATGTGGTGGGAGAGGGGCTCAGAATTCTGAAAGGTTCATGAAAAGCCAAATTCTTACTTTCTCATCTTTAACATAGTTTCTGATCTAATATTAAATAACAGTGCTGGGCATAATCCCCAAGATTATTGCATTTCAGGCAAACAGTGGATGCTTTGTAAAATACGAAGCTTCCAATTGGAGCATATATAAAAATCACAGGTATGGAAAGTTTTAACCACACATCATAATATGAAAGTTTTAATGAATATTTTATTATTTTTTTTAAGAAAATAATGTTGATTGCTAAAAACCTATTAAAGCAATGAGATTTCAAGATATACTCCCCACCTTCTAGTCAGCTAGAGAAATAAATGTCCGTCTGTACATGTAATTTTTAGACATTTTCTTAACCATATCTTATATTTCAAGCAATATGTTTGATAGGATTTTATATTGCATTTTTCGCTGGCTAAAATTCCACCCAAACCCTAGCCCTTTCATTTTAATAGATAGTGAGTACAATATAGTGATACTCTTCCTATATTTTTATTAGTAGCATATAATTCTATACATGCATATGTATATAACTATATTAGAATTGACTTATTTAAAGAGTCTTCCATGTACACATTACCTCATAACTTCCTCTAACAATACTACAGTACATGTAGAGTAAAATTTGAGATAATTATTAAAGTGAATTATTATAGTAGATTGCCAGTGAAATCAAATACATATTGCCTCACACACTAGTGCTTTTAATTCTATAAGATAGATTCCATAGGCATAATTTGTAGTATAATTAAATGATAATAATGTTGTCATATCATATTTCAAATACTGTGTATAAAATAATTATTTTTATCTTCACTGGAAGATAGGTTTTCATTGATTTTAGAGAGAGGAAGGAGGGGAAGAGGAACATCAATGTGAGAGAGAAACATCAATTGGCTGTACCCAATTGGTGTACAGGACAATGCTCCGACCAACTGAGCCACCTGACCGGCCAAGGCTATAATCATATTCTTCCAGAAGAATAAGGTGCCAAACCACTCACATTCTTGCCAGAACTGTGTCTAATCACATATAATTTTCACTTTTAAAGGTAAAAACATACCTTTGGATTTATTCTTATTTTGGTGTCAAAATTTGTCAGATTAAAAGAAAAACACTAGTTTATATAAATACTAACATGTTTGGTGTTTGATATCAGTTATAATAAACTATTAAATTTGATTAAAAATAACTGTCTTTCTGTAGGAAAGTTTACAGTGTCTTGTGGAAAAGAACTATATAAAGGCAAAGATGAAGGATATAGTTTTGCTCTGAACTATGGAGACAGATTTTATGTAAATACCACTTTATGCCGTGGGAATATGCTCATTGCTTTCTTGAAAACTGATCTAAGAAATGGTCAGTCTCCGGAATGTCTACAGTTTAATACCTGACAATTTGATCATTCCAAGCTTTCCATTAGTCCTCACGTAGACATCTTGATCCTACATTCATTATTCTTAAACTTACTTATAAATCCTTTTACTAAGTCATCCTTATGGCGAGATACTCCTACATAGGGTAAACAGGCTCTTTATTGGGAAGAACACAAAAGAGGACAACTTCTCTGTATTTAGACTGCATTTTGCAATCTTCATCACTTACTGATTTTGTTACTAGAAATATTTAAACTGTTTAACATCATTTGGCAGAGACAATGCTAGGTGCCCATTACACGGCGTCTTCCTCTTGGACATGGAAGCTACATTCTCCATCCTACCTTGCCATCGTATCCAGATGATAGACAGTAATACCGTATTGGGACGCAGGAGAAGCAAAGCAAGTAAGGCAAGCCGCTTCTATGCCTGACTATTTAAACACATCACAGTCCTCTAACTATCTTTCTCCTCTGTGGCTCCTTGCAGCCCTGTGTTCCAGAGGATAAGGTACAAGAAGGACAAGGACTGCCTCACTTATACGAGACTAAAACGTGAGTGAGAAATAAACTTTTATTGTGTTAATCTATAGGGATTTGGGAGTTATAAATTATCTTAGTGCAGCATACCTATTCTGGATAACACACATGATTTAGAATATCATCCATAGTTTATTGCCAGACTCATATTGTTAATTCTCCATATCCCAAAATATCAGACCTTTAGTGGTGCCTACTATGAGGGAAGCACTACCTCACACTTCACCTCTTAGGATAATCTGATATCAAATATAACCCCCTGTAGTTTTTTTAAATACCCATTTTTATTTATTTTATTCATTAGCTTCCACATATCAGTGAGATCATGTGATACTTGTCTTTCTCTGAAATAAACTGACAAACAAAATAGATCCAGAGACATTGAAGCATGCAAAAGACTGACAAATTTCAGAGGGTGAGTGGGACGGGAAGAGATTAATCAAAGAATTTATATGCATACTAGAGGCTCGGTGCATGAAATTTATGAACTTGGGGGGGGGTGTCCCTCAGCCTGGAATGCACTCTCTCCCAGTCTGGGAGCCCTCGGGGGATGTCCGACTGATGGCTTAGGCCCGCTCCCCACCCTGGCAGTCGGAGATCCTTAGCGCTGTCGCAGAGGCGGGAAAGGCTCTCACCACCGCCACTGCACTCGCCAGCTGTGAGCTGGGCTTCTGGCTGAGCAGCACTCCCCCTGTGGAGTGCACTGACCACCAGGGGGCAGCTCCTACTCTGAGCATCTGCCCCCTGGTGGTCAGTGCACGTCATAGCAACCGGTCGTTCTGCCATTTGGTCAATTTGCATATTAGCCTTTTATTATATAGGATATGCATAACCCATGGCAGGATAATAGTGCTGTGAAGGCCTGAGGGAGGGGTGGGAGCAGGGTGCAGGGGGTCAATGGGGAAAACAGGGGACATCTGAAATACTTTCAACAATAAAGTGAAAAAATAAATACCCATTTTTGTTCTCACATTGTTTTCCTTTTATTTTTCCTTTCTTTGAATATATTGGGGGGGGGACTGGTTAATAAAATTATACAAGTTTCAGGTGCACAACACATCATCTGTACACTGTATTGTGTGCTCACCACCCCAAGTCAAGTCTCCTTCTGGTTTCTCACACTTTTTTCCAGTCTGGTCTCTGCTGGAACATGCAGTCTCTCTTTCACCTGTTTCATACCTCCTTTTGCCTCTATCACTTCTATTATTATATGTAGTAGGTAAGAGGACATGAAATAAAAACCAGATCTAATCAAGACAAAACAAAGTAAAGAAAATGATTTTCCTGGGAAGCTTACTGTAACACTATTGACTGTGCTTAGTGGTCTATTTGGGGGTCATTGTGGGGCATTTTGAAAAGCCCTATCATAATAATTAGACAAAACACTCATAATACTCATTACATCTTATCTAATTATTCTGAATTCTATGAGGGCATTGACTATGTCAATCTTCTTACTCCAATGGCATGTGCCTGGCAAAAAATAGATTCTCAATAAGGATAAATTAATGCATTAATTAATTTTTATATGCAAGGATATTGAACCCCAGAAGCAGTTGTCCAGTAGGTTGTTTGCTATTTAATAATTCAATTTATGCATCACTTCACAAAGCATAATAGCAGGAAATAAACTGATGGATTGACAGATTTTTTTTTATTAATTGGCAGAGTCGTGCTTCTATATTTCCCTTTAACAACTCTGATTTTGTTTACAATGACAAATGAAGATATTTACTCACTGTAATAGTTTTTCAAGGAGTACAGACAATGAAAAAACGGGAAAACACACATGCATCCCTTGATGGTGTAAAGCAGCAGCTTGCAGGACAACAGGGCGTACAGCACTGGTTCAGAAAAATCAGGGCGTTCGAACTCTTATCTAGGTTTTAAAGACCAAGAGTTGGCGGCGTTGTAAGATAATTCTGCCTATGAGACACCACTCAGAGACTTGGAAAAGCCCTTTTAATCCAAACAGGCTAACCAGATAGAGTTGGGGTATAAACAGAAAAAAATAACACTTTTCAAAGTAATCACAAAAACTTCTTTCTGAAACTTCTCCCAGATGTTAAGACCACAGATTCAGTTTCACTTTAACACTTTGCTTCTGAGTCTCCTCCGCCCTGAGGAATTATTAGACTGCTTGACTAAGAATGTTGCCATAAAACTCTCGCCTTGCTATTTGCATTCAGAGCAACTGACATGTGTTGCTTACATTTGCAATTATTTTTAATAGTTTTAACACACAACCAACTAAGCTAAGAATGATTCATATGCAACTGAAACATCTGCAGTGATAAGGTGTGTGTGTTTTTTTAAAGGAAGCAGTTTTGTCAGATTTATTAAACTTGGGTTGTTAACCAATTGTCTATAAAATCTGTGATATAAACTACAGGCACTGAAATAATATTTCCCTAGAAATACACATTTATATCACAGAGAACACATTTGGGGAACTTTGCTATCACAGCATTTCTTCAAAGGAAAGATCCATAGGTTGAAGAGTCTCTAGTTTGACTTTGAGTGACAAAAAACAATGATGATATAATATTCTAAGTAATGTGGAATGAAGGAAAAATGAACTTCAGATGGCGTGTAGGACCTCACACAAAATAACCAAAACAAAGTAATACAAAACATAAAACAAAAAGAATAACAGCATTTGAAAGAAGATATCATCAAATACATCATCTTTTCTTTGCTGCAATATTATAAATGCACTAGCTAGTAACAGATCTATTTTATTACTAGTTCCTTTGTGGAGAAATAGGATTTAACTGAAGTACAAAATTTAAAAATCAACTGATGAAAGTAATAAAAGATCAACTGCCTTAGAAAAAGCACAGTAGTCTTAAACATTGCAAAAAAGCTTTATCACTATCCTATCATCATATCAAGTCCAAATTGCCTGCAAATCTCAGCTCTGTCCAGGAGAACAGCTGATTAGAAATGTGGTTATCCAAAGCTATATCTGAAGACATTGCTGAAATCTGAGACTTTGAAATAATCAAGTAGAAAAGACAAAACCAAATGAATGGTAGTACTCGAGAGAAGAAAATAGAGTGAATAGAATAAAATAAAGGAAGAGTTGAAGGGTTTGGGTTGCTTGGGGTCTGTAACTAAGAGTCCGACTTTGAAGAAAAAGACTTTGAATAAT
>NW_005364225.1:467285-470209 GCF_000412655.1 Myotis brandtii
ACCATGAGTGCCTCCTCAGAATGACTCAATAAACTGTAGACCCGTGTTCCTGGGGCAAAGATAGCTTCTCAGGAGACATGTCAATGTAATTGAACCACTATCAACTGACATTAAACATTTAGGTAGTAAATATATAATACTTCACTATAGCAATCCACCTTGGCATCACTTGGCTATACTCCTAGCGTTAATGATGTAGGCAAAACCCCCAAAGGACTTAAAGTCTAAAATTGGGGCGGGGGGGGAGAGTCTGGTATATGTAATCTATGGAAATAACTTAGACATATTTTTTAAACAAGGAATATTAGATATATTGTACAAGTAGGATTTTTAAATCAGTCTTAATTACCCTTCTCTTCATTGCCTACTATGGACCTACTAAGTGCCAGATATTGAGTGATGCTGACTTGATAACAGAGGAGCATGCTCCTGCCTTAGACCTTCTGCTGGAAATGTACTTCCTACAGCAGCTGTATTTATAGATCTCTTCTGATCTCTGCTCTTATGTCATCAGGAAGATTTTCTCTACTTTTACACAATAACAATAATGACCCTCCACAGCCGGGCCCCGATACTCCTCATTCACTTGCCCTGCCTTATTTTCCTCCATGGCACTTGTCATCATCTGGCATTCTTTTTTTAAAAAAATATTTTATTGATTTTTTTACAGAGAAGAAGGGAGAGGGAGAGTTAGAAACATCGATGAGAGAGAAACATCGATCAGCTGCCTCCTGCACACTCCCTACTGGGGATGTGCCCACAACCAAGGTACATGCCCTTGACTGGAATTGAACCTGGGACCGTTCAATCTGCAGGCTGACGCTCTAGCCACTGAGCCAAACCGGTTAGGGCATCTGGCATTCTTGTTTGTTTGTATTGGGTTTCTCCTGCCTGGAATTAGAGCATGGCCTGTATTTCTGTCATGATCCCTCCTCTCTCCAGTCAAACAGGGCGGAGGAAGACAGAAGCATCTTCCTTTGTGAGATTTGTCATTTCCCCTGGATTTTGTATCCTGTGCTCCCTCATACTGAAGCCCCACCCAAGTCCGAGTAGTTAGGAGCCATCAGAGGAGACATGGGATGAAAGTCATTGAAGAGTGACGATTTAATACATACAGTATGAAAAAAAAATAGGATCCACACAGTTATTAGGGAGGGAAGTTAGTTATAAATATCTGAAGTTCAAATACTTCTGTGAGAGCCCAGATTCCCATGGGCATAGCAAAAATGAGACCTTTGGTATAATCACATCATATTTTTCTTTTTTTTTATAAAAGATATTGAAAATTTTTATTTTGCCTTTACACTGAGGTTAACACGGAAGCATGAGAATTAAATCAATAATCAATTCCTTTATAGTTCCTGAAGATTTTGAGAAAAACCCTAATATAAGGCATATGAATTGCAAAACATTTGGGTAATAAATAGATCATTGTTGTAGTAGCAAAGGTTAAACAACTGATCTGAAAAGGAGGACAAACTGGTATAAACTAAGTTTCTTCCTAAGTGTCACCATCTCACTTCACCCTAATTCAGGAAATATTTGATAATGAAACGTGTTGGAAAATCATCCTCAATGTTTCAGATGTAATGCATGGTTGTTCTATCTCTCATTACAGCACTTTATCCAAATGACACAAAGCATTTGTAGTGGCAGAAGTGATCTTATGTGACATTTCTTGTCACTCTGAATAGGTTTAACTAAATCTACAGTCCCCTCTGACTTTGTATCAAATGTACCATGAGTGCCTCCTCAGAATGACTCAATAAACTGTAGACCCGTGTTCCTGGGGCAAAGATAGCTTCTCAGGAGACATGTCAATGTAACTGAACCACTATCAACTGACATTAAACATTTAGGTAGTAAATATATAATACTTCACTATAGCAATCCACCTTGGCATCACTTGGCTATACTCCTAGCGTTAATGATGTAGGCAAAACCCCCAAAGGACTTAAAGTCTAAAATTGGGGCGGGGGGGGAGAGTCTGGTATATGTAATCTATGGAAATAACTTAGACATATTTTTTAAACAAGGAATATTAGATATATTGTACAAGTAGGATTTTTAAATCAGTCTAAAATCTACAGTCCCCTCTGACTTTGTATCAAATGCACCATGAGTGCCTCCTCAGAATGACTCAATAAACTATAGACCTGTGTTCCTGGGGCAAAGATAGCTTCTCAGGAGACATGTCAATGTAACTGAACCACTATCAACTGACATTAAACATTTAGGTAGTAAATATGTAATACTTCACTATAGCAATCTGCCTTGGCATCACTTGGCCTTACTCCTAGCGTTAATGATGTAGGCAAAACCCCAAAAGAATTAAAGTCTAAAATTGGGGGGCTGAGGGGGAGTCTGGTATATGTAATCTATGGAAATAACTTAGACATATTTTTTAAACAAGGAATATTAGATATATTGTACAAGTAGGATTTTTAAATCAGTCTTAATTACCCTTCTCTTCATTACCTACTATGGACCTACTAAGTGCCAGATATTGAGTGATGCTGACTTGATAACAGAGGAGCATGCTCCTGCCTTAGACCTTCTGCTGGAAATGTACTTCCTACAGCAGCTGTATTTATAGATCTCTTCTGATCTCTGCTCTTATGTCATCAGGAAGATTTTCTCTACTTTTACACAATAACAATAATGACCCTCCACAGCCGGGCCCCGATACTCCTCATTCACTTGCCCTGCCTTATTTTCCTCCATGGCACTTGTCATCATCTGGCATTCTTTTTTTAAAAAAATATTTTATTGATTTTTTTACAGAGAAGAAGGGAGAGGGAGAGTTAGAAACATCGATGAGAGAGAAACATCGATCAGCTGCCTCCTGCACACTCCCTACTGGGGATGTGCCCACAACCAAGGTACATGCCCTTGACCGGAATTGAACCTGGGACCCTTGAGTC
>NW_005364225.1:471765-490533 GCF_000412655.1 Myotis brandtii
TGGCGGCTGACATGATCTGAAGCCTTGCTCAGGTTCTAGATGTTAATCCCAGCTGTGAGCTGAGACCTCGTCTGGCCCTGTCAGCCAGAACATCTCTACATGGCCTCTTCCCACAGCATGGTACTTCAAAGAACAAGCATCTCAAGACACAGAAAGTAACAGCTGCCAGCTCCTTAAAGCCCAGAGAATGGCAGTGTGTCATTTCTGCTTTTTATTGGTCCAATGATTGCAGATGCCAGGGAAGAAATACACGTCAGAAATGCTTGAGTTCATGTGTCACAGCTGCCTTTGTCCTTCTTCGATGTGACATAATATTGTCAACTTTTTTCAGCTTTCAGAAGTTTATTTTTTTCCTAAAACCTGGAAGAAAATAACAGTGGTATCTTAAGAGTCTCTATGTACCCCTCAAAATGTTAGTTAAGTTAATCCCCGATTCCTCCAGTACAGTGGACTTTCTGTAGTTCTTAATTAACTTACCTTAATAACTATTGATTCAAGTCATAAATAGATAGATATCCAACAGAAAATAAGCTAATAAATTATCATGTGATAATTCATTGTACTTCTAATAGCACACATTAAATCTACTCAGTACATTTATCAAGGTGTAGACATTGTTATAATGAATGCATGTAGACATTGTGAAGATTCAGACAGCACTGCAAATTTTAAAATGAGAAATGAATCAACCACAGTGTTCCCTATATCTTGTTTCACTCCCTGATTTTGAAAGATATGCTTTCCTTAGTTTCATGAATGAGGCGATATGGGAGGTAGATTATTTTTTTTCTGGAAATATGCCAGTCTAAATCTTTTTCTTATTCCTACCTTTGATGCTATAAAACTTGTATACAATTCAAGTTGAAAGTCATTTCCCTTCAGCATTTGCTCTTCTTGTGGGTTAGGGATTGTTTCAGTTTTGGTTATTGATAGTTTCTGTTGTTTTCTATTTGCTTATTTTTTTTTTCCATTTGTTTCGTGTTTGTTATTTTAATGGGCAGTGTTGATTGTTTTTGAATTTTTTTTTTGTAAAGTCATCTTAGGTCTCAATATAATATATTTTCTTCTTTGATAATATTATTTACATTTTTTCTACTGTCTCTATTATTTATCATTGCTACCTCCATTTAATTTTATTTCATGAAGTTTTTAGTCTGGTTTTGTCTTATTCCGTTTTAATTTTCTTACTGAAAGCTCCATGAGCAGGTGTGAGCCTTGTCAATTCCCTAAGCAGTAAGCTGGTAGAGGCAGCATTTCAACTTTCTGTTCTTTTCTCTTTCAATCGAGGAAGAAATTCTCCAATCTCTTACTTGGGACCATAATCCTGGCTACTAGTGTTCTTGTAGCTGAAAGTGGAGGAGAGTTTGAGAAGGTAAAAGGGGTCTGATAGCCAGGCCAGTGTGGTCAGTGGTTGAGCATCAATCTATGAACTAGGAGGTCATGGTTTGTGATTCAGTCAGGGGAAAAGCCTGAATTGCAGACTTGATCTTCAGTAGGGGGCGTGCAGGAGGCATCTGATCAATGATTCTCTCTCATTATTAAGGGTTCTATCGCTCTCTTCTCTCCCTTCCTCTCTGAAATCAATAAAAATATATTTTTTAAAAAGGGGCCTGATAGTCATTGTGTAAATATTCACTTAGCCTCCTGAATCTGGTGCACTCACTTCTGCCTTCAGCTGTAGCTGGTGATAAAGCGTACAGAAATGTTTCAATCTCACATTAACCCAATGTTCTGTCTTTCTTGGGTTAGGGAAGGAGCAATCACTTCACCACAAACATTGGAATGGAGATCTGAATGTCTAATTGCTTTTTAAAATAGTTTTTAAAAATATCTTCTGATTCAAAGAAATATCTCAAACCCTATCTTCTGAACTGCTTTACCTTTCTAAAGTACTATGGTGCCAAATCACTTTGTCTGGAGTGATGTGTCATTTATCGGTACACAATTTACTTTACATTATCCACTTATTTGTTGTTGAAATCTTTCATCTGAAGTTGTTTTGGGTTGCTTAATTCTTTGTTCTTGAGGGTTGAAGAAGAATGTCATTAATTCTCAATCTACCACAAGGTAGATTTGGCAAAAATCAATTAACTCATGACCATTTGTTAAATTTTTCTTCCCAAAAGTCTAGTTAAAGAAGTAGCTGGTATTTTTTAAACTAAGAAAATGCATTTTTCTGACTGTCATAATTAATCAACTCCATCTGCTCATTCCCCAATCATAAGAAAAATTGTGAGAGGAAATGATAGAAAGTTACAGCACATAATTCAGTGATTAATAAAAATGCTTAAAGTATTTTTTAAGAAAATCAAAGTAACAATATTGCAATGTATCAACATCAGTTTGTTCAATATGAATTATCTCTAATCAAGAGGCAAGGTGAGAACAATTGGTATTTAAATGACTTAAATCATATTTTTGTTTTTGCTCACATCAATGACCTCCATCTTCATAAAGCATTTTAATTAAAAACATAACCATTATAATTCTCTATAAGGTGTTCCTGATCAAAATGGCAACAAAATGTTAAAGCAGGACCTGATAGGCCTCCTCCCAACTTTCTATTATTATTCATAAACTTGAGGCCTGATGCACGAAATTCATGCATGAGAGGGGTAGGGTCCTTCAGGCCAGCCTGCACCCTCTCGCAATCTGGGACCGCTGGCTCCTAACCACTCGCCTGCCTGCCTGATCGCCCCTAACAACCTCTGCCTCAGCCCCCGCCACTGCGGCTTCATCTAGAAGGATGTCCGAAATGACATCCGGAAGGTCATTCAGCTGTCTGGTCTAATTAGCTTATTACACTTTTATTATTATAGATTATTATAGATATACACAAAATTGCATTGTGTATGTACTACTACACAATATAGTGTGTACTCCTACCCTCTCAATAAAAAAGAAACAAGCAACAATCTACAATCTCATAATGTAAATTTATACAATTTCATAAGTAATTCCAAAAAAACATTTTTAGGCCCTTGGATAGGCCCTGGAAGGAAATTGGTAAATAAGGTAAAATACACCCTTTCCCTCACTGATAGTCTCCCAAGGAATAGAATACCTGTGGTGGTAAATACAAGTATAACTAGAGAAACAGGATGTTATGGGAGAACACAGAACACCAACCAAGTTTATAAGGGGAAGCATTCTTAAGGAAAGGGTTTTCAAGCTGAGATTTTTATACATGAAACATGTTAACTTTCCATCATTTGAATTACCTTGAGTCCGCAGGCCGACGCTCTATCCACTGAGCCAAACCGGTTCGGCAAGGGGAAGCATTCTTAAGGAAAGGGTTTTCAAGCTGAGATTTTTATACATGAAACATGTTAACTTTCCATCATTTGAATTATAAAATTTATAATAGGGCCATGAAAAATTGAGTGTAGAATAATGAAATAAAATGAATAAGCTTTATATAGGTAAAAAATATATATATATTGCTATTGATTTCAGAAAGGAAAGGAGATGGAGAGAGAGATAGAAACATCAATGATGAGAGAAAATCATTGATTGGCTGCCTCTTACACAACCCACACTGGGGATCGAGCCTGTAACTCAGGCATATGCCTTGAACAGAATCAAACCGTGACCTTCTGGTTCATAGGTCAATGCTCAACCACTGAGCCACACCAGCTGGGCTACCTAGGTAAAATTTGATAAGCAGTGAGCAAAGAACAGTGTGGATAGTGATGCATGATCGAGGACTGTGGTTTTGCTGCCTGTAACTTTTGGATGTAGAAATATGCCAAACATAAAATTAAGTTGTAATTTCCCAGGGAAGATTTATCCAGCCTTGCTCAGATTTGTAGCTCTGACCTTCCTTCATCATCGGGGCATTGTTTTCCCATTCATTTCTAGAGTACAACTCTTAGGACCCACTACTAGAAAGAATTAGTAAAGAAAGCTTATGTCCTGTGATTCTTGCATAGTGGATACAGAAAAGACCAGGAGGTTAATATACTAAAAGTTATGCTCTTCTGAAAGTACTACATTTGAAAAAAGTATGGTTTTCAAAAACAATAACAACAATAATAATAATAATTTGAAGCAATCTCCTTGATACCTCCCCAGAGAGGTCAAAAGATATGGTTTCAGTGAAATCAAGGGCACATAAAAATCTAAAAGGTCAAGATGACAACAGAGATTCAGAAAGGTGTGAAGCACAATGTGAAAACACTGTCAAACTATTATAAATAAAAACAGTTATTATAGAGTGTAAAATTAGCAAAGCAGTGGGAAACATTGAAAAAGTTTTTAAGAGAAAAGACATAAAAACTAATAAAAATGTATTACAAGAGAAGAATCTAAAACAACAGTAATATATTGTTAATTCATAATTTAAGCTGTTTTTTTTTCTTAAGAATATTTTTCAGTCTGCAAATACAAATAGGTCACCAAGCTTCAACCAGTTTTTTGAATTTTAAGTTTAAGCAAACATCCAGGTAGAAAAACAGGTTATCTGCAATGAAAAAAAATCAGATACAGCTCAGAATACTTACACAATAACTGCTAATATTATGAGTAACTTATTATATGTTAGGTACTCTGTTAAGTACATTGGGCATATAAACACGAGTATTAACTCATCTAACCCATTGCACAAACTGTAAACTTAATATCCTCATTAATTCCATGTAATAATTTAAAATAAAGAGGAATTGAGTGACCTAATTGTATTGAACAAATATTAAGCCAATATCAGTTTCAAATCTATTCTGTCTCAAGAGCACATGGGACTAATAACAATGCTTTATTCAAAAGGAAGTGCCATCCAGAATCATGGAAGCATGCAAGAGGGAAGCGGGATGGGGAGAGGGAAGAGATCAACCGAAGAACTTATATTCATATATGCATAACCCATGGACCCAGACAATAGTGGAGTAAAGGAAGGGGATGTGAGTGGAGAGGAAGGGATCAATGGGGAAAAGAGGAGGACATCTGTAATACTTTAAATCAGCGGTTCTCAACCTGTGGGTCGAGACCCCTTTGGCGGTCGAATGACCCTTTCACAGGGGTCGCCTAAGACCATCCTGCATATCAGATATTTACATTATGATTCATAACAGTAGCAACATTACAGTTATGAAGTAGCAACGAAAATAATTTTATGGTTGGGTCACAACATGAGGGAGAAACTGTATTTAAAGGGCCAGAAGGTTGAGAACCACTGCTTTAAATGATAAAGATAATTTTTCTAAAAAAAGGAAATGCCAGTATTAAAATGAGTTTAAATATTTGCCAATGTCATATCTGAAAAAAAAAAAAAAGAACTCAAATAATCTCTAACTATACCAGCATACAGGCAATGGAAATGATACCATTGCGATAAGCTAGTTATTAATGACAGGAAAGGAGCAAAGGGATAGCCAAACATTATAATCATGTCATTTGGGCGGCTTCACCAGGAAGCTGCAACTATGCACTCCCCAGGGAACCACCAACCTATGCCCTGCAAAACATTGGAGGAAGGGATCTAACAAAGCGAAAATAGATACATTCTGCCCAGAAAATTTGGGGTGACATAGGGAAGGTCAATCCTGGGGAACCATTGATTGACCAGATGGGTGTGGCCATTGCAAGCATATGACAATTTAGAATACATAATCTCCTAAACAAAGGAGCTTTCTCTCTTGTGCTCTTGTTGTTCCCCTCTCTTGTGACTCTTGACTCATGGGGCTCTTTGCTCCTGCTTCCTTGCATTCGCCCATATGGCCCACGGCCATGTGGACCCCAAACGCAATGGACTGGTGGACTATAACCGGAAGCACAAGCTAAGCTAGCCGGATGCTGGACTGGACTCGGCTCCAACATAGAAAGGAAACACTGGATATTGACTCTGATTTTAGCTCTACTGATGCCCAGCTACACTTCTATGACTGAGAAAGGGAAAATTGGACATTGGGAACTCAGGGATTTAATTACACACAAATAAAAACCACTCATTCACCAGTGCGAGTCTCAGAAAATTCCTCTTCTCAGGATATTGCAAGAATTGCACCCTCCCCACTCCCCTGAAAATGGGGGAGATGAGGTCCTCTCCCCTCAGATAACAGAAAGACATTTAAGTTATAAAAGAATTTAGAAATCATTATTTCTCTTTCCAAAGAGGAGAAGAATTAAAGATCCATTCATAAATAGAGATACATTAAAATACCAATATTGTAAAAGTAATGATATAATAATATTGGAAAGTAAACTAAACATAGAAATATTGCAGTAAATATAGTTAAAATAAATGCAAGAATCAAAACAAGTTATTGAAAAATATAATTTTGAGATGAGTCAATTATTTATAAGCTGCATTTCTAACTTTCAAAATAGATTAACAAGCATTGTAAAGTGAAAAGAAATATTAAAACTTGTAAAAATTCACTTCATTTTTCACTATGAAGAAATGGTTGAATTATTTCCTTTTTGTGTTTGTAATTATTTTTACAGAAATATGCATTCACCTATGCATGCGATGAAATTATAAGTAACTGCTCTTGTAATTAAGAACAAGATTTCAATCTTTCAAGTTTTTGTGGATAAAAAAATTTGTATTTCTAAATTGCAAATAAGCAGAAAGTAGGAAAGCATAACGCAATATAACCAAAATAAATCCAGACTTTAAGGCTAGCTCAATGATGCCACAAAGCTGTGTAGGTTTGCAAGAAACAGACATAAATCAAGTTACACAAAATGCCTAAACATTTCTAAAATAAACAGAAGAATATAGAATAAAAAATCAGGAGCACTGATATTCTTATTAGCAAGAGGAGAATTCCAAGTAAAAAGCATGATATTATTTGCTATCTTATACATAAAGCAATTATCAATTCAATATCAAAGATAGCAATATCACCCTAGCCAGTTTGGCTCAGTGGATAGAGCATCGGCCTTCAGACTGTAGGGTCCCAGGTTCAATTCCAGTCAAGGGCACATACCTTGGTTGCAGGCGTGATCCCCAGCTCTTGTCAGGGCACATACAGGAGGCAACCGATTGATGTGTCTTTTTCACATTGATTTTACTCTCCGCCTTCCCCACCTCCCCACTCTCTAAAATTCAATGTAAAAATATCCTCGGGTCAGGATTAACAACAACATGATAGCAATATCAAAGATTTCATGGATTCAGAGAGAAGACCTAAAGCTTAATAAGGAATGAAGTAGCTCTGAAATTCTCATAGTAACAGAAAGGGAAAGATGGTTGTTGGTGATGTTTATACAAAAGGAAGTGCCATGGAGTCATGGAAGCATGCAACAGATTGTGCTTTAGGAACTCAGAAGAATGAAATCAATAATTGTTGTAGTTCAACATAGTTCATTACAGTTAATCTTGCGTGTATATGCTATAGTATATGCAAATCTTCCAAAAAGCTATATAAATTGTGGAAGAAAAATTAGCATGATTATTGTTTCTCTGATGTAACTGATTACTTTATTCAGTAAAAATAATGTGGAAAAAGAAAGGTTGATTTTTAAAAATGCCATTGATATGAGGGTGGGAGACACCAAAGAAAATTAATTGTATAGAGAGGATATAGGGCATTTTTATGACTATGCTATCATATGTGTGCAAATATGAGAGGCCTTATTTTGATGAACAATATTTATTTTGTGATTTGGCTAGACATACACAGATCTTTTAATCCCAAGGATAGCATGCAACCGTAAATATACTTAGCTTCAGAAACTCTGATTTCACAACGGGTGTGTCTTGCTTACCAGTTTTCTCCTTGAACTCCTGGATCTTGATTCTTGCTTTTAAAGAGTATCTACCTGAGTTATCTACTCATGAAAATACTTTCATGATTTTTTTAAATACATTTGATAACAATAAGACACTTATTTGATTTGAAGAGGGATTGCCAATGGCATTTTCACTTCTTTCTAAGGCAATCTGGGGATATTTTTTTGTCACTGTGATTAGAGAATATTATTGTCTATTTGAGGGGGGGCGGGGAATAATTGATTTATGCTCTACAACTTTCAAGAAAACTACCAGTTATTCATGTAGATGGAAAATGTATTAATAATTATTAAGCCTAGAACATTACTCTGCTTTAATTATAAGAACAAATTATTTTTACATGATTTTACTATACAGTAAAATTATCAGGAATACAAAATATGCAAATTGAGAGAAAAGTCTACCTTTTTTCATTTTGAATTTTGCAAAATTAGGTAAAATTTCAAATAATTAAGTCATTAATGTCAATGTAGCAGATAGTTTTTAAGATGCAAATTTAATGCTACTGCATAATTTTTGTATCTGAAGCTATTTCTTCATAAAGGTACCTGCTTCTGATGACTTTATAGTCATCATGTATTTATATTACCTTGTTATAAGTTAATTTTGCAAATCTTTATTATTTTATAGCAGTATGGGCTTTTTATTTGTTTGTTTAGTTTTGTACTTAGTTCCATTAGCTGTATGGTGTGGTTTTACCAGAGACTTTATTTTCCTGCAATATCTATTCTCACCGTTTCATATCAATGGAATCTTATCTATATATATAAAAGCCTAAGTGACCACACAATGAAAGGACTGGAATGAGTGGTTGCTATGATGCGCACTGACCACCAGGGAGCAGACACTCAATGCAGGAGCTGCCCCCAGCCCACAGGCCCCAATTGCCAATGAGGCCTACGGGCCAACCTCCCAGTCCCTCCCCCTGGCCGGCAGGGCCCGAGCTGGGATGGGGAACTGGGGGTGGGTGGTGGTGGAGGCAGGCAGCGAGGGAAGGAGGAAGCGGGGAGGCGAGGAGGGGAACCTGATCAGTCCTGATCGCCGGCCAGGCCTAGGGGCCCCACCCATGCACAAATTTCATGCACCAGGCCTCTAGTTAACTATAATAGAAAATGATCTATCAAGACAGATTACTCAGAATATCTTGCATTTATGTGTCTCTTTGTAGATTTTTATCAATAGGATATAAGAGGAATGTATAAGCAACATCAGATTTTTCCCTTAAAAGTTTGGGGTGTGTGTTGTTTTATCCAGGACTTAGGGACTAATGATTGTGACTTTATTCCACTCACGTGGGGGAGGGCAACAAAATATGTGATGGTAGGAAAGCAGAACGGAACACCCATGTCCCTGAATGATCTTGGAGATCAGAACTGCCCACCTGCCCTCGAACATCTGCAACTCAGAGCTGTTACCTAAGAGAGAAATAGATTCCCCTCTGTGAAAACACACTGTGTTTGGTGTTCTTTTTATTATACAAGCTTAGCTTAGCTTATAACCTACACATATAAACATTATTAAATATTTCTCAGTAAAAGTGGGGCCGATAGTGTTGAGAACTGTTTGAAATTATAACAATGCATACTGAAATGAGAACCATGTACATTTTATTATGCATAGTTACATAAAATGAGACACACCAACAAACTACAAAGGCAATACAGTAACATCATTATCAATTAATTTGGCCACAAAAAAATGATAAATTGTACTTTTTTTTCAGTCTAGAGTTTGCCTTTCCAGGTTGCAGGTATCTTTATTCTAATTAAACTGCTCTTTTTGTTGAGTTTCCGAGGAATGATTGGTTGTTTCCTCGGGGCCCTATTTCTAAATGGCAATAGTTCTTAGGCTTTACTCATAGACTTGCTCCAGTTGCATTCGTTAGACATACATTTTTTATTATTTGATAAAGTTATAATGCTTCAACATGCTCTTGAAAAATAACTATCTTCTATCTGACTTGTTCAGGAGGGTGGTTACATCTGGGTTGAGCATTTCCCTTCCATTGCATCCCTTTCATCCAAAGTAGAGATTTTCAACCTGTGTGCCACAAGAATTGTTAAAACATGCAATACCTGACTATTTAGTCAAGGTTACTGATCTCTTTTTCCTTCGATTTTCAAATTTGAAAAAAAATTGACATCAGTCAATACACCAATAGTCATCTGGTATGAATTAATCAAAATGTTATCTACTTTTTTGTCAGATCAGCAAAAAATGTATTTTTTTGGTGTGCTGTGGAATTTTAGTAATTAGTTCATGTGTGCCATGAGATGAAAAAGGTTGAAAACTGCTGATCTAAGATTGTTTCCTATACCACATTGAGTAAAGGGAAGCTGTTTGAAAACACCTCTCAGGGAAAAAGCAAACATTACTTCCCACTGAAGATGCAGGTGATGTGTGATCTTCCATTGAATAGCGAAGGGGAGTAAAACATGCCATCCCAAAATATGCCACTTTGGCACAGCGATTATTTTGAATTAAAGTTACCTGAAAAATAGCCAAAGCAAGGGCATTCTGACCTGCCTCTGTCCCCCTGAAAGTAGGAAATGAATCTGCCTCATGAGAGGTACCCTCCCTGTGCCAGGAGGAGGAGGGACTTCCTTCCTTATCACCAGAGCCAGGAAACTTAGCGCGGGGAAGGCCGTGTAAACAAACCTCATTACTTACTAATTTACGATCCCAAGCCCTAACTGCTCTGTCTTGTCAGTTCTTTACAAATGTATTATTTCTTTGCCCATCTGTTTTGGTCACTTCTTTGAGTCTCATGTTTTTATGAGCTTCTGTACATATGAAACTAAATTTTTTTCTTAGGTTAACCTATTTTATGTCAGTTTGGTTATTAGGCCAGCCAAGAAACCTAGAAAAGAAGAAGTCATACATTTCCTCTGCAGTAGTGTGATGATTCTACCCGAGAACCCTCAAGAAAAGAAGATGAAGGGCATTTGTTATAAGTTCTTGATATGGTAAAGGGAGGACTAAGATATGGAAAGGAAAATCTCCAGGTTATAAAATATTCAAGAAGTTGTTTAAAAAAACCAACCAACCACAAAAACTGTCTATCATACCAAGCAGATTTATTTGTGTTTATTCCCCACCAGGGCCTTCCTAGTATTGACTTTGCTTTAAAACAGTAGGATTAAACTAAGATTAATAACAGAGACCAATGCAAAGGCAACCTTCCTGCTGCTTTCCCATTGGGGTGGACATTTCCAACCCAAGTGAGTAATGCTATGGCTCTCATTAAATGCGCACCATACGAGGGAGAGTCAGTTTAAAACCTAGAAAGGAATGCCCCTGGATGGAAGATCAATGTTAACGGAATTTATTTTTATTCTTTAAAAAATGTGAATGCTGTGAATATAAATGTTTGGATGAACTGCTTGCTTATTCATTTTCACCTATACACACATAGCAACAGACTGTGTCTACACCACAGAAAGAGAATAAACTATTACATGTTTTACCCTGGAATCACTTCTTAATCTAGTTGGAAAATTTTAAAGTTAACAGTTATTAGATAGTTACTTAAATATAGCTAAGGAATTGATTTTGCTAGACCATTTATCTGAATAACAAAAATAGACTAAGTCTGAGAGTCCTGTTAAACAAAAAACAACTTCAAAGACTGAAAGCCTTAAAAAATAATACAATAATCAATAAATAATAAGAGTAAACTCTGTATTTTGTGTATTCATAACTGTAAACCTATTTTGCCCCACCCTGTATAGAAAGTTAATATAGTAGACATGTACAATGTGGATTTAATTGGAGAAGATAAGAAAATAGTTTGTAACAATAGAAAGTGGTGATGAAGGCTAGGACTGGAGTTGTGTCAGGAAGGGACAAACATTGGAGATGTTTCCAAATTGAGGGAACAAATATAACTGAATATATGAGACAGCCATCAGAAAAAGAAAGATCAAAAATGATTTCTAAGGATTTCCCTGATACTATAAATTATATTTCATTAACATGAACAAGAAGTTTGGGTATTGAATTTTTTCAGAAACACATATGAAAAAAAAGATTTGTTTAATTTATTGGGAAATGAAAAGTTATTCCTAAATAAACTATAAGTATTGTGGATTATACACACTATTAGACAGCAGAGACCATTCCATCTCCCTGGGCCCCCTCATGTGTTCTAAGATTTACATTTTTTTTAATGACCTAGTTTCAAAAGTCACACATTCTGATTGTTACTACTGAGCCACTAAAACCAGCCCACATTCAAGGACAGAAGAATTAAAACCATACAGGAGTATGTGGACATATTTTAAAATCAACATGACACTAATGACAGTATCAGTGGAAATGTAATCATTTCATGCCTGTGCTCATTTGTCTTTAAATATTTACAGATTTCTTCAACCTCCTACAGTACCCTCTCAGAATATGCTGCATAGAAATGAGCTGTCACCTCTGATATTTCTTTCTTACTACTTTTCTCTTCCCTACTATAGATATTCTGTTTATATCTTATGTGGTACTTGATAACATAATAAATCATTTATCCATTAAAAGAAAGAAGAAAGGAAGAAAGGAAGAAAGGAAGAAAGGAAGAAAGGAAGAAAGGAAGAAAGGAAGAAAAGGAAGGAAGGAAGGAAGGAAGGAAGGAAGGAAGGAAGGAAGGAAGGAAGGAAGGAAGGAAGGAAGGAAGGAAGGAAGGAAGGAAGGAAGGAAGGAAGGAAGGAAGGAAGGAAGGAAGGAAGGAAGGAAGGAAGGAAGGAAGGAAGGAAGGAAGGAAGGAAGGAAGGAAGGAAAAAAGAAAGGAAAAGAAAGGGTTTCTTGAGCCTGGTCCAAGAAAAGGACCAGGTCCTGAGGCATGAAGTCTAAATTACCAGCAGCTTCACTAGGTGGAAAAAGTAACACACCCACTGACCTGGAATTGAAAAGTGCCTTTATACATTTTTGGGGGGGAAAAGATGTAAGTTGGTTTGAAATAATTTACATTGGCTACAGATAACGGGTTGTGGAAAGGTGATGTGGGGTTGGGGGAAGGGCGGGGGCATGGTCTATAAGGAAAAAATATTCACTACATTTGATTGGTTGTGGTCAATAGTCCCAAGAGCTCATGCATATTCAGGATGCCCTATGTCTAGTCCTCAGCTAATAGATGCCTGGAGATTGGCTCAGAGGACCAACATCAGGAATGTGAAAATCTTTTGATAGTCGACCCACAGCTATTACCGGATCAACTCCCCCCCCACCCCGCCCTCTCTCTCCAGCCTCTGTAATCTAATGTTGAACATCTCAGAATTTTCCTCTTGTCAGTCCCTACATTATTAAATCAAATCACAAGGATGCAGAAAGTGTTCCCATTGGCTTTTAATTCTTAGCACATTTTATACTTCAGAGTAAAGGACATTAGTTTTACATTAAAAGTAAATATATTTTATATTTAAAATAATAAACATTGGATATTCCTTTGAAAACCTTATAGCTTATAGATTGCATGGAATGAGCAGATACTACTCCAAATAGACTATCTCATAGATAAACAAAGGGTCAAAGAACAAATACAAACTATGAGTGTTTGCAATTCATTAGCTGTCTGAACTGGAAAAGACAGCATCCCTTACGAGGACAGCCTTCAGGTGAATGAATATTACACTTGTCAGTTTGGAGAGTTTCCTTTATCATATATATTTACTTTTAAACATGTCTCTTAACTGTAGAAAAAACACACCAAAAAACAAAAAAACATATACACACACAAAAAAAACACACACAAGAAAAACAGATTTAAGAAACAAGAAAAACTTCTATAACTGTAGAAAATATAAAAGAGGAAAATGAAGAAAAATAAAACCTTGAAACACTTTAGAATTATGCAAACTTCTGCATGCCATTAAGTTTGATTAACTAATACATGTCTGTCACCAGCCAGATTCTGGAGAATCACAAATGAATAAGACACTATTCCTAGCTCAAGGCGGGAATGGAAAACACACTTCACTGGTGAGGCTTTCCAAATTTCAGAAAGATACCACAGAGACACAGTTGTTAATGCTACGAAAAAATAACTAAATTATGTTAGATTTTGAAACACACACAAAGCCACATACACAAAGCCACATACACTTCTTTGGGGGTAAACCTCACTTCCCTTGTAAAAGTAAGGTAATGGCAGCTACCATGTGTTGAACATCCACTACCTGCCACACTCAAAATACACACTTTCTTTTCTAAGAGTTACTGTATGCATGTATTTTTTATCACCACTGAATAGCTTAAATCAGCAATATTTAGAAAATTATAGTAACTTGCTTAAATTCATTAAAATGTTAAGTATTCAGTTCAAGTCAGATTTTAAAACTACTGCTTTCTTTTACTAAGATTAATTAGCTTACCATCATTCAATGTGATTAGACCTCTAATCTGAGAAATAGATGAGGTTCTTTAGAATTCCCTAAATATCCAATATTGATTTCTATAAGCATGCATAATGTGCTATAGGTTAATAGCCATAATTAATTTACTTATAGATGAGTAAAATTTCTTTGAGTCCAAAGACACTCCGAGGTTAAATCATGGAACTGCTACCTCTACAACAATTTTAAGTATTGATTCTACCTTGCTTATTTCTATTTGCACTCAGAGATAGAAAGTCTATGTGTGCTTTTTCTAGGGGTGTTGATTACACTGGTGTATATTTTTTTAGAAAATAAAGAGAACAGTAAGCCTTTGTCATGTGTGTAGTTATTGTCACATGTTATTAAAGTTATTTTTTCCAGTGACCAATTTTTAAAAAAATAGAAGCAAGTTAAAGGGTGCCTGTGGGAGCCTTGTGTTTACAAAGTAGCTATAACCTATAAAGCATGTTTCCTATGCTTTATAATTACTCCATTCATAATTACTCCATTCCCCCTTTATAAAAATGGAATATTACTCCGAAATTACACAACTCGGTCAAATTCACAAAGTTAGTGAGCAGGTGAAACACAATTTAAATCCTGACCACTTCCTCTCTAAAGCCTACTTTTCTTCCAATAGAGCTAGTAACAGGTATTCAAATGAAGAAATGTTCTTTATCATTGGATAGCATTACCTTTCTACAAAGTTATCTACACTAATAAAAGACAAAGATGCTAAGTGACCATACCTTTGCTACGCCCACCAGCCAATCAGAAGAGTATGCAAATTAACCCAAGAAAGATGGCAGTTAATTTGCATACACAGGTGCCCAGGGAAGACTGAAGACAGTGTAGAAGGAAGCCAACCACTGCAGAAGGGAGCCAAGTGGCGGAGAAGGGAATGGATCGGAGGTAGCAGAGACAGGAGTGGAGCCAAGGCGGCGGACACAGGAGGGAGCCGAGGCGGCTGGGAAGGGGGGGGGCCGAGGCAGTGGGGAAGGGATGGAGCCGAGGTGGTGGAGACAGGAGGGAGCCAAGGGTGAAGCGGCGAAGGGAGGGAGCGAGGCAGAGGAGAAGGGAGCAAAGCCCGCCTCGGTGGGCTTCGCTCCCTTCTCTGCTTCGCTCTGGTCTCAGGAAGCCCTATTCTTGCAGGAATAGGCCCGATGAAGCCCTATTCTTGCAGGAATAGGCCAAAGGAAGCCCTATTCTTGCAGGAATCTTCCTGCAATGGGCCTCTAGTAAATATTATATGTACGTAACTGACTACTTCGATTTAATTGTAATTTTATAATCTGATATTTTATTTCCCATACATCATAACCTCAATGCCAAGAAAATTGGTGATTAATCCCAAAGTAAAAGCACATTCATGTTTAAATTGTATTTTTAATAATAGTTTTAAATAATATTGCACATGAGTTGTAAAGTGACACCTGTTCAGGAAATGTTTCAGATAGAAGTTAGGATAGAAACATAGAAATCCAAGTGGATATACAGAAAAGCCAAGAATAAAGGAACGATGGGTCAAGTGAGGACGGAATTAGAGAGGGAATGAGGTAAGAAGGCTCCTGACAGCCATTTCAGTTCTGGCATTAGGAAGAAATAGAAAGACGGTGAAAACAGAATGATAGCACCAGCATTCTCTTACTGAACTAAAACGATAAATGTTTGATTATTGTGAAAATTACTTTCTATACTTTAGGCCCTCGAAAAAAATATGAGTGCCATACTTATATTTGTACCACCTACCTTATGAGATTGTTTTGCTGATCAGATATGGAAAAACACTATGTAAAATAGCTTATAAATATAAGATACCAGTAGTCTTTCTTCTTCAAAACTTGGGATAATCATAAACCATTTAAAAAATCCTGTCTCCTACCCATGAGTATGTTACAGATCTGCTCAAGCACTAAATTAATGCCAACAGATGCTCTAAACTCTGACTGTCTGTCTCCTGTTAATCTCACAGGCCTACAAGGTGTGTTAGCAAATACCATGAGCTTAAACAAAGGTCATACCACCTAAAACACCCTCTCCACACATGGCAAAAACCTGACTTTCTGTTTTTACTGATTTTGTATCGAAATGAAATAATGTAGATTTATAGTATTATAATACTTAGAAGCTTGTACTTTTCCTTTTATTGAATGTCATAGTTTCAGAAGGAGATCATAGAAGGATTTTTAAGGTTATCTTTAAATCAGTTTCAAGAAATAGAAATTGATGCTGGTAAAGTTAAATAAAAAGAAAGTTATTAAGATAATTGTGGGAATCCCAACATGACAGCCAGCAGGACAGCAGAGAGGAAGAGGGTGTGAGTGAGTAGAAGGTTGAGAGGGGAGTATGTAGACATATGTGGTGTGTGAAAGAAGTGAGTGAGGGACAGTTAGATCTTGCAGGAGTCTTGGGGACTGATCCATGAAGGGGAGCCCCTGCTATTGCTATAGGCACACCCAGGCCAGCCACGGCTCAGGCACAGAACCCATGCCATCTTGAAGGGGGAGCAACAGAGGCCAGGAGCGCAGCCACACCAACACCCAGACTGCCCTTGGACACCACCCAGAACCCGTGCTGTGAGCTGTTCGCCAGCCATAACTTATGAGGGACCACCACTGTGGCCCTGCAGTGAATGGTGCCCTACCTCCTCACAGGCTCCCAGACGTCCACAATGACTACAGGCCTGAGAGACCTCCTGCACAGCATGTCTCCATCCAGGATCCCAGACCCTGCACTCCTGGACCCTGCGTTTCCAGACCCTGAGCTCAAGAAACCCATGGCTCCAGGACCCCAGGCTTCAGGACCCAGCGCTGTGAGTGCAAGCCAGAGGGAACTCATGCCCCTCCCTGCCCAGGCCCCAGGACCATGACAATGGATGCAAGCTGGGGACGCCTGGCCGACCCTCCCCTCGACCCCCCAGGAGAGCACCAATGGTGTGAGCTGAGGCCCAGGGCCCACCCAGTCCCTGGGACTGTACCAATGGAGCGAGCCAGAGTGTCACCCTGTCGCAGGCGATGGAGCCACTCAGTGAATTGCATGCCAGACGACTCTGGGACCTCACAGAGAGTCGTACACCAGAGGATTTGTCTCCCCAACCTGCACCCGGAGCATTTGCAGTGGACAACTGAGAGACCAGATCCATGGGGGAAGGGAGTACAACTCAGAGCAGAGATAATAAAGGCATGAGACTCAAGGCAGACCCACACCCAATCTGAACAGCAATTGGAGAAAAAAATTAAAAAGCAGGAGGAGAGTTTAATGGTGCTTTGGGACATGAAACGAAGCAACACCCACATAATAGGGATGCCAGAAGGAGTAGCTGGACGAGTAATAGAAAACCGATTTGACGAAATAATGACAGAAATCTTCCCTGACTTGGTTATGAAAAAGTCACAAAAAGATGAACCCAAAAAGACCCACACCAAGACACATCATAATTACAATAGCAAACATTAAAAACAAAGAAAGTCATAAGGGCTGCAAGAAAGAGACAGAAAGTTACTTACGAGGGATCTCTGATTAGACTATCAATTGATTTCTCAACATAAACACATCAGGCCAGAAGGGAATGGAATGAATTATACAAAGTAATGAAATCAAAGGAATGAATCCAAAAATACACTATCCAGCAAGGCTGTCATTCAAAATTGAAGATGAAATCAGGAGCTTCACAGACAAAACCAGGCTAAGGGAGTTTATTACCACTAAACCAGCAATGCAAGAAAACTGAAGGGACTGTTGAAAGAGGTAGAAATAGAAAGGAGAAACAAAGACATAAAGGATAAAAATGGCAACAAGTAAGTACCTATCAATAATAACTTTAAATGTAAAGGGATTAAATGCTCCAATCAAAAAACAGGGTGGCTGAATGGATAAGAAAACATGACCCATGTATATGCTGTATATAAGAGACATTCCTCAGAACAAAGGACTCACACAGACTGAAGGGATGGAAAAAAAAATTCAGGCAAATGGAAATGAAAAAAACCTGGGGTAGCAATACTTATATCTGACAAAATAGAACTCAAAGTGAAGGCCATAACAAGAGATAAAGAGGGCTACTTCATAATACTTAAAGCAGGGGTCCTCAAACTACGGCCTGCGGGCCACATGCAAATACAAATATTGTATTTGTTCCCGTTTTGTTTTTTTAATTCAAAGTAAGATATGTGCAGTGTGCACAGGAATTTGTTCATAGTTTTTTTTTTAAACTATAGTCAGGCCCTCCAACGGTCTGAGGGACAGTGAACTGGCCCCCTGTTTAAAAAGTTTGAGGACCCCTGCTCAAGCCCATCAATTAAATGTTAATCTCATCTAAACACACACACACACACACACAGGAAACAAACAAATAAAACAAACAAACACACACATAAAAACACACCCCTGAATATAATGTTTAATCAAATATCTCGGCACCTGTGGCTTAAGTTGACACATGAGATTGCCCATTACAGCTACCTTTTGGGTCTAGTGATTCAGGGAAACAGTTGGGTATAAATAAGGATAAAAGTTTACCCTATGTACTTACAGCCAGCTGTTGCTCAAACTTTACCAAAGCAAGGCCTAGAGAAAAGGCCATCACTTTCAAGAAGACCTCCCTGACTACAACTGACAAACTCTCTCTTTCTCCTGTCAAGTTATTTTTATCTGTAGAATTCATGCACAATTTAA
>NW_005364225.1:491406-496524 GCF_000412655.1 Myotis brandtii
TTCTCATAATTGATGTTTCTATCTCTCTCTCCTTCTCTCTTCCTCTCTGATATCAATAAAAATATATTTTAAAAAGACATAAAAAAGATTATACACCATGACCAAGTGTATTTATTCTGGGGATGCAAGGTGGGTACAATATCCACAAATCAAAAATGTGATACATCACATAAACATGATCATATCAATATAAGACTGCCCTAATTCCTGAAATAAAGACTAAGAAGGCTTATAGAGAAACAGAGTGACTAGGGAGAGATTAGGGGATTTTAAAATAATGTAGTCAAGAATGATTCATTGCAAATGCTCCATTTATATTTAGAGTGCTTCTAAGTGATCAGCATTAGAGATCATGGGCCTATTTCTAAATTAGACCACGATGAGTAAAGCAAGATATAGCCTCTTGGCATCTGTATTTGGAGATTTTAATCTTTCACCAAGATTAGCCACCAAATAAAGTAGAAATCTTATTATGCTAAGGGAAATAAGCCAGTCGGAGAAAGATAAATGTCACATGATCTCACTCATTTGTGGAATATAATGAACAACATAAACTGATGAACAAAAATAGATAGAGACATTGAAACATTGAACAAACCATCAAACCTCAGAGGGAAGGCAGGGGAGGGTGGAAGGGAGTGGGGTTAAGAGATCAACCAAAGGTCTTGTAAGCATGCATATAAGCATAACCAATGGACACAGACAGTAGGGGGGTGAGGGTATGTGCTGGGGGGTGGGAGTGGCCAGGGAGTGGGGGGAAAAGGACACATATGTAATATTTTAAACAATAAAGAATAAAAAAAAAGAAAAGTAGGAAGCTTACACTCAACAACAAAAAAATGACATATAAACATTTTGCTTTGCCAATCACTTGCATTCTCTGGATTAGATAATTAATTGAGTGGAATATGATCAATTTTTAGAGTTGATACCCTTCCCCAGGCTGGGATACAGAAGGAAATGAGCAGCAAGGTACTAGTCAACACTACATTGCAATACTCCTTGTCAGATCATTTTATCAACTCAGTTTAACAAGCGTTTATTGACAACTTTGTGTAAAAGCACTGAACATTTTTAAAAAAATATTTTTATTGATTTCAGAGAGGAAGGGAGAGGGAGAGAGAGAGTTAAAAACATCAATGATGAGAGAGAATCATTGATCAGCTGCCTTCTGCATGCCCCCTTCTGGGGATTAAGCCTGCAACCTGGTCATGTGCCCTTAACCGGAATCAAACCCATGACTCTTCAGTCCCCAGGCCAACGCTCTATTTACTGAGCCAAACTGGCCAGGACTGCTCTGAAGATTTTTATATCCACTTGCTCAACTTCCAGAGAGGGAACACAGTTACGTATTTTTTAAGGTAATGAACACTGATGACTGATTTGTTCCGAGTAAGTCAACTCTAAATGGAAATTCAGAAATCTGGTTGGCACCACCTTATAGATTCAAATAAACAACCATCAAACACAAACAAGACTTATTATGCAGACTGAATGAGTCTTACTTTAATTTTAAAAATTATCCTGACATGTGGTAGAGTTGGGTGTTTATCCCAATAATCGTGTACTTTTTTAAAATAAAAATTTGCATACAAATTGCTGTTAAGAGTAGGTTATCAAGTCAGAAGGTAAAAGAGAGTCTGAATTAATTTTAATCTTACTTAAGGTTTGCAGGTCTGAAGTTTACTCCTAAAACAAGCTCTTTTGAAAACTTGCAACTTTGTGAATATAACTCTTCCCAGTTCTTAGGTTTTAAAACGTTCGACAGCTTCAGTACTAAAGAATAACATCCACTTAAATATGTTCATATGTATGCTCTGCATCTCTTCCCTGGAAAATATATTGGCTTTAAATTCTAAAGCTTACAGAGAAGGAATACTCTATTAATCTTTTCATGTCCTGCCAAACTAGTGTTAAGCTCCCCAACACTCGTGTTAAATACGAAAAGCTGCTTTTTTAAGACTGACCATTTGAAAATGAGTCCTGTGGCTAATGGTAATAAAAAGTTCCCAAGTAGGCAGTTTAACCCTTGTTTCAAAAATTCAAAATTTCTTATCTCTACACTCTTCTGTAAAATATATTCAAATACAAACAAGACTATATTTTCCTTTCAGATATTTCTTAAAGTTTGTTTTAAATATTTACATAATTCCTTTAGAATAAAAAGAATAACCAATTGATTATAGATCTCTAAGAGTAACACCCAAAGTAATAGAAGCTATGAATCACAGCTATTAATATTTGCACAGTAGTTTTTAAAGTTTTTCTCACACATTATGTTACTTGGTCCTCCCAGTAATCCATGATGAAAAGAATTCCTAGAGTCCCAATATTATAGATTAGGATATTAGGGCTCAGAAATTAAGTAATTTGTCAAGTCTCTCAAAGTTAGTGAATAATTTCTTTCTTTTTGTCACTTTTTCATTTTCATTTTTTTTCTGATTAAAAATAATAATAAAAAAAGGAATTGCTTAGTCTGTTGTTTTTTTTTAATCACAGGAACAGTAACACTGGTTTATATATGAAGGAAATGTAAATTCTAGTTTCAGAAGCTATACTAATAATATTTTCATAATACATATTGAGCAAAACATGCAAAGAAATTTCTGAAGGCACATCTCTCTATAACATATCAAATGGGTTTTCTCATGGTTCAAGCTGGGTGTAGGTTTCAAATGATCATCCCAGGCAGGTAATACACACATATCTAGTGATCAAGTGAAAACTGTACCTGATATTTATATTGGCTGACACTATAGTAACATGGAATCTGTTAATATATGTAAAATTTTTTGTATTTCTGAGCTTTGACATATTCTTTAAAAAATTAAGTTTTATCATTTTCAACAGATATTACTGCCTGTAATTTTTGAACTTAAATACAACGAGTAAAGGTATTTATAAGAACTTATGTATTTACATTTTGTCAAAGTTAGACTTATATAATCAAAGGTTTAAAAGTTTGATAAATGTGGAAAGAGCTGAAACCACATTTTACAGGAAAATTATGATTTAAAAAAAGAGAAAAAAATATCTCAGAAGTGTCAAATGGAAATAACAATACCAGTACCTATCAGTAAGCTCTGAGCACCATGGAAAACATGGCATAAGAAATTTATTTTAGAAGTGTTAGGGCTACAGTGCACAGAGAGGGAACAAGAGTTAATCATAACAACTGCATACATAAATATGTTGCTAAAGTTTTACTCACGCCACAAGATGAGATTCCTACTTAAATGCAAGTACTGCCACAGGTAATACTTATGATAGAAAAAAAAAATGACAAGGGACATAAACAAAAATACAAATCATTCAGTGAGAAGTGAGTTTAGACCAGTGGGCAAAATTACTTCTTTCCTTTGATCAATCACAGGCGTATGTCCCCTTGTATCTTGCTATTTCTTATCATTAAATACATTAAAATATTTCTAAAAATAACAATATTGGCAACTGTTTTTAGAATATAATGTAGAATAAATAAATATATCGATTTTTCAGTAATAAAAAATCTTGATTTGCACATATATAACTACAGCTGCCATTAAACAATGAAGCTATATAAAATAAACTGAAATGTTTGCTGAAAATGCTCTTCTAGACCATTTTATTATAACTTATATATTATTACAAATATTTTAAGTGTTTTGTTTTTCCTTTTTTTTAAAGTGGGAATTAAATAAAAATATCCTGAAATCTAGTCATACATAAATGACCCACTAATAACATGACAACTATCTTCCTAGATCTCACTAATCATATGCAGATACACACATATACACAAAAGTGTGTTGTCTATAAAATTGTATGATAATTAAATTCTGTGATACATTTTTATATGTGTTCCTATCTACAGATTCTGAGTGGCTTTACTATTATGTAGCCTAGATAGTTACATTTTACTAATCATTTATAGTTTATAATTTCAAAAATGTCTATTCAAATTATTGTCTGTTGTTTTGTGAATATTTGGGTCTTTGTATTTATATTTATTAGCTCTACAGAATTTAGGCTATTAATGTTTCATCTGCTTTGTGTATTTCTCTAATCTGCCAATTGTTTTTAATTTGAACCAAGGAAATTTTGTCATTACTTTTGAAAATCTGTAATTAAATATATTTTTAACTGTATAGCTTTTGTGCCTTCTATTATTTTGAAAGATTTCCCCAAACCAGAATAACTTTGTTTTTAAACATTACTTTCATATAAATGTTGTTTAAAATTTAATCTATATGGAAATTACTTTTGTATATAGCATAAGAACAGAGACCAATTTTGTTTTGATTGCTTATGAAATAAAACATAATTTCTCAATAATTTAAAATACCACTATTTTCACATATGAAATTCAAATGAATACTGGCATCTTTTTGTTTATTCCAGTAGTTTCTTCTCTGCGTAGTTTTTTTTATTGAAATATATTTTACATATAACATTGTATAAATTTAAGGTGTACTGCATTTGAGGATATTATGCTAAATGAGGTAAGTCAGGGAAAGGCAAATATTGTATGCTATCACTTACAGGTGAAATCTAAAAAAGGTCAAAAGTCATTTAAAGAAAGAGTAAATGGTATTATCAGAGAATAAAGGGTAAGGGATAAGACAGATGTGTACTGGTATCTATTTTCATATATTGTTTTACACTGAACTATTTGTTGGACAAAATATGAAAATTATTTTATTTTAATACAATTTTAGAGTATTTTGTATCTTCCAATCAAGTCCAGACTTTATTAGCATTTCTATATTTTTGGTTATTATCAAATATTAGTAATATTTACTATAAATTGAAACTGCAGTCTATTTGTTCACTTAACAAATAATAATTGCATATAGTTTGTTACTTTTTTTATGATTGTGTAACATTTTATAAGTGAGAAAATATTGATATTTTCTGATGTTTTGTCTTTTCTCCATTACCAGGTACTGACTTATTGAATCAAGTTGTTTTATTGAGCACAATTGCAAGGATGATTTCTTTTTTTTTTTTAAATATATTTTATTGATTTTTTACAGAGAGGAAGGGAGAGGGATAGAGAGTTAGAAACATCGATGAGAGAGAAACATCGATCAGCTGCCTCCTGCACACTCCCTACTGGGGATGTGCCCGCAACCAAGG
>NW_005364225.1:496617-500820 GCF_000412655.1 Myotis brandtii
TTTGGCCCCTTGAGTGTGGCTCTTCCTAAGCCTTAGGAGTACCCTAATTAAGTTAATAACAGTGTACCTACCTATATAGTTTAAGTTTAAAAAATTTGGCTCTCAAAAGAAACTTCAATAGTTGTACTGTTGATATTTGGCTCTGTTGACTAATGAGTTTGCCAACCACTGGGTTAGGGCAACAAGCGTGATTTCTTTCCCGAGTTCTTGTCCAGATGTATTCGAAGAATGAAGCCATGGACAAAAGGTGGTAGGTGAGAGGTACAGAAAGTTTATTGCAATCATATGTTGTCTCTAAAATTCCTAATTCTAAGATTCTCTTCCTTCTGGCACAGAGGGACAGAGGGATCCCCTAAGAAGGGTGGTCAGTACTTTCTTTGTCTTGAGGCATTAAATGGGCTCTACTTCTTTGTCTGGACATGACCCTTTCTAATTGGACTCTTTCCTAACTTAGGACTCCAGTGCTTTCCTCATTGGTCACTCGGCTAAGGCCGAAGCCCACATAGTGCCTCCCTCCTTCTTTTCCCTTATTCTGTGTTTTTTCTTTGTCCTTCACACATTCACCTTATCTGTTTAAGTTGGAGTTGCTTTTAATCTATCTTATGGCTTTCTCCCAGTTATGCTGGCCAGAAATGTTTTATCTTATAGCTCTCCCAGCTGCTCAGGTCAGGGCTACTTTTAGTCTAACTTACAGTACTTAGCAACCTTGAGACTGAAACCGCTGGTTTCTCTGTTCAAAAGAGTAAAGCGGCTTCTTTTTTTTCTCTTTCTTCCTGGCTAGATAAGATTTATTACTCCAGCTGCTCAGGCCAGAGATATCTCTGTCCTTGGTTTATGGCTATTTTAATTGCTCAAGCCAAGATTTCTCCATGGGCCCCATCTCTATCAGTCTTAAGCTAGCTAGCTAACCCTTTTATTATCATTTATGGATATGGTGTTTCATGTTCTTAATGCTGGAGGAATTAAAGAGCCAGACTTCTAAGACATGAATGGGATTGAGGCTCTTGCTATATCTTCAGAAAATGAATTTTCCAAGACTAGCACAGGAGGATGGAATGTGGAGGAAGGCTTTATTTACATGGAGTTACATTTCTCAGGCTGCAATATCCCATTTCCCCAAGCCAGTCCTGAAAAAGGGTCAGCTGAGAGTTTAGTAAAGTCAGAAACAGGGCCAATGTCCAGAGCTTCCGATCAGCTAATGCGGAATAGACTTGGAGAATGTTAAATGCAGCTTTATGGCAAAGCTGTGTAAATGGCATGCCTATATTTGGTCTTCCCTTTCACTCCTTTCCTGTTAAATAATAACCGGGTAACTAGACTGGTTCAATGTCACTTTTATGTAAGAAAAGCAATAATAGTTATGTCAAATATTCCCATTCATGTCGCCACAGCTAATAAATAAATTTGTCTTGTTGAGATTATCTCTAATGCTGTGTATATTTCAATCAGTCAAACATGACTTTGGCAATCAAAATCAAAGTAATACTTATGAACATCTGTCCTTCCAAACAAACCGGGAAGGTAAACCAGATGGAAAGGCAGAGGTCTATGATAATGCTCAAGCGTTTCTCAGCTGATTTCTTTTTCATCAATGGGTAGTTGGTAATAATATTTTGAAACTATTTAAGTTAAGAAAAACATGCAACTTGTTTGAATATTTACACTGCTTTTTACTTCTAATGGGTATTTCCTCTCTTTAGTGATCTAGCTGATATATCCATTGCAATCAGTTTGACAAGATGTAACTGAATGATACGAAATGACAGTCTCATGCAATTACAGGCTGGCAGAACACCATTAATATTCACTGCAAAAAAATTTCATCTCCAGTTGCTGAAGGTGCTCCCCAGGAAGAGGCCTGGGTGCTCTCTGGAACATGCTTGTTTGTCTACTCCCTTCATGTGCGTCTAAAGAGACACTGATGGATGAGAGCAAGTGCACTGAGTCTCAGCCACCCAGTGTTTGGGAGACTTGGACATTCCACTTCCTTTCATCGCAATTATACACTAACTGTCCTTAGAAGGTTTCATCATGGAAGAATGAGTCTCACTTTCACATGACAGATAGGGAGGGAGCTTGCACGATGAGACAGCTAATGATGCCTAGCAGACAAATGATAATGAGACAACAAAACACTGGGAATAAGTAACCATATGTAACCAATGTCAAAGAAAAGGCGTACTTTGAAATGAAGGAAAAGAGACACATGACTAGCACAGGAGAAATATGTAAATTACCTTGTGAAAGTTCTTCCCCTATTCAGTCTCGCATAAAATGCGGAAGAGTGAAAAATAATAATAATGATGATGATGATGAAGAACAATTCAAAGATGAAAAAAGAACAACAGATGGCAAAGCAAAAGGAAGACAGCCAAGACTACTGAAAGGAAAACAAACAAGTCCCAAAAGCAGATTCAAGTAAATGTGCCCAGCAGGAAACAGAGAGCATAGCGTACAATATGAGGGGAGTGTCCGTTGTTAAACGTAGTGGAATTGCTGTATTTTGTACTTGGCTCTTTTGAACCAATTTTGTAAAGGATGGAATATTGTGTTAGATTTAGTTTAATGAGGGAATCCCTTGAAATTTGTGAGGAAATGTGTCAACAGGAATCCAAATAAAATTAACTTGCTTAAACAATTTGAATATGTTAGCATAAACATAAGGATATTTGTGACTAAGAGCAACTGCCTAAATGTAAGATGGGACCATTTCCCCTCTGATGAGAGTTCAATTATAGTTGCAAGGAAACTTTGTTCCTTTGTCTTCCATGGGAGAAACAAGTCTCTTTAAAGAGTGATGTAAGTGGAATAATGGCAAATCTAGGAACTGCCAACCCTGGCATAATCATCATAGGTAAAGATGCAAACTTTTAATTGATCAAATTACTACTAATTAAGGTTATTTTGGAAATGAGAGTATAAGCTTGTAATAAGCATTCTATGAAGAAGCACTTAAAAGTAGTGTTTAGAAATAAGCAGATATAACAAAATAAAGGCATTTTTATAATGCACTATTCAAAAACCAATTCCCATAAATATATTGCATATATTGTCATGGTAGGAAGTAATAAAAAAGCTATAAAGAAGGCATATTGGTAACTTCTAACTTTAGGTTATAATCTCGTAGGGCAAGAATTCAGCAAATAAGTAGGATAATTTAAAGTTATTTACAAATAATCAGTCATTAAAATGACAGACAAATGTATAATCGGCTAGTATTTATTATAAACACAATTATTTAATATGTCAAATAAATTCTGGATCTACCTTATCACTTAACCAAGCTGGAACTGGCAAGAGTCACACAATAGAAAAATAAACAGGCTATCCAAATTCCTCTGCTTTCACTTGTTTTTTGGCTATCATTTGCTAAAGGAACGGTAGGGGTTTTTTTAACTATTAATTTGCATTATGCATATAAAGAGGCTTGTATTTATTTTCTACTGTTATATGAAAAATGCCCACCACAAACTTAATGGCTTAAAAATAATATCCTTATTGGCCCAGTCAGCATGGTTCAGTGGTTGAGCGTTGACCTACAAACCAAGAGGTCATGATTGGATTCCTTGTCAGGGCATATGCCCAGGTTGCAGGCTCGATCTCCAGTGGGGAACGTGCAGGAGGCAGCCGATCAATGATTCTCTCTCATCATTGATTAAAAAAAATGAAATAATAATAATAATATAGTTATGTAGGTAAGAATTCCAGGCATGACTCAACAGGGTTCTCTGTTCAGAATTTTAAAGGCTGAAAACAAGTGTCAGCTGGACTGTATTATCCTCTAAGATCTGATCATTTTCCAGGGTCACTCAAGTGGCTGGCAAAATTCAGTTCCTTGAAGTTGCAGGATTGATCATCTTAACCACTAGTGATTTCTTGTCATGAAAATCACATGGCTTTCTCCAAAACAGAAGAGTTTGCCTCTTCAAAGTCAATGAGAGTCTCCTGCTTCAAGTGTCTTTTAAGGACTCACATGATTAACTCAGGCTAACTGATTAGGGATCTCAATTAAATCCCTCAAATCCTTTGACCTTTGACCTAAAAGGGCATACTTCAGCTCATTGCACGTAGCTTTATTGTGCTTCACACATGTTGCGTGTTTTACAAATTGAGGGCAAAACCCTCCAAAACAAAAGCAAAAACAAAAAAAAAACACAAAAAAACCGATGAACTCCCTTTATTACCATACTCACTTCTTTTAAT
>NW_005364225.1:500921-513477 GCF_000412655.1 Myotis brandtii
GGAGAAGGGATCATACCAGCTCATTGGGGTTCATTGGGAGTCCTCTTATAATTTTGCCTACTGCAACGTTCTTGCACACTGCATCAATTCAAACCAGTCTAATAACAAAGCATTATTTGATTGCTGCAACAAACTGCCACAAACTGAGTGGGCTAAAAGCAAAAACAAACTCATGATCTTACCGTTCTGGAGGTTGGAAATCTGTAAAGGGTCTCAGTGGGCTAAAAGCAAGATTCAGGCAGTGCTGTGTTCCTTCCTGGGAGCACCAGAGGATAGCCGGCTTTCCTGCCTTTTCCAGTCTCTACAGGCTGTTTTTCTTGGCTCGAGGCTCCCTGCACACTTCCATAGCAAACAATGGCCAGTGGAGTGTCTCTCTCACTGCGTAACTGTGCCTCTACCCTCCTGCTCCCCTTCCCCTTTTAAGGACCCTATGATTACAGTGGTATCACCTGTATACCCTACGATACAGTCTTCTCAGTGTCAGCCAATTAACCACCTTAATATCATTGTCACCTGATGCTTCCCTGCCATGAAACATCACACATCCAGGGCTCCTAGGGATTGGGCTCTGGCTTCTTTGGAAGCCATTATTCTGCTTACCACAAACCTATGTAGCAATTTTGGGAGAATTTCTCATAGACATTGTACATCTCTTAATTAATTTCTGTCTTCTTTTATCAGGAATTTTAAATTTGCTTTCAAAGTTCAGATCTTGTGCATATTTTGCTAAGTTTAATATCTAAGTATTTCTTTTCTTTGGAGTTTATTCTATCAATTTTTTTCATGAATTGCTCCTTTGATGTTGTATCTAAAAAAATTAGTGCCAAACAAAGGTCATCTATAATTTCTCCATTTTTTTCTTTTTTTAAAAAAAAATGTTATATTCGAGGAATTTTATAGTTTTTCATTTGCCATTTAAGTTCATGATCCATTTTTAGTTAATCTTTGTGAAGGGTATAAGATCTGTCTATTTAGGGTGTCCCCCCAAAAATGCATACACACTTGAACAGCTGATAGTTCAATTGTGAAAATGAAATGTATTTTAATAAACACTACTACCTCTATAATTATTCAAAGTGTGTGCATACATTGTTTTGGGACACCGTATATTCTTTTTTTTTTTTTTTGCATGGGGTTGTCCACTTGTTCCAGCATCTTTGTTGAAAAGACTATCTTTTCTCCCTGTTATTATATTTTTAAGTTTTATAATTTTGGTTGGTTCTTTATTATAACTTCTAACTATTTGCTGAACTTTTCTATTTTTATCTTTCTTTCAAGGAAATTTATAGTTACTTGTTCACAGTTTTATGAAAACTGCTTTAAAATCCCTTTGTCAGAAAGATTCAATATCTAATTCACCTCAGTATTGACATCTGTTTTTTGTAAACTGAACATTTTGGTCAAGAACATGAGCATTTCCTGTTTTGCTTTTTCTTCTCCGCCCCCTCCCTTTTGCCTTGTGTGTGTGTGTGTGTGTGTGTGTGTGTGTGTGTGTGTATGCCCATTGGCATTTCTACATTGCAATTCATCTTCTCACCCAGTCTGGATTTAATATATAGGCAGGGTATAAAAATAATACCAAGGACTCATCTTAATGTCTTTCTTCACCCCCAAATGTCCTTAGATGGTCTACCTTCTTATAACCTTTCAGGTTTCACTTTTTGTCCATTGAATTAAGTTAAATTATTTTCAGAGTTATACTCACAAAGAAGGACTAAAGAAACATTGAGTTTATGACATAGTATCTCAGAACCAGCATTTTCTTTAAAGCAAAACAAACACAATAAAACATTTAATATATTTTCTTACTTATGTAAATAGACTTAAGTTCTTATAAATTTCTACTATATTGGATACTAATGATTTATTATATGTGAGGTATTGCTGGTGCAATATAAATGGACTTCTTCTTGCTTCTGTAAAGCTAAAATTGTCTTTTTAGCCAAATGTTCTTAAAATAAGAGGTAGTTAAGATTATTTAAACTTTCTTCAAATTACTCTACATTTTTATAAATTTTAAAAACTTACAAAATAAAAATAAAAAACACCTCTTTCAAGCCAATGGGACTCTATTATCCCAAAGGTATGCTCAGTCATTTTAATTTAAGAAAATGTAAATTAATCTTATTAAAAATTTATTGATAAAGTAAAATAGTAAAGATGCTATAACCACAAACATACAATGTGAAGATAAATATAGATTGAGATAAAATTTTACATTAGAATTTTAAAAGAAAATATTTCCAAAAAGCACAATCAATTATAGGCATGGCAGTTAAAAATTGTCATTGTTGGTGTCTTTATTTCGTTTAAAGCTCTACCTATGCATAAATATGTTATTTTCTTAAAACAAAAATAAAAATAAAATCTAACTCTGAATGTGAAACTTGAGCTTTTCTTTTTTGAAAATTGAGGTAACTCTAGACAAAAAATCAACAGAGAAACAGCAATCCTAAATGACTCACTAGATCAGATGGATTTAATCAACATCTTCAGAACATTCACCCCAAAGCTACAAAATATATATTCTTCTCAAGTGCACATGGGACGTTTTCAAAGATAGATCACATATTGGGGCACAGGCAAAGTCTCTCCAAATTCAAGAAGATTGAAATCATATCAAGAATCTTCTCAGACAACAATGGTATAATATTAGAAATCAACTACAATAAAACCAATCAAAAAATTCAAACACTTGAAGGCTCAATAGCATGCTATTAAACAATGACTGGTTTACCAAATAGATCAAAGAAGAAATTAAAAATATCCTGGAAACTAATGACAATAAAAACACAATAATCCAAAATCTATGGGACACAATGAAAGCAGTCCTAAGAGGGAAGTTTATAGCTCTACAGGCCTAGCTCAAAAAATAAGAAAAAATGGTAATAAATTATCTAACTCTAGAACTTAAAGAATTAGAAAGAGAGCAATAAGAAAAGCCCAGAGTGAGCAGAAGGAAGGAGATAATAAAGATCAAAACAGAAATAATTGACATAGAGACAAAAAAAAATACAAAAGATCAATGAAACCAAGAGCTGGTTCTTCGAAAGGATAAACAAGATTGATGAACCTCTATCCAGGCTCACCAAGAAACAAAAAGAGAGGAGCAAAATAAACAAAATCAGAAATGAAAGTGGAGAAATAATAACAGACCCCACAGAAATACAAAGGATTGTAAAAAAAATAAAAATAAAAAATAGTATGAACAACTCTATTCCAACAAACTAACCTAGAGGAAATGGACATATTCCTAGAAAAATATGACCTTCCAAAACTTATCCAAAAAGAATAAAAAAATATCAACAGGCCAATAACTAAGGAGGAAATTGAAGCAGTCATCAAAAAACTTCCAGCAAACAAAAGTCGTGGGCCAGATGGCTTCACAGGGGAGTTTTACCAAACATTCAAAGAAGAAAGAAAACCTATCCTTCTTAGACTATTCCTAAAAGTTCAAGAGGAAGGCACACTTCCAAGCTCTTTCTATGAAGCCAGCATTACCCTAATTCCAAAACCAGATAAAGACACCACAAAGAAAGAGAACTACAGGCCAATATCCATCATGAACATAGATGCCAAAATCCTTAACAAAATTCTAGCAAATCGGATCCAGCATTACATTAGAAAGATCATACACCATGACCAAGTGGAATTTATTCAAGGGATGCAAGGCTGGTACAATATCTACAAATCAATAAATGTGATACATCACATAAACAAATTGAGAGACAAAAATCACATAATCATATCAATTGATGCAGAAAAAGCATCTGAGAAAATCCAACACCCTTTCCTGATAAAAACTCTCAGCAAAGTGGGAATTGAGGGATCCTACCTCAACATAATAAATCCTTATATGACAAACCTACAGCCAACATCATACTCAATGGGCAAAAACTAAAACCATTTCAGCTAAGAACAAGAACAAGACAGGGATGCCCACTCTCACCACTCCTGTTCCACATAGTACTGGAAGTGCTAGCCATAGCAATCAGACAAGAAGAAGAAATAAAAGTCATCCAAATTGGAAAAGAAGAAGTAAAACTGACATTATTCACAGATGACATGATACTGTACATAGAAAACCCTAAAGACTCCATCAAAAAACTACTAGAATTAAAAACTGCTTTTTCATTAAAAAGTTTTTGTGTTAGACCATCTGTCATGGTTACTTTAGGTCTCTGAGTTTGCAAGGCCACCATGCAGGCCTTCCCTGAGTTACCCAGGTTAGCATGTGGCCCCTTTTCGTCCACACTACAGAAGACCTGAGCACTCAGCTGCCACCCAAGGCTGATCTGCAGACCCCACTGCTCAGGCCATCAAATGGGCAGGGACCACCACTGAGTGGTCTTAAGCTGTTCTTCCACAGACTCTTAAAAGATTGGTAATAAGGGTGACAGTAAAGAAAAGGACACACACACACACACACACACACACACACACACACACACACACACAGTTTCTTGGCAATAATAGTCCTCTGCTATTTGCATAGTCAAAACTGGTTCTCTGTTGCCTGTATTTACTTTGGGCAGGTATAAAAACCCTTGGGTCACTCAGGATTTAAGAGAATTGTTCTACTGTCCTCTCGCTTTGACAGTTGTTCTAAAGCAGTCTAAGACCAGCTGTAATTCTTTAAGCTTTTATAAATAACATATTGTTCTTGCCTTGCAGCACAAGATAAATGTTTATGTATAGTTTGAAGCCAATTAACTTTATGGCAGATGGCTTAGGGTTTATTCTTCTGGATCCTTTTGCATTCAAGTCTTATTATGAAAAAGCCTTTCTTTTTTTTTGTTTTGTTTTAATTAAATCTTTATATATGGTTGCCTTTTTTTCTAATGATAATGTCTTGGGTATAGATAATCCCTTTTCATAAAAAATTGAATAATTTGAATATTTATTGTTGTTTCTTACTTTTCATCAAAAATTGAATAATTTGAATATTTATTGTTGTTTCTTATTTCTTTATATCTTCCAGAAAAAAAAAAAGAGAGAGAGAGAGAAAACTGGTGATTTTGGCAGTCTTGATCAAAATTGCAAACAGGAAACACCCACCAGAGGGCTTTAATTTTAAACTGAGGTCTAAGGAAAACTTTCATAATGAACTAAATACTTTATGATCTGAAAGGCATCTAGTAAATCTTTCAATTATTTATAAATTTTCCTGCATACTGTTTACCTTTTTTGGTAAAAATAATCTAGGATCTCCTTACTGACCTGCTTAGATAAACTCTGGATATAGATAAGAAAAGCTGATTGAACTCTATCTGTCAGACTTTGCTATCTCTAAGGAATTCTTTAGAAAGTTTACCTCATCAAAATAAATGCAGGTGTTACAACCTTTATCTCCTCTTCATGATGCCTGAATAGGTAACTTAATTTGACTAAATCCTCTCTATACTTTAAGGCTGGACTCATTTCTTTTTTATTTTTTTTCCTATTACTCCGTATCACTTGATCCTAACTCATTCTAATGCTCAGTGATGACAATTTTGCTCAGACAAATCTGAATCTGATTAATAATGTTTTAAGTTATTTCCTCTGTGATGCACTGTTGACCAAGAATTTGATGATCTCGTTACAGTGAGACCCTCCTTGTGTCCAGCTCTCACTAGGGCTTTTCCGAGGGTCCTCTCCACTAAGAAGAAAGGGAAGGCTTTTAATAAAGAAATGATTTCACAAACATGAAGGATCATTATGACAGTTAGCATCTTCTCCAGCAATGAATATTTACAGCAGTAAACTGTATATCTATGTCCCATTTTCATTGTAGGAACATAAACAAGTAGATATATTCATTCAACACATATGTATTGCTTATTTCTTATGTGCAAGCCACTGTATCCAGCATTTAGGGTGTACTGGGGAGGAAAAACTGTCCTCTCTCCTCATACAATTTATAATTAGGTGAAGAGAATAAACATTAACTACACTTTTAATTGTAAATAAAAAAACACACAAAACAGTAAGAGGACATTAGCATTTAGATGTGATTTAATATAAAGGTAAGAAAAGTTCACTGAAGAAGTTTTATTACAGATAGAATCATAAAGGCAATTAGGTATTAGCTAGAATAAGAAGGTGGTGAAAGGAGGAAAGCATGCACTTTCTTACCCACCTCTTTATAATTCTTTATAGATATACTAATGGCCAGGTGCACAAAATTCATGCACATTAAAAGGGGATTAATTAGAGTAAATATTTTAATATTGCTATTTGCCCTTTCTCTATAATAGAAGTGTCAGAGATGTAAGAAAATTAGTAAAATGGATATGAAAATCTTCCTCCTGTCAGAGTCTGGGATGCACGACGGGACCTAGAGTCAAGTCCCCGCCCAACCCTCAAAATCGCGCGAGAACCAGACCCAGCCAGCCACCCCCATTGGGCAAGATCCAGACCCGGCTGGTCCCACCCTTGTCAAGCCCCGCCGTGTGGGGTGGCGCAGTCTCAGGCCCCCTGGCTCAGTGCCAGGGTGGAGGGAGTGGCCTGAAGTCCCCCAGCCCAGGCCAGGGCGGGGTGTGTGCCTTGAGGTCCCTTGTCAAGCCCTGCCGGGTGGAGGAAGCGGCCTGAAATCCCCTGTCAAGTCCTGTGTGGGCAGGGGGCATGGCCTGAGGTCCCCCATCAGCCCCACTGGGCAGAGGGCACGCCTTGAGGTCTTTCTTCAAGCCCCGCTGGGCGGGGGTGCGCAGCCTCAGGTCCCCCCTCAAGCCCTGCTGGACGGGGGAGCAGGGCCTGAGGTCCCCTGGCCCAGAGCTAGGGGAGCAGCCTGAGGGCCCCCAGCTCAGCACTGGGGCAGGGGGGCCCTGCAAGGCAGGGGGTGCGGTCTCAGGTCCCCTGGCCCAGTGCCAGGGCATGTGGCCTAAGGTCCCCTGGCCTGGCACCAGGGTGGGAGGCATGGCCTGAGGCCCCCTGTCAAGCCCCACTGGGTGGGGGGCGCAGCCTGAGGTCCCCCGGCATGCACCAAGGCCAGGGGCACGGTCTGAAGTCCCCCGGCCTGGCACCAGGGTGGGGGGCACGGCCTGAGGTCCCATCAAGCCCCATGGGGGCGGGAAGTGTGCAGCCTCAGGTCCCTGTTGATTGCTTGTTTAAGGCTCGTTGGGGGAACTCATTCTCCAATGTGGGTGCAGCCACCTTGTGTTATGGAAACCCCCGCCTCCGCTGTGGGCGCCTGCTCCCTGCCAAGAGTGATGGCCAATTTGCATATTCCCTCTTTATTTTATAGGATGGGCATCAAGCCCCATGGGGGCGGGAAGTGTGCAGCCTCAGGTCCCTGTTGATTGCTTGTTTAAGGCTCGTTGGGGGAACTCATTCTCCAATGTGGGTGCAGCCACCTTGTGTTATGGAAACCCCCGCCTCCGCTGTGGGCGCCTGCTCCCTGCCAAGAGTGATGGCCAATTTGCATATTCCCTCTTTATTTTATAGGATGGGCTTGGACATTGCTATAAAATAATAACATACTGCCCTGGCCAGTGTGGCTCAGTTGCTTGGGCATCATCCCATCCACTGAAAGGTTTGATTCCGGATCAGGGCACATGCCCAGGTTGCAGGTTTGACCCCCAGTTTGGGCGAATACAGGAGGCAACCGATCAATGTTCCTCTCACATTAATGTTTCTTCTTCTCTCTTCCCCTCTCTCTAAAATCAATAAACATATCCTTGAGTGAGGATTAAAAAAAATAACAAAATGATTGATTTATAACTTGGAACACAGTCATTAGTTCATTAACCTTCAATGATGTTAAAACCTACAATTAATCAATGATTAATAACTGCCCCTTTCTCAAACACATGGTTCCAAAAAAAAGATGTTGAAAGTAAATATTTGATGGAAGAGACTATTTCCAGCACTATTTTCCAAAACTGATTAAAAGTAGTTTCAGGCATATCCCTGTAGCTTTCATTTTTTCCAAACATCTCTTCTCCTTCACTAGGTGCAGATCAAAGGCTCCCAAGAGTGTGATTGGGTAATGACTTCTGAAGTTTCCCTGTCTGGGGCCACAAAAGAATAAAAGAGAAATGAATGTGGCTGATTCGATAGTTTGTTTTATTTTCCATCTTTAGTCTGTAGCAGTGCAGTGTTTTATTTATTTATTTTTAGGAGGGGTCACTTTAAACATTTACTGTGAGTAATTTATTTTATGTGTAGTTCTTTGTTGAAAGAATTACCATTTTATACATTGGATTGTGTCATGTGCATTTTTTGGGTGATTTTTTACACTCTAGGCAAATAGCTATTGAACATCTATCTTTCTATTTGTTTATCTACTTCTCTATCATCTACCTCTATCTTTCTAGTTTCTAGTACAAAAACTTCCTAAAATTCACAGAAACATTTTGAAATACAGAGGTGGGTTTTTCCCAAAGTAAAATGAGTTTTAAAATACAAAGTACAGAGTGAGGTTTTATACATATAGTTTAATAAAAATATGAATTTTATGTCAAATAATAAGTCATTTGAATATATAGAAAGTTATACTTTTAAATATTTAGCATAGTTATATTTTAGATAGACAGATAGAGCAAGAATACTTCTGAACTGAAATATAATCAGTATTTATTTTTTAATAAATGTAAGTTCCAGAATGGGGAAAACGGAAACGACAGTGTGTGAACATGTGGAGTATCCTGGTTTCTCACGTGCTGTTGCTGAGAGTGTGAATTATCATGACCAATTTCAAACTGTGTGCCATTATGGTTATATTTTAGATAGACAGATAGAGCAAGAATACTTCTGAACTGAAATATAATCAGTATTTATTTTTTAATAAATGTAAGTTCCAGAATGGGGAAAACGGAAACGACAGTGTGTGAACATGTGGAGTATCCTGGTTTCTCACGTGCTGTTGCTGAGAGTGTGAATTATCATGACCAATTTCAAACTGTGTGCCATTATCTATATAAGCTAAATGTATAAAGAATCCATGACCTACCAATTCTAATCCTAGATTTACCTACCAGAAATAAAAATAGAAATAGAAAAGATGTATATTTGAATGTGGATAGCAAGACTATTACAATAGCCATAAACTGGAAAATTTTCAAATGCTCATTAATAGTAAAATTGATATAAATATTGCTATATGTTCACACAATGGAATAATATAGAGCAACTAGAGGCCTGGTGCATTAAATTCGTGCACTAGGGGGTGGGGGTCCCTCAGCCCAGCCTGCCCCCTCTCACAGTCCAGGAGCCCTCAGGGGATGTCCTACTGATGGCCTAAGCCACAGCCTGGCCACAGAGGCTTGGAGCAGGCGTCCCGTGTGTATGTATGTCCGCTGGGTCCTGCCCCCAGCCTCACTGCAGAGTCTCAGAGCAGGCGCCCTGTGTGTGTGTGTGTGTGTGTGTGTGTGTGTGTGTGTGTGTGTATGTGTCTGCTGGGGGCCTGCCCCCAGCCACACCATGGAGGCTCGGAGCAGGCGCCCGTCTGTGTTGATCTCTCAGGCTCCAGGCTGCACCTTCATGTTGTTCTCTCAAGCTTGGGGCCGCACCCGGCCCCTCCTCCTGAGCTGGTCGTAACCATTATGGAGTCCCAACCTCATTTGCATATTACTTCTTTATATATATAGATGAGGAAAGAAAGGACCAACACTACATGGGACAACATGATTATATTTTATAAACATAACTGTGTAAGGAAGCTAAATTTTAAAAAACGCTGAACAATATCACATATATAAAGTTGAATTCAGCAAAATTAATCTATGTCATCGAGGTAAGAACAGTAGTTACCTCTTGGGTATGGGTGATAGTAGTTGAAAGAGCATATCTGAAGGATTTCTGGGAATGTTAACACTTTGTTTCTTGACCTGGACACATATTTTGATGGTGATCACTTAGAGAAAATTTATGGAACTGAAACATGATATACATGTGAATCTTCCTGTTGATAAACATCAACAATTTTTAAGTCAAATGTACTTTCCTACAACTGTGTTGTGAGAATTTTTATTGATTAAAAACTCATTTGTACGTACAATGCTTATCTTCCATAGATATGAATATATTGAAACATAAGAAAACATAAAATGATTATATTAAAAAAGTACAAAAATGTCATGAGAAAATGACTACTTCAAGTGTATTTTGTATCTTATGATATAATTAAAAGTAACTCAAACCAAAAATATACAGTGGGTTCATTTCGTTTGATTTCATCATTGCCACTGATTAAATAGGCAGATGTAAAATCTGATTTTGTTTGATGTGAATGAATGTTACCTAATTACTTATATTGTACTGCATCATCAATAAAGAAGGAAAATATAAGGGGATCAGGAAATGAGTTTATTAGCCTTGCAATGACCTCAGATCAACATTTCTGTTGGCTGCCCATTTTGACACAATCACAAGTCTTCACTGGTCTCAGTGAGCTGTCTCCTTTGCTGGCATTGTTTACCACAATTCATCAGAGCCTCCAAAATAGCAAGTTACCTCACTCTGGCTTCTATTATGTCTATTTTGTATGGCTTATCTTCCTTGCTAGACTGTTAACTTCTTAGGTGGGGTCTGGGACTAGGCTTTGTTGAACTTTGTTACCTTTCCAAGAGCCTGCAACCTTAAAGTCTCACAGTTAGGAAGCACATTGAATGAAGCTTTTTCACTTTAGGTAAGAAAAACAAGCTCTAGTGGAGACTTCAGAATTTCTATGTATTCTTTCCTGGGAGCAACACTCTAGTAAAAAAGGGATTTTTGTTTTAAAGCTGCTTTACTTGTCATGTTGTGTGTTGTTTTTTTTTAAATATATTTTATTGATTTTTACAGAGAGGAAGGGAGAGAGATAGAGAGTTAGAAACATCGATGAGAGAGAAACATCGACCAGCTGCCTCCTGCACATCTCCTACCAGGGATGTGCCCGCAACCCAGGTACATGCCCTTGACCGGAATCGAACCCGGGACCCTTCAGTCCGCAGGCCAACGCTCTATCCACTGAGCCAAACCGGTTTCGGCATCATGTTGTGTTTTTATTAGGGTAGCTTTGAAGAGGCTGATAGAAGTTATATTATACTAAAATATTCCCATCAAGCACCCTAAAAGCTCTAATGATTTGTATGTTTGCATTTTAAAAGTCCTTTCTTAAAAACAAACAAAACCCCCAAAACATGTTTTTTGAAAAATAATAGTGTTTTAAGATTTGAAATATAAAATTGTTGAGTGCCGTTAGCAAACACTCGGGCATCTTTAAATATGTTGCTGAAACTCAGAGCGCAAGCAGAGCCACGCCCTGGGGGTGGTCCCAGTCAAGAGACTAGAATGCCACTGTTTGACCTTCCCGCCCAGTGTTAAGGAGGTGGGTCCTATTATGTCCCCAGGAACTCAAGGCCCACCCAGATGTGATGTAACTTCCTGTCACCTCAAATATATATTAAAGCTACTTCCGATACTGGCTCTCTGTCTGTCCCTCCATCAGAGGGCAGATGCCACACCCGGCCCCAGCTTTTATTCTATTTTTGTGTCCTGTCTCTCTTTATTTCATTATTTAATCCCCAGTGCCTCTACTTAAGAACCACTTCACGTCTCTCTCTGTGTGGGACGCAGAGAAGGGGGACTCGCCCGCCATATAAAATAAATTAAAACTCCATATAATATCAATTGACAGGTAGTTTTAAAAATGTGGGATAAGTGCCCTGACCAGTGTGGGTCAGTTGGTTGGAGCATCGTCCTGTGTACCAGAAGGTGGGGGGTTTTGATTCCTGGTCAGGGCACATACCTAGGTTGTGGGTTCAACCCCTGGTCAGGGCAAATACAAAAGGCAACCAATCAAAGTTTCTCTCTCACATCTATGTTTCTCTCTCTCTCTCTCTCTCTCTCTCTCTCTCTCTCTCTCTTTCATTCTCTCTACCTCCCTCCCTCCTTTCTCCCTAGAATCAATTTAAAAATATAAAAATAAATATCTGGGAGAGGCAACCAATTTTTTTAAAATATATTTTATTGATTTTTTACAGAGAGGAAGGGAGAGAGATAGAGAGTTAGAAACATTGATGAGAGAGAAACATCGATCAGCTGCCTCCTGCACATCTCCTACTGGGGATGTGCCCGCAACCCAGGTACATGCCCTTGACCGGAATCGAACCTGGGACCTTTCAGTCGAGGGAAGCCGGTGCCAGCAGCCGGGGGAAGGAAGGCCTACTCTTGCACGAATTCTGTGCCTCGGGCCTCTAGTCTGTAATATAAAAATGGAAGATACCTCTCTAAAAAAATAAAGACTTGAGGTCAGTACAATATGATCTTATAGTAATACTAGAACAGCAAATGTCTAGACAGCCTGCTGGAAAATCTGGTTCTGAGCTGTATAAGATAGAGTTATCTTACAGGGATATTAGGACTACAACATCCCTATGATGATCTCTGGGGTTACCTGGAAAACAGCTAAACACTCTTGTCTGTGATAAAAATGAGATGTGCTAGTGAATAATCTCTAATGTGCTCTTTAAAGTCTGAAACATTTCTGGCCGAACCCAGGACCACTGACTGGGGCTCTGTAGATGAATTGCTCACATCTGGCAGCCTGGCTTCCCTACATAATTTGGGGCGCATTGAAACAAACAAACAAAAC
>NW_005364225.1:530440-543560 GCF_000412655.1 Myotis brandtii
TGTGTGTGTGTGTGTGTGTGTGTGTGTGTGTGTGTGTGTGTATGTGTCTGCTGGGGGCCTGCCCCCAGCCACACCATGGAGGCTCGGAGCAGGTGCCCGTCTGTGTTGATCTCTCAGGCTCCAGGCTGCGCCTTCGTGTTGTTCTCTCAGGCTTGGGGCTGCACCCGGCCCCTCCTCCTGAGCTGGTCATGACCATTATGGAGTCCCAACCTCATTTGCATATTACTTCTTTATATATATAGATGAGGAAAGAAAGGACCAACACTACATGGGACAACATGATTATATTTTATAAACATAACTGTGTAAGGAAGCTAAATTTTAAAAAACGCTGAACAATATCACATATATAAAGTTGAATTCAGCAAAATTAATCTATGTCATCGAGGTAAGAACAGTAGTTACCTCTTGGGTATGGGTGATAGTAGTTGAAAGAGCATATCTGAAGGATTTCTGGGATGTTAACACTTTGTTTTTTGACCTGGACACATATTTTGATGGTGATCACTTAGAGAAAATTTATGGAACTGAAACATGATATACATGTGAATCTTCCTGTTGATAAACATCAACAATTTTTAAATCAAATGTATTTTCCTACAACTGTGTTGTGAGAATTTTTATTGATTAAAAACTCATTTGTACGTACAATGCTTATCTTCCATAGATATGAATATATTGAAACATAAGAAAACATAAAATGATTATATTAAAAAAGTACAAAAATGTCATGAGAAAATGACTACTTCAAGTGTATTTTGTATCTTATGATATAATTAAAAGTAACTCAAACCAAAAATATACAGTGGGTTCATTTCGTTTGATTTCATCATTGCCACTGATTAAATAGGCAGATGTAAAATCTGATTTTGTTTGATGTGAATGAATGTTACCTAATTACTTATATTGTACTGCATCATCAATAAAGAAGGAAAATATAAGGGGATCAGGAAATGAGTTTATTAGCCTTGCAATGACCTCAGATCAACATTTCTGTTGGCTGCCCATTTTGACACAATCACAAGTCTTCACTGGTCTCAGTGAGCTGTCTCCTTTGCTGGCATTGTTTACCACAATTCATCAGAGCCTCCAAAATAGCAAGTTACCTCACTCTGGCTTCTATTATGTCTATTTTGTATGGCTTATCTTCCTTGCTAGGCTGTTAACTTCTTAGGTGGGGTCAGGGACTAGGCTTTGTTGAACTTTGTTACCTTTCCAAGAGCCTGCAACCTTAAAGTCTCACAGTTAGGAAGCACATTGAATGAAGCTTTTTCACTTTAGATAAGAAAAACAAGCTCTAGTGGAGACTTCAGAATTTCTATGTATTCTTTCCTGGGAGCAACACTCTAGTAAAAAAGGGATTTTTGTTTTAAAGCTGCTTTACTTGTCATGTTGTGTGTTGTTTTTTTTTAAATATATTTTATTGATTTTTACAGAGAGGAAGGGAGAGAGATAGAGAGTTAGAAACATCGATGAGAGAGAAACATCGACCAGCTGCCTCCTGCACATCTCCTACCAGGGATGTGCCCGCAACCCAGGTACATGCCCTTGACCGGAATCGAACCCGGGACCCTTCAGTCCGCAAGCCAACGCTCTATCCACTGAGCCAAACCGGTTTCGGCATCATGTTGTGTTTTTATTAGGGTAGCTTTGAAGAGGCTGATAGAAGTTATATTATACTAAAATATTCCCATCAAGCACCCTAAAAGCTCTAATGATTTGTATGTTTGCATTTTAAAAGTCCTTACTTAAAAACAAACAAAACCCCCAAAACATGTTTTTTGAAAAATAATAGTGTTTTAAGATTTGAAATATAAAATTGTTGAGTGCCGTTAGCAAACACTCGGGCATCTTTAAATATGTTGCTGAAACTCAGAGCGCAAGCAGAGCCACGCCCTGGGGGTGGTCCCAGTCAAGAGACTAGAACACCACTGTTTGACCTTCCCGCCCAGTGTTAAGGGGGTGGATCCTATTATGTCCCCAGGAACTCAAGGCCTACCCAGATGTGATGTAACTTCCTGTCACCTCGAATATATATTAAAGCTACTTCTGATACTGGCTCTCTGTCTGTCCCTCCATCAGAGGGCAGACACCACACCCGGCCCCAACTTTTCTTCTATTTTCATGTCCTGTCTCTCTTTATTTCATTACTTAATCCCCAGTGCCTCTACTTAAGAACCACTTCACGTCTCTCTCTCTCCGTGTGGGACGCAGAGAAGGGGAACTCGCCCGCCATATAAAATAAATTAAAACTCCATAAATATCAATTTACAGATAGTTTTAAAAATGTGGGATAAGTGCCCTGACCAGTGTGGGTCAGTTGGTTGGAGCATCGTCCTGTGTACCAGAAGGTGGGGGGTTTTGATTCCTGGTCAGGGCACATACCTAGGTTGTGGGTTCAACCCCTGGTCAGGGCAAATACAAAAGGCAACCAATCAAAGTTTCTCTCTCACATCTATGTTTCTCTCTCTCTCTCTCTCTCTCTCTCTCTCTCTCTCTCTCTTTCATTCTCTCTACCTCCCTCCCTCCTTTCTCCCTAGAATCAATTTAAAAATATAAAAAAAAATATCTGGGAGAGGCAACCAATTTTTAGGGGACAATTAAGAACTTCTGTTTTCCTATAATTTGATTATTTGCTTTGATATCCAATGTCAAAAACTCCTGGCCAGAGCCTTTCCCAGTATTCATCCTAATAACGTTAAAAGTGGGGACTTCCTATCCACAATAATAAAAGCATAATATGCTAATTAGACGGGACGACCTCTGGACGAAGTCAGGTCTGCGAGGGAAGCCCGGGTTCTGGGTGCCAGAGGGAAGCCGGTGCCAGCAGCCGGGGGAAGGAAGGCCTACTCTTGCACGAATTCTGTGCATCGGGCCTCTAGTCTATAATATAGAAATGGAAGATACCTCTCTAAAAAAATAAAGACTTGAGGTCAGTACAATATGATCTTATAGTAATACTAGAACAGCAAATGTCTAGACAGCCTGCTGGAAAATCTGGTTCTGAGCTGTATAAGATAGTTGTTATCTTACGATGTTAGGACTACAACATCCCTATGATGATCTCTGTGGTTACCTGGAAGTCAGCTAAACACTCTTGTCTGTGATAAAAATGAGATGTGCTAGTGAATAATCTTTAATGTGCTCTTTAAAGTCTGAAACATTTCTGGCCGAACCCAGGACCACTGACTGGGGCTCTGTAGATGAATTGCTCACATCTGGCAGCCTGGCTTCCCTACATAATTTGGGGCGCATTGAAACAAACAAACAAAACGTAAACACGTACGCTGAAGCTCTCACGATGAAGATCTTCCTGCGTATGTTCATAGATCATAACCCAGAGATAAAGCACGTCCTGTGAAACTTGGAGAGGACCTGGGAGCAGAGCCTGAAGGTTTCTTGGGACCTAAGTGCCACCTGCATTTCTTTCTCTGGCTGTCCTTTATTCTTTATCCAATCAGAATTTTAAATGTTTATTATCTATCAAGTCTCATAGGTCCTTTTAATATTCTGTCTATGCAAACTTTGCATCCACTAACTGGTTACAGTAGTTCTTTCCCGTAACCAAAATGATTGCATAGGCTTGGTTGTATGGTCTATTTCATTTTTGGCAAACTTTGTCCTACAGAGTGATCCATAAAGTCATTTAAATGAACTTAGTTCAGAATGATCACAATAATAACAGACCACATGGGCAAACATTTTACATGTACAGTAAGTCATGTTTTACCATCGGAAAGCTCTGTGAGGATTCATGCCAAATCATGCCTTGCTATATGTTAGGGACAGTGGAGGAGGCTAGTTTCCTTCTCGCCTCCATTGATATCCTAACAAATTCAAAACTCACACATCAAATCTAAGCAGAACAGACTAAGCCTTTAGCTTCCCATTCAGCTAGAGCAGCGATTTTCAACCTTTTTCATCTCATGGCACACATAAACCAATTACTAAAATTCTGTAGCACACCAAAAAAATATTTTTTTGCCAGTCTGAAAAAAAAAAGAGGCATTATTTTGGTTAATTCACACCGGACAGCTATCATGTTGGCTGTTGTCATTTTCTTATTTGACAATCTAAAGTAAAAGAGGATAGTGCCCGTGGCTAAGCAGTCAGGTATTGCATGTTTTAAAAATTATTGTGGCACACTGGTTGAAAATTGCTGGGTGAGACTGTTGCTTCTAAATCCCTCACCATGCAGAATTTATCACAACTTGGTAAGTAGGAAAATTTCCAATTTTCTGAAAAAGGTGAAAACTCAACGTGTTTAGGTACATTTCCTAAATTCACAAAGCAGTCTCCCCAACTCAGGTCTTCCAGATGCAACTTACCCGATGTTGATTCTCTAACAATAGTTTCTAATAAATGTTTGAGTGGCTTCAGTGTTATATTAAGTTGCTATTCATGTTAAAAAAAAAAGTAAGCACTGAATTACTTGCACTCAATGAATACCATCATTTATAACAGAAAGCTTACCTAAACAAAATAAACTCATGCCAAATATCGTATTTCATAATTTAACAATCTTGTCATTTATAATAGTTTAATTTATGAATCCTGGATTCAGCTGGAGCTAACAGAAAACTGTATTTCAATTTCTTTTCACTATATATCCCCTAGTAAAGTCAGATGGTTTGTTTTCCTGAATGTTACAGTGGAATTGGCTTTATTTTATTTTTCTGGGATGTGAAATGATGGCCCAGGTGTAAAATCAAACAAGACACATAATATGAAAAATTAAATTGGTCTTAGTCTATTAAGGAAAACTCAGGCGCAGGTATAAAAAAGTGCCAATATCACTGCTTGAATTCCTAGCTTCTAATATAATCCACAATACCTGGCAACAGCTTTCCAGGAGACACTAGATTGACAAGTTAATTATGGAAGATGTAAAACTATATGTACACATAGCAAATCCAACGAGTATTCATTCGCTTGGCACTCCACCAGAAAACAGCAGACAGCTTTTATTTGAAACTATTTGAGGATACAAATCATATAATGCATGACACTGAAAATTCCCATAACAAATGCAGAGTGAGCCTGCCAGCAAGATTACTGATTCACATTCAAACATAAATTTAAGGGGAGGGAAAAAAACACACCTCGATTCACTTCAAAGTAAATGAATTCTTCTATTAGGTTGTGCTGTACTACAGCGTGCTGCGCAATATCCTTCAAGTTGAATGAGATCACCTTCAAGTTTTACCATTACCACACTGATGTCTGGACATAACTTGAAAGTTATGTTATATCTTTTGCCATTTTGCACCAAAGAGATGCAGACACTGGCAAGGCATTTCTTGATTCACGGTATGTACCAATGAAAATCATTTGTTTTCATCCACATTTATACAGAGGAGTTCACCTTGCTTGGAAGCAAGTCTGAACTTCTGAAAGCAGACATAAGGGATTCTGGTTTGAATAAGTCTATCTTGAAATGACAAAACTTGCAAAAGACAATTATGTCAATATAAGATGTTGGGAGTACGACAGCTGCATTGTTTATTGGTCTGGCTAGGCATGGCCTTGATATTTCACATCATTTTAGAAATGAATGAATCTTAAAGAAATGCAAAAACATACTTCACAAGAGTAAGAACTGTTCTGCTCATCTTAGCCAAAATCATTTCACCCCCCTGTTGTACCATATGTTCTGTGCAGATTGTCTATTTGGCTACTGCTATCAGCCCTGGAATGGCCTCATTTCGGTGGTGAAATGATCCCTGTACGAAAGGAGCTTTCAGGGCACTTTGGGAACTCACAGGATGAGTGGATGCACATCACCCTAAGATGCTTTAATTAGTATGAGATTGTTTCTAGTCTTTGGCAAATACATAAAAAGTATAAATTAATACATGCTAATATGAAATCTTTGGCAGAAATATGATTTGAATATTTTTCCTTTACTATATTGCTTAATTCTGGAACACAGAATTTGGATAATTTTCATCATTAAAAAAATGCTCAACTCTTCTTTGCTTGCCTAGTTTCAAAAGACATATAAATAACTAGTAGCCCACCCAGTATGGCTCAGTGGTTAAGTAGCGGCCTATGAACCAGGAGGTCACAGTTTGATTCCTGGTCAGGGCACATGCCCAGGTTGCGGGCTCAATCCCCAGTATGGGACATGCAGGAGGCAGCCAATCAAAGATTCTCTCTCATCATTGATATTTCTATCTATCTCTCCCTCTCCCTTCCTCTCTGTAAAATAAAAAATATATATATATTAAAAAACAAGTAATAGTCATTGAGGACTAACTATATTCCAGGCTCTTTCAGAGAATCATACATGCATTTATGGTTAAGGGACAATAACCATTGGTCATCACAAATAAGAAAATGACATAGTATGATAGGTGATAAATGCTATCAAAGAAGAGTAAAATTGAAGAGGACCCAGGAATCGTGGAGTGAACTGTGGCGTAAGGAAGATGAGTGGTTACAATTTTAAATAAGATTTCCAGACGGGCCTATGAAGCAGATGACCTTTGAGCAAAGAGAAGAAAGAAGTCCAGAGACTGCCATGCGAATGTCTAATGGAAGCACATTCCAGGCAAAGGGGACATTCAGGGCAAAGGCCCTCATGCCTCCCCCAAGGTCATACAGTAGTTCACAGGCACCGCTGTAATACAAACACCAGCAGTCTTATTTCAGAACTCGTTTTTATCAATGTACTGCACTGTGTGCACATTGACAAATTGATTGAAAAAGTCAATTAACATTTGTTTTGGAACCTACAAAGCTAAAGAAAAACAAGTGGCATAACATACAAGCCCTGCTCTCAAATAATGGTTAACCTCACAAAGAAGATACAACATACACATATATAGATGCACGACGATAGAAGGAACACAGCCTCATTGTCCAATGATTCCTGATATTGGATCTTAAAGACGATATCCACAAAGTTGCAGAAACCTTCCTGGAAGAGCTGTAGCTAGAAATGGGCTTTCAATAGATTTGGGTAATTGAAAAGGAACCTTTCAGACAATGTGAGGTAGTAAGTCCCCAGATTTATACCCACGTCCAGGTTGTCCCCTTTGCCAAAAAGTTGTTTTGTCATTCTTTTAGACCTTCTAGCGATGTTATAAATATTTGACTTCTTAGGTATTAAGGAATGCCTGATTCAATGGTGATATTTAAATATCATTTTACCATGTCAGTAATCCTCAAAATTTGGAGTAACTAATACTTTGGCACAAAATATAATTATGTGTCGGTCTAATTTATGTTAAATAGGAAAGGGAATGACTGCTGGATGCAGTGGACTCTTTCATTCTTTCTGGGCACCACCACACTGAAGACGTGTGTGTGTGCATGTGTGTGTGTGTGTGTGTGTGATACGTTGCTTTAGTTCATTGTATGCTCTGGCCCTTTGAGAATTCAGTAATAAACATGTAAGAAATAAACCATTACAAACAGATTTCTGCTAAGCCCTCTATATAAGTATTAGAGTGCTTCTGCTCTGTAATAACAGACGTCTAAGAGCAAAATACCTTATTTATTAAATGCAGAAAGACACCGCTTGCCAATACTGTCAGTGCACCAAGGAATGCAGAAGATCGATGGACCTTGGGCATTAGCAGGGCTGAAGCTAAGCACTGATTGTTCATGTTGAGACAGTGGTGGCTCAAGGCAATTCCCTAACCTGATAATCCTTTTACTATTTACCAAACTTTACCTTTGATATGCCTGTATGTATTGCAAAAGGGCAAATGTGTATTCAAGTAAATAAAAGGTGGACCAGGCCAGTAGTCGGTGTGTCTCTTCAAGAAAGAGGCTCCCCCTGGCCCCCAATGCAGTGGTTCTCAACCTTCTGGCCCTTTAAATACAGTTCCTCATGTTGTGACCCAACCATAAAATTATTTTCGTTGCTACTTCATAACTGTAATGTTGCTACTGTTAAGAATCGTAATGTAAATATCTGATATGCAGGATGGTCTTAGGCGACCCCTGTGAAAGGGTTGTTCGACCGTCAAAGGGGTCGTGACCCACAGGTTGAGAACCGCTGCCCCAATGCCTTCTAAATTCATATTTCTTGTATAGTATTTTCATTTGTGCATCGGCCCCTCCTTCAGATCCTGAACCCCGCCATGAAGGTCACGGCAATTAAAAATAAAATTATTTCAATATACAATTATTAAATCTATGTATGCATCGACCCTTTTTATAAGCAGTAGTATACTTCAATCTTTATAGAATCACTACTATAAATATATCAACAAATAAAACAAGTTTTGTTTACCTGTTTACAAAATTAGATAGCCAGACTTCATTTTGGAATGACCAGGAAGGCTGCTTACCTCCTGCTATCTATACTGCTATACAGTGCATATTTTCACTCATAGGTGGTTTTTGTTTGCCTACCCACTGGGGGACAATGTTGGTTATCTCAGCTTGGGGAAAAGGGTGCTACTGCAGTATCTAGAGCTAGAAATGATGTTAAACATCCTACAATGGAATAAATTGTTTCTCACAACAAATAAGTACCTGAACCAAAAACTGTCAATGGAGTTGAGGTTGAAAAATAGTATAGTTTCTTTGGACATTGAATAAGGTTGACCTGGGTAACCAATAGGATATTGTGGAAATGATGGTGTGAGGATCCAAACCTAAGTCATAAAAGATAACATGGCTTCGGTCATGCTATGTCTTATATCATCTGCATCAGGTTAAAGCTAGCCGCTACGTTGTGAAGAAACTTACATAGCCACATAGACAGGTCTACTTGAGGAGCAAGTGAATGAAGCCGTCATAAGACTGCATCTCTAGTCATCCAGACTGCAAACTCATGAGATTCCTTCAGCAACAACTACTGAACGGGGCTACTTCTGAATGTCTGAATCACAAAAACTATGAGACAGCAAATACCCCTTGCTGTTAGCCTCTAAGGCTTGGGATAATTTGTTAGGAAAAAACAGGTAACAAATGCTAAATTAACTTTCCATTAATATGGTTCTTAGAGCCAAGTAAAACTATATTCCACTATAAAATTAGATTAAGTTTTATACTCCCCTTTGGCTATACACAGGAACACATTTTTCTTTCTCCCCACCAGCTGCTCAGAGCTGGTCAGTTCTTTAAATCCTTTCTATCCAACGTGTGTCCCACAACACAGAACACTGGCATTACCTCGGAGCTTGTTAGAAATGCAGAATCTCAGACAATATTCCCGAAGTACTACATCAAAATTTGAACATCTACAGGATATCCAGATTATACAAAGGCCTTTTAAAATGTGGGTGCTGTCTTAAAAGGCTAGAAAAAGAAATAAAGAAGCTCAACCTGACTTTGCCATTTATTAATAGCTTTTGCGTGTTGAAATTGAAAATCAGCACAGATATATAAAGTGGTATTCTATATTGATAATTTAGGTTATATTGATCCTTATAACATTTTGTACATTTTTCAAAAATAATGGAGACTTATATAAATGAATCAAAATTATTTTGTAATAGTACTGGCACAGCTATTTGTTTTGCAGATGGATATTTTCTAAGCCTTGAAGTTAAATTTATGATATTTACTGGTGGTTTCTGCACAGATGAAACTCAGACCTCTATTATATATATGCCTGGGACTTTGCTATATATACTGACATTAAAACCAGCTCTATTTCAGGAATAAAGAATCATTCCTCAAAACTGTGAGCTTTTAAAAATGCCAGTTATTGTCGGGAACTTGGCAACTCTAGTCCTCAAAGGATATTGGTAGATAGGCTTTATGCTGTCAAAATCTTAAATACTTCTACTTAGTAACAGAACTAAAATTTTTGTATCCAGAAATAAAAATAAACTGCTAATGAGGTACTAATTTGAGAAATATGATTTAAATAAAATTCTATTTGTGTTCTGACATGGATGAGTTCGTTATCATTTGGTATTTTTAATCATTTCTTTTTTTCTTGCATTTCTAAATACAACCTTGTTCACTATTGCCTTTTTGTCTATTGTACTGGGTTTTCCTCCTCTACAGAACCTCTAATGATGGACTTACTCAGGCCTTGTCATTTTATATCCTTTTTGTGTGATTTTCCCCTAGGTGACAACCATCTACATGCTCCTGACTTCTGCCTAGAAATCTCCAGCCCAGACCTCTCTTCCAAGCTTCTTATTCATATCATCTCACTGCCTTTATCAACTCTTCCACTTGGACACCTCATAGATAATTGATATTGAACATGTTCAAAATGTAACTATTGGTTCTCTTCTCACAAACAATTATCTGTTCTTTCCCTGGTGTTTCAAATCTTAGCAAACAGTAATGTTATCTATCCATTTGCTCAAGCCAGAATGCCTGCATCTTTTCTTTATTATTCCTTCACCCAATTCCATATTCACATTACCATTAGATCATATCAATTCTGATTTGAAAATACATATTGAATCTATATATAATATATATATATTTTTTAATTGGCTTAAACCATTCACCTTCAATAGCCTCATAAACGGTTCCCTGTCTGCACCAATGAAGAGAAGCATGAGGGTGACCTTCTTAAAACACAAATCATATAATGTAAATGCATCTCTAAATTCTTTAGTGGCATCTCATTACACCGACTGAATCCAAAACTATACAGGCTTAACTGCTCAACTTCACATTTGCCTTTTTCCAGAGAGCTCATTTTCTGGTACAAACACTCATATATTATAACATGCAATATAACTTATTAATTCAATAAAACCATATACACACCATGCCAAATAAGTTATTTATAGAGATAAAAGCATAAATATATTATTGTTCTCTGATTTTTATCTTTGAAATATGAAATATGAAAAGTACATTTTGTACTTTTTCTGAAATATTCAAATGGTATATGGAGAGGGTGAATTAAAGAATAATTCATGTAAAACTAAAGATATGTATCATGCATAGTCTTATTTAGACTCCAATTTATCTGGTCAAAATGTTATTTTTTAGGTAGTATGTTTGGTCCTCAACAATTTAGGAAAAAATCACGTCAGTGTTATTCTGGAAATTGACTTTTGCCAAATCTAGCATTTGCCTTTAAATTTGAAAGCTTTTGCTAAATTGAAAACCATCAGTCCTCAGTAGGCCAATTTTCCTCCTTTGTGAGAAGGACTTCAAAGGCTGTATATGCTATACTTCCCTCCAGTAAACTTCTCAGCTTGTGTGCAGAAAAGGAAGGTTACTTCTGTGCCAGGTGGAAGAAATGCCTTTAGTCATATACCCTCCAGGCTACTGCCTCGATTACAGACGCCATGGCCAACTTCCATTTACTATACTTATTAAATGCTTCCATCAGTCTAATCATAACCAATCTTGTCTACTTCTTACTTATAGATTATGATTTAAGGAGATCAATTTGTCCCAAGAAGAAACATTCTCTCAACTAATATTTCTGAGCAATTATGAAATAGAAAAGTTTGAGGAGACATGTCACTGGCAATGTTTTATGTTGTTCTGTGAATAAATCAACATTGTTATTGCCTAAGTAGAAGAAAACGCAAGATCAGTGTTTCAGTTTATGCATACTTATGGATGATTGATTCTTTTGACAGGCAATATAGAAAAACAGACTTTTTAAAAATGTTAACGATGCTGACAACATAGGTGTTTAAAGGTATCAACAAAATTTCTTGTTGCTTTCTCATGGTCACATAATTACTACCTCACATTTACAGAGAACTGAGTTAATAAAATTAATGTTTTAATCTAGGGTTGCCATTTTTCTTCTTGAAAAATATCTATAGTTTCCATAAATGCATTTTGTGTTAAATTCTGTATGCACACTCCTAATATAACCAATAATTCATTATTTTGTCATTATCATCATCACAAAATACTCACTGAATAAGAATGGTGTCATGGTTCTGATGTAATTTCTTTTTTAAACCTCATCTGAGCATATGTTTTAGAGACAGGAAGAAAGAGAGAGAGAGAGAGAGAGAGAGAGATCAATGTGTGTGAGAGAGAAACATCAATCAGTTGCCTCCTGTATGAGACCCAATGGGATGGAACCTGCAAGCTAGGTATGTGACCTGAATGGGAATCGAACCCACAACCTTTTGGTATATGGGAGGACCCTCCAACTAACTGAGCTACCCAACTAGGGCTGATGTGATTTTACTTTTAATCACAGTAAGTATAGTAAAGTATGAATCATAAATTGCAAACAAATTTATTCTCTATTGATATGAGATTTGGCCTCTGCAAGATTTCTAGAAATCACAATTTATAAAGTAACCAATGAGGTATTAAAAGGGAAGTTATTTTTGTACCATAACTCATATGTTTAAGCAATGTCTATGGTAGTTTACAGCTTATATTGATTCATTTCCAAGGGTGTGGTATATAACTACCTAGGCACTCAATGCTAAAAATGTTTGATAATATCCCAGTTTATATAAGAAAGAGGAACTGAAACAACAGATAACTTGAAAACCAAATACTCAGCATTAGAATCTTAAAAACCAAATATAAATTTTTAATAACTGACTTTCTCTACTTCTAATATGAGTAATATTTTGTTTTAGAAGCTTTCTCAATCCATACAGCTAACTATTTAGGCAATGTCACTCAATTGACCCATAACGATATTCTACAAGATTGGCTAAATCTAGAAATAATAGCTTTGCTTAGCTATAAAGATTTGAGAATGTGCTTAGCTATAAAGATTTGAGAATGTGGCTTGCTGCACAGCAAGCACTGGACAGAACTGACATATATTGACTATCAGATATGGGAAAGCACTACTCCTAATTTTTAAGGCAACAAACTCAATAATGATGAAAGTTAAATAGTACAGATTGCACTCAGTGAACAACTCCAAAACACACACACACACACACACACACACACACACACACACAAAACTGTGAACCCTCAAGAACGAGGGAGTTTCTGATTCAGGAGCCTCAGAAGACAAGTGGATATGTGACATTTGAGCTGATCTCCAGACTACCTAGATTCCCATAAAAAAGACAGGCCTGCGCATCAGTACCCGTTAAAATGAGAAAAGTTTGCCATCTTCATCTACTCATTTTATTTTCCTAAGAAGACCGTCCATTTTCTCATAAGCTTTCCACCTATCAGGGTTTGCTCTCTGGTTTAGATCCATTATTTATGATTTCCGCAGCCCCCCCCCCCCGCC
>NW_005364225.1:543613-549892 GCF_000412655.1 Myotis brandtii
CCTCCCACCAATGAATTCCCATAACCATTGCTATGTACACTAAGCTTTCTATCTAATTCTGTAATAAAAGTCATTAACACAACACCTCTCTCCTACTGAGACATTTCAATGTCACAGAACAGAAGAATTACGTCAAGGGCACCTAGACTCTACAGGATATTTGAGCTCAGAATTTAGCACACTAACCGAAAAACTAAATAAAAGCAGGAACAGAAACAAATCAAAACAATTTTTTCTACCTTATTGATTTGCCAGCCTGCTTCAGTTAATCATTCATTCCCTTAGGACTTGTTGTAGATTTTGATATACTGGGTGTCCCCCCAAAATTTAAACGCACATTGAATACTTAATTCTAATCAGTTAAATCTGAAAAGAAACATAAATTGAGCTATCAGGAAAAAAAAAGTATGTATATATTTTTGGGGGACACCCTATATTTATGGTGTCTATAGATAAATAATGCCTGCTTACATGATATTTAAGGCACTGCCTTTACCTTCAAGAAGTTTGTAGCCAGCCTAATTACAGAGATACTTGGGGCATTACTAAGGAAACACAAATTAAACTAGAGAGTAGAGAAAGATATATTTTTTAAAAGAGATGACATAATTTGAGTTTTAAAAGAAGATAAGGAAATGAATTAAATTTTATTTCAGACATGGGGCTCACAAGAGAGAAGGATATATGTTTAGTGAAATTTGTTGGAGAGAAAAGTAGGGAAATATGCATAAGAGATATATTAAAGGACCCTGATTATAATAATGGGTTTGAATAGTATTTTGAATAGTATGAGGAGACTTTGGAGAATGTTGAATAAGAATGAATAGATTACAGGTAGAGTTCACAAAATTCCTCTGGGAGTAATATGGAAGATATATTGCAGGTAAAGGAAAGGTAAGAGTAGCAGAAGGAAAGCTAGTTAATAATAATCATAGAGGTAAAGGGTTGGATTTGATAGATATTAAGGAGGGAGACTCTGGCTGTTGCTGCTCAATCTCATAGGAGGTTCTTTATGAAACAGCCTCCTCATTTCCCACCACTGCCCCTCGGGATGTATCTTCATTGTATCTACTCTCTAGGGCTGAATTATGTGTGCTGCCTTCTAGTACAATCATAATTTTTATATATTTGAATTACCTGGTATAGTCCCTATAGAAAAGTTTTCACTGTTCAATTCATTCAGCGTGGATGTGCTGACCACCTATGTAGGCAAGTCTCTGTGATTTGTGATATAAAAAGCAAAACCAGAGTACATGATAGGATGTGATGCTGGTCCTTGTAGTTTTTTATGTAGAGGAAAGATGGGGCAACATAGGAAAAAAAATAACACAAGGATGGAACAGACTTAAGAAAATTCAGTTGGAACAGTTTATGATTCTACCATAGGAATCAACAGAAATCCATTCTAGGTGTGCTGTTTCAATATCACTTATGAAAGTGAAGACAAAAACTAGTGTTCTATGACCACAGAGAAAGTATACTATGCAGGGAAAAGGAGTAATCATAGCAAATGATTAGGCACAGGGCTTGTGCTGGGAAATATGGAAACTACTAACATTCTTTTCTCTGGAATGTCACCCAATGTGAGAGAAGAAATGATGCCTCACAATCCGGTTTTTTCAGGAAAATTTTGCAAAGATCTACTGTGTTCACCAGAGGCCTGTATATTCTACTTTCCATCCAACAAAATACTGAGATCAAACTTCAAGTTCACAAAAGTACACAGAGCGAGCATTTTAAAATGTTGCTATCAACATCTTCTTGGCCTATGGATTCCTGATGGAACCAATTTACTTTTTCTTTCATAATTAAATTTCCCCTTATAGCCATGGAAATACCTAGACAATAACTGCAAATCCTTAATGAAGGATAAGATGAAAGTATGAGTTCCAGCTAAATGTACATCTGTTCACTGTTCTTGGACAGTATGTAAAAAATTTCACTAGGCTAAACTCAACAGCCTCAGCATGTTAATCTACATATGTATGTACTTTCAGAAACATATCTAGAGTTAGGAAATACACAGAACTTCAGGGCCCTCCAAAAGACACTGTGTTCCCTCAGCTCCAGCTATCAAGGTTAAGGGGTAGGATTAGAGGACACACACACACACTCTCACACACAAACACAAAAAACAAAACAGAGTGATTGTATTCAATTCCTTGCCTAAAGATATCTAAGCCCACAGGAGGAAGAAATTGGGTTAGCACTATGTTGTTTACATATCATTTAAATTCCACTCAGGAAAAAAAAAAAGGCATTGAGGAACCAATTTCTTTGCAGCTCATTTCATGTTTAAATACTCTGCCAACTATTTAGCCCATATTTCATCTAAGGTGAAATTAAATATCTAAAAGAAAATCACTTCAGCATGGGCTTGATGCTAATTAACATCATTATGTTTCCTTCCTTCCCTTCGTTTAGCTAAAGTGATCAGCGGTACTAGGTGCATATCAAGTCAGTCATACAGAATAATATGGTTTGTTTTTGAGCAACAATTTACTCCAGCTTTAAAAAAGAGCATATTGTAAATGGGCTTTGCCAATAGTGCTTTCAGATGCCATTAGGTTTACACGGATAATGGCAACATGGATAATGGCAGAGTATATCTGGATTCAAATAGCAAATCAAGAGTGTGTCATTATTTCTCCACATCCATGTTTCTAACTTATATTGTTTCCTTTACCATAACAACAAATTCACAATGCATTAATTTAAATGTTCAATTTAAAAACAGCCTTGGAGTTAATGCATTTAAATTGGTAAAAGCAAAGATAACAGCAGGCTAAAAGCTTTGTGAAAATTTGAATACTATCAACCTAATTTAAATAATTTTGGTTCTACCATGATTTGTCTTCCTTACACTAGAAAAAGACTTATCCACCTTAACTGTTGCAGATTTAGAAAATTTGAAGGCTCTCTTTTGATGCCAAGAAAAATGCTTGGGGAAATCCCCAGGGATTATCAGAGATTAGTTTAATATCCCCAAAAGATAAAATAATATCCTTCTTAAATCAGAAAACCAAGTTATATTTTATAGAGTCACCTCAATTTTATTTTTAGAACATTTACAATACAATAAATTATGCTATAAAAGACGTTTATGAAAAATATCTAATGCATAAGTACATATGGAAAATATTAAAATTATTCCAAGAAAAATCCCAATATATAAATTTTATAATCTAAGTAGAAAAGAAAGACTGGAAACATTTTTAGTTGTACTTTTTAAATTGTAACTGAGTATGAGAAAAATCTGTTTGTAAAAATCACTTAACCTAAAATGAGTTCTCTCACATTTTTAACTCAAACTCATATTGAACAAGAGCTTTAAAACCTGATGCCGACTACACTCTATTAAAATAGTTAATTATGGGCATTTAGTCCAGAGAACACAATTTTATTAAGTCAGACAAAAATAATAGTAACCGGAAAATCATGCAAATTTAGAGCTATAGGACAACAGCTTTAACTGGAATCTTAAAGACCATTTAGTTAAATCTCCTCATATACAGAATGAGAATCTAAGCTTTGTTGCTTCCTGATCACTATTCTTCTTCCTCTGTATACTCTGTGTCTCTCTTTTAGGCTTTGCCACACTTTTCTACCTACACACTGACTATGCTATATCCCATACATATCCTCCATCTCAGACACTTGGCTTTATTATATACTTTTATGAACACAGTGCACATGCTTTATTTCTATAAAAATACTGTGTTCTAGTTTTGATTCTGAATTATTTTTAAAAAATATTCAAATTAAAGAAGAGTTTTGACTACAATTAAGATAGAGTAATTATTTGAAATCTATGAAAAGAAAATAGCAGCAGGAGGATTGAAGACAAAGACCAGAATTTAAAGTGCCACAAAACTGACGGTAAATTTCCTTTTTGTTATTTTTTTTCTCCTTTAGTGTACCCTGGGCAGAAGCAATATCTGGAAATAGACACTAGGCACAGAGAAAGCTTTAAAAGAAGCCCTCTAATTTTGGCTTGAATTATAGGAAAGAAAACCCCTAATTCAGAGAGTATGAGGAATCATCCACCCCTTTTATTTTCCTTTCTCTGTTCTCTCATACCCTCGTCTCAATGCAATCCTATGGGAAAGGTAGCATTGCAGCAACATAAGCCCACAGGAGCCAAAACTCTAATGGAGAGCAACCTTCTCTAATCAGTAGATAATGTGGTTCCAAGAGTGAGGGCCAATCTTCCATTGCTTTTTAATCTCTATCTGTCCTGCAACCATTTGGCCCTGAATGCAAAAACGTATATGGCAGAGAAGGGCAACTATAGCCCTGGATTTCCGACTGGTGGGCTGAACATTTGAGTCTCATGGAACTGGAAAGCACTATTGAATTATTTTTCATAACATTGACTGGGTGTCTTAAACAATGTAAATTTGTTTTCTCACAGTTTTAGAAACAAGAAGTCTGAGATTGCAGTGCCATCATGGTCTGTTTTGGTTGAGATCTGGTAGGCAGGTGGACATCTTTTTTGCTGTGTTCTCACATAATAGAGAGAGAAAGAAAAAGAGTGGGGGGCTCTCTGTTATCTCTTCTTATAAGGACACTAATCCTGCCAGATTAGAGCTCCACCCAATGAAATTATATGGTCTTAATTACATTCTAGGAGGTCTTGTCTCCAAATATAGCCACATTGGGGGTTAGGGCTTTACCCTATGAATTTGTGGGGAGACACAATTCAGTCCATACCAACCAGGAAACTCATGGAGATAGAAGAGTTCAGGAAAGTAAACCCATACATTTGCTTTTGAATTCATGAGATCAGCCCTGAGTGGCACATGTGTTAATGTTATCTCAATCAGAATATATTTTGGAACTGAATGCAGACCATGGCCAAAGCCTTAGACTGACTAGGTGGTGATAAATATATGGGACAGATTCAAGATATACTGTCAGGCCTTTGAAAACTTATATTGAAACTACGGCCTATAGAAAATAGTTAACATTGATTATCTGAAACTTACCAGCTTGATTTCCTTCCAAAACAAAAAAATATATATCATTATTATGATCTAAATAAGATCCAAAGTAACATAATGTAATATTCAAAAAGTCTATAGTACAATTTAAAATTATTCTGAATTTGAAGAAAAATAAAAATCTAGTATTACATGGAAAAAGAAAACCAATAGACATGACCTGATATAATTCAACTGATGGAATGATATTACAATGACATTAAGAAAAATACTTTAAAAATGCTCAACAAGCAATCATGAATACTCTTGAAAGAAATAAAAAATAGAATGTATAAAATTGTACCAAATAAATTTCTAGCACTAAAACATACAACAGCTAAAATTTTGAAAAGAAAGAGAAAACCTCACTGGGACTGGCTCCATGGCAAATAGAGGTGATAGATGACTCAGAAAGCCTGAAGATAAATCAATAGAAAGTATCCATCTGTGCAAGAATAAAAATAAAAAATAAACAATAAACTGAGCTTCAGGGACCTGTTCAATGATAAGAAAGCCTGCCATGTGATTCCCAGAGTCCCAGAAGAAAAAAAAGAAAAAATAAAGGAATTTAGGCTGAAAAATAGTTGAAGAAATAATGATTAAAGTTTTCTAAATTTTGGTGACAATTATACAATCCAAAAACCTCAGAGAACTACAAAGATAAACCCAAATATTCCTGCTCAGACACATCTTAAGCAAACTATAAAAAATGCAAGAGGAGAATAGCTCTTGAAAACCATCAGAGAAAAGAAATGTGTTTCCTATAAAATAACAAATATAAGAATTCATGCAGATTCATCAATAGAAATTATGTAGGCCGTAGAAAATATCATAGGATGTTTTAATTGCTAACAGAAAATCCTGTCATTTCATAAATCTAGAAAATATTTAGATATGCCTCATGAAAATAAGGGAAGTAAAGACATTTTAAGATGAATTAAAAACATGAGTTTGTTGCCAGCTAAACACCTCCATCAGAATTGCCTCCATCAGGAAGCTTCAACGGAATGAAGGGAAATCATATCAAAAAAAGTTGAGAACATAAGGGATAATGAAGAGAGAGCAGAAGTGACAGAAAATATATGGACAAATATGATAAATTATTATTCTCTTCTGGCATTCTCTAAAATGTTTTGAAAGTTTAAAGCAAAATTCAAAATATTGTTTAATAAGATTTTAATGTTTATAGATTTAAAACATGTGCAATTGTCACATAGAGAAGTAGGATAAGTAACATAAATAATGGTAAGGTTTCTATGTACTAGTTGAAGAAATGCCATATATATATATATATATA
>NW_005364225.1:550183-556399 GCF_000412655.1 Myotis brandtii
TATATATATATGACTGAAAATATTATTTATGTACATATAGTAAAAGAATATAAATAAAGGTACATTAAACACTGAAAAGTGTCAAATAATCCAAAAGATATCAGGAAGGTTAAATAGAATAAGAAGGAGAGACAAAGCAGGGGGTGGGCAGAGAGAGAGAGAACTAAAAACAAACAGAAAATGGTAGCAGAGTATTTCATCCAAGAAGGTGACATAGGAGCTCCTGAATTGACCTCCCTTCAAGGACACATCAAACCTACAGCTACACATAGAGCAATTCCCCCTGAAAAAAATCCAGCAACTAGCTGAGTGACTCATCTACAACAGGCAAATGGGAAAACATATACATCAAAATTAGGAAAGCTTGAGACATACTTGCCATAAACCTCATCCTTAGCATAGTGATATATAATTGGGGGGCAATACACACTCCGAGCTTCTCCCTGAAGAGGGAAGGGTTTGGATTCAACATCTAGCACACCAACCTTTAAGATGGGCCCCAAGAGCACCTAGTTCTGAAAAATAATGGGATTTACATCCATGAAACACACAATACTACATCAAACCAGGAAACAGGTCTTTAAAAATATATATATATATATAATTGATTTTTTACAGAGAGGAAGGTAGAAGGATAGAGAGTTAGAACATCGATGAGAGAGAAAAACATCGATCATCGGCCTCCTGCACACCCCCTACTGGGGATGTGCCCACAACCAAAGTACATGCCCTTGACCAGAATCGAAGGCTGATGCTCTATCCACTGAGCCAAACTGGTTAGGGCCAAGAAACAGTTCTTAACGGGCTCATAAGAACTCACTGTGGCTCTCCCCACTCCCCCACCAAGAATAAGTACAGAAGAAGCCTACAGAAATTCCATCTCCCAGTATTTCCCTGAAATAAGCCTGATTTGATTACTTCAAAAGCTGTTGCTTGAGGATCTGGCTTGCAATTAGTCTCTATCTAGGTGCTTACTGAGATTTTCCCCTTTCGGACACCAACATGTATTGGGATACACTCAAACACTGGAAGCCATAAACTAGAAACTCCAATCAGAAAGGATATATGCACCCCTATGTTCATTGCAGCACAGTTCACCATAGCTAAGATCTGGAAACAGCCTAAGTGCCCATCAGCAGATGAGTGGATTAAAAAACTGTGGTACATTTACACAATGGAAAACTACACTGTGGTAAAAAAGAAGGAACTCTTACCATTTGTAACAGCATGGATGGAACTGGAGAGCATTATGCTAAGCCAAATAAGCCAGTCAGAGAAAGATAAATATCACATGATCTCACTCATTTATGGAATATAATGGACAACATAAATTGATGAACAAAAACAGATCCAGAAACAGAGAAGATCAATCAGACCGTCAAACCTTAGAGGGAAGGTAGGGGAGGGTGGGGGTAAGGGGGAGAGATCAACCAAAGGTCTTGTATGCATGCATATAAGCCTAACCAATGGACACAGACACCAGGGGGGTGAGGGCATGAGTGGGGGGCTCGGGGGAGTAATGGAGGGATAAGAACACATATGTAATACCTTAATCAATAAAGAAATTTTTAAAAAAAGAACAAAGGAGGCACTTTGGACAATCACAATAGTTTGAGAGACAAGAACTCAGGACAGGATGAAAAATAAGGTTCATCTCCAACAGGGAACCACAATACCACGACTGGGAAGGTGGGGGGGGGGAAGAAAGAAATAAAGGACTCAAATAAATAATATTCAAAATGGAGGAGACATTACAACTGATATCATGCAAACATATGGAATCATAAAAGATTATTATGAGCAATGAATGATACACCAATAAATTGCATAACCTAGAAGAAATAGATACATTCCTAAAAGCATCCAACTTACCAAGACAAAATCATGAAGAAATAAAAAATATGAACTAACCAATTATTGTAAGAATGTCAAATCAGTATTCAATACCTCCCAATGAAGAAAATCCAGGACCATAAGGCTTCACAGGTAAATTCTACACATTTAAAGAAGAATTTGGCCCGACCTCAGTGGTTCAGTGGTTGAGCGATGACCTATGAACCAGTATGTCACGGTACAATTCCAGGTCAGGGCATATGCCCTGGGTTGTGGGCTCAGTCCCCAGTAGGGGTCATGCAGGAGGCAGCCAATCAATGATTCTCTTTCATCATTGATGTTTCTCTTTCTCTCTCCCTCTCCCTTCCTCTTTGAAATCAATTAAAAAAATATTTTAAAGAAGAATTTGTACCAATCCTTCTCAAACTCATCCCAAAATAAAAGATGAGAAAATACTCTCAAACTCATTAATTGAAGCCAGTATTACCTTGACCAATACCGTATGAGGGCATTGAAAAAAACAAAAAACAAACAAACAAAAAAATACAGACCAATATCCCTGACCACATAGATGCAAAAATCCTCAGTATAATACTAGCAAACTGAATTCAACAATACATAAAAAGAATAATACACCATGATTAAAGGAAATTTATTTCAGGATTCAAGAATGTTTTAACATCTACAAATCAATTAACATGATACAGCACATTATTAATAAAGTGAAGAATAAAAATCATATGTGATTCTCTCAATAGATGCAGAAAAGCATTTGATAAATTCAACATCTATTTATGATAAAAAAAAACTCTCAACAAAATAGATATAGAGTGAATGTACATCAACATAATAAAGGCCTTTATATGGCAAGTCCCCAGCTAAAAATACACTTAATGATGAAAAGCTAAAAGTTTTTTCTTCTAAGATCACGAAAAAGACAAGCATGTCCAATCACACTACTTTTACTTAAGGTAGTACTGGAAGTCCTAGCAAGAGTAATTAAGCCAGAAAAATGAGTAAAAGTCATACAAATCAGAACATAACAAGTAAAACTGCCTCTATTTGCAGATGACATGATAGAATCCAAAGAAATAATGCTAGTAGTAATAAAGAAAATCAGTAAATTTGCATAAGCAACATCAATACACAAAAATTCAGAATAGCCAAGACAGAAACAACCTAAGTGTCTATCATTAGAATAATGGATAAAAGAATGTGATAGATGAGAGATAGACAGATAGATAGATACTAGTAGATGATAGAGAATATTATTCAGTGATGAAAGTGAAAGAAATCCAGCCATTAGCAGCAACATGAATGGACCTTGAGGGGACTATACTAAATAAAAAAAAGCTAGATAGAGAAAGACAAATACTGCATGGGTCCACATATATGTAGGGGTCGGGGGGAGTCAAACTCATAGAAAAGAAGAGCAGAAAAGTGATCGCCAGGGATTGGGGGAAATAGGAAGAGGGTGGGGAAAGGGTACAGTATTTCAGCTGTAAGATGAATAAGTTCTGAGGATCTAATTTAAACATGGTTTCTATAGTTGCTAACACTATTGTATAATTAAAATTTGCTTAAAGAATAGAACTTAAATATTTTCACCCCACCCTCCCCAAAAGATAAATATGTAAGGTGATAAATGTGTTAATTAATGAGATGTGGGTAATTCTCTTTGTTTTTTAAAAGAATTTTTATTGGATTTTAGAGAGAGAGGAAGAGAGAAAAACATTGATGTGAAAGAGAAACATCAATTGGCTGCCTTCCACATGCCCCCCATCAGGGATCAAGCTTGCAACCCAGGCATGTACCCTGACAAGGAATCGAACCATCAACCCTTCAGTGCACAACACAAAGCCCAACCAACTGAGCCACAGCAGCCAAGACAATGATGTGGGTAATTCTTTCACAATCAAATCACCACGATGCACACTTTAAATATGTTATCTATAATAATAAAAACATAATATGCTAATTAGACCAGATGTCCTTCCGGACATCCTTCCACATGAAGCTGGGGCTGGGAGGGAAGCCCGGGTCCTGGTTGCCTGCCTGTGGCTAGAAGAGGGAAGCCTGGGTCCCAGGTGCCTGCCAGCGACTGGAGGGAAGCCCAGGTCTCGGGTGCCAAAGTTAAGCCAATGCCGGCAGCTGGGGGAAGGAAGGCCTCCTTTTACAAGAATTTCATGCAATCCGGCCTCTAGTAATTTTATAAGTGAATTATACCTCATAAAAGCTGATAAAGAAAACAAGGTTGCTATAAATCCAAATTTATCAATAATTTAGATGAAATAGATTCATTCCTTGAAAACCCTGCACTCCATTAGTTTGCTAAGGCTGCCAGATCAAAATACTGCAGTCCAGGTGGCCTTAACAATAGAAATTTATTTTCTCATTGTTCTAGATGCTGGAAGATCAAGGTGTTGACAAATTTGATTCTTCTGAGGCCTTTCTCCTTGGCTTGAAGATTACTCTTTTCGTGCTGTGCCCTTTCATTGTCTCTCCTCTTTGTGAACATCCCTGGAGTCACTCTGTGCAACCAGACTTCTTTTTCTTATAAGGACACTGGTCAGACAGGGTTTGGGTCTACTCAACAGGCCTCATTTTATCTTAATTATCTCTTTAAAGGCTCTTTCTCCAAATAAAGCCACATTCTGAAGTATTATGAAGTACAGGCACATTCAATACAACAATTAGTATGGGGGAGGAGGCACAATTCAGCCCAAAACAACCAAATCGTACAAAATCTCATTCAAGATAAAATATATAACCTGAATAAATCTGTAACCATAAAATAAATGGAATCTGTAGCTAAAATCCTTTGTAATGAAATTTCCAAGTCTGTATAGTTCCTTTGGTGAATTCAAGATTTAAAGAACAACCACTAATTCTCTACAATCCTATATAATAAAAGGGTAATATGCAAATTGACCCTAACAGCAGAAAGACTGGGAATGACTGGTCACTATGACACACACTGACCACCAGGGGGCAGATGCTCAATGCAGGAGATGCCCCCTGGTGGTCAGTGTGCTCCCACAGGGGGAGCTCTGCTCAGCCACAAGCCAGGCTGATGGCTGCCAGCACAGCGGTGGTGGCGGGAGCCTCTCCCGCCTCCTCAGCAGCACTAAGGATGTCCAACTGCAGATTAGGCCTGCTCCCCGCTGGCAAGTGGACATCCCCTGAGGACTCCCGGGCTGCCAGATGGATTCTGACTGCCAGCTTAGGCCCGATCCCCTGTGGAGCATGCCTAAGCCAGCAGGTGGACATCCTCCAAGGGGTCTCAGACTGCGAGAGGGCACAGGCCGGGCTGAGGGGCCCCCCCCCCCCGAGTGCACAAATTTTTGTGCACCGCGCCTCTAGTATATATATAAAACCCTAATATGCAAATAGACCAAATGGCAGAACGACCGAACAACCAGTCACTATGACATGTGCTGACCACCAGGGCAAGCACATGGAACATGGCGGGCATCAGCCATGGTGGGATGGTGGAGCAGGTGAGTAGGGGTGCCAGACCAAGGCGGGGTGCCGATTGCTGTCATCAAGGCAAGCCTCTGAAAATTCTTTGCTCCCGCGCACCGCGGTCCCACCCAGCGCTCGCACCTGATGCCAGTACTGGCCCCGCTCACACCCTCTGCCAGCACTGGAACCACCACTTACACCTGCTACTGGCGACTGGCGCCAGCCCTGATTGCTCAGCACCATCAGTGGGCAGCTCCCAATCACCCCTGAGGGCTTCTCCACCTCCCCCTGCTCCTGAGGGGTGATCGGGGCAGCAGCTGTCACTCGCACCCACTGACAGTGCCGGCCCCGCTCGCACCTGCTGCTGGCAGGCACTGGCCCCAATCACTCTACACCATCAGCAAGTGTGAGCAGGGCCAGTGCCATCAGCATGTGGGAGCCGTGGCGGCGGTAGTGGGGCTGCTGGCAGACAGGGAACCGGGGGGTCATGGTGGAAGGGTCTGGGCGGGGGTGCAGAAGATGGGCCGAGACCCGCCCCTGGGCCCACCGCAGCCTTGAGGCCCACAATTCCTTTCAAGGTGCACAAATTCGTGCACTAGGCCCCGAGTTTCTATAAAATAGAAGAAGAGAGGATACTTCCTATTTCAAACTATAAAGTCAACATCACCCTAACACTAAAACCAGAAAATATTATAAAAAAATAAATGAATAGCCCTGGCCAGTTTTGCTCAGTGGATAGAGCATGGCCCTGTGGACTGAGGGTCCCGGTTCGATTCCAGCCAAGGGCACATGCCCGGGATGCAGGCTCGATCCCCAGTAGAGGGCATGCAGGAGGCAGCTAATCAATGATTCTCTCTCATCATTGATGTTTCTATCTCTCTCTCCCTCTTCCTTCCTCTCTGAAATCAATAAAGAAAT
>NW_005364225.1:556429-569031 GCF_000412655.1 Myotis brandtii
ACCGGTTTGGCTCAGTGGATAGAGCATCGGCCTGCGGACTCAAGGGTCCCAGGTTCGATTCCGGTCAAGGACATGCACCTTGGTTGTGGGCACATCCCCAGTCAGGGGTGTGTAGGAGGCAGCTGATCGATGTTTCTCTCTCATCGATGTTTCTAACTCTCTATCCCTCTCCCTTCCTCTCTGTAAAAAAATCAATAAAATATATATTTAAAAAACTAAATAAATAAAATAAAAATAAAAATAAATAAATGAATAAATGAAGGAGAAAAATCAAACTAGAGACCAATCATCCTATTAAACACAGATGCAAAAAATCTTCCACAAAAACATTAGCAAATCAAATCCAGCAATATATATCCAAATAATATGCTACCATGAATTATTGTTTATTCCAACAATGCAAGAGTGGTTCAACATTAGAAAAATCAATCAATGTATTTATCTCTCCATATTAACAGTCTAAGGATGAAAATTCACAAGATTATATCACTTGATCAAAAAGAAAAAAGTACAAGAGACTGAATGTTTTATCTCTACAATCTGACACAAGGCAAAGCTAGTCACACTCTCTAATGATATTTACATCATAATGTAAATCCTTGTAATGAAATAAGTAAAGGAAAAGGAATACAATGCATGCAGATTGCAAATGAAGAAATAAAACAGCACTTATTTGTGGACAATAATGTTGTTTACATAGACACCTCAGAGAATCTAGAGCAAAGTTCCCAGAACTAATAAAAAAAATTAACAATGTTGCAGAATACAGTCAACCCTCACACACAAAAACCATATTTCTGTACACTACCAATGAACTAAATTTAGGGGGGAAATATCATTTATAATAGCTACAAAATTAAATATGAAAGCACAAATTTAATCAAATATATACAAGATCTATAAAATGAAAGGTACCAAACTGTGACCATTACTAAACAGAAACTTCATTTAAAATGGAATTGGTTGGCCAGAAGAGAGAACGCTCCCTCACAAATTACTTACACACTACAGACCCCAACAGAAAGAGACACACCTTGCATATCTACAGGAAGTGATACCACTCTTCTAAGTCATCCAGAGGAAGAAAAGATTCCTTCTTGCCCAGTAACAGCCCAGTATTTATAATATATATATTTAGAACTTTCAGTTTCTTCCAAGGAACTTTTCATTTACGATAGCTCCTCCCAATCCATGAACGAGCTCTCTCCCTTTGTTTCTCTGGACTTGCATGTGGTTTTCCATTAGTCTGCATGTCCCAATTCTTATCCCTGAATAAACTCATTTTGCTGCTAATTTAGGTCAACATTTTTGGCAATAAAATACTGATCAAAGGAGTGATATAAGACCTACATAATTGTAGAGACATATTTCTGTCATGGATCAGAAGCTCAAAATATTTGTCAAGTCTCTTCTAATGTGATATATAGATTTAATTCAGTTCAAATGAAAATTCCAGCAGGGAATTTTTTTTTAGATATTTCCAACTGATTCTAAAATTTATATGAAAGACAAAAGAACTAGGATATATTAAATAATTTTGAAAAAGTCATAGCTGAAGTGATCTCACTATCTGATTTAAAGATTTACTACTGAGCCACAGTAATTGAAACAGTGTGGTATTAGCAAAGGGCTATATACATTGATCAATGGAACATAATAGAGAGTTCAGAAATAAACTGGTACAAACATGACCAATCTATTTTTGACAAAGTAAAAAAAAAAAAGCCATTGAATATGGAAAGGATAATCACTTAACAGATTAAGTTGGAATGCTTATTCATTCTATGCAAATAAAAGAACCATGGCTTAAATAAATGTTAACCAACACTTTTATTATACAAATATTAACTAAATTAAATCATACCTCTAAATACAAACCATGAAACTACAAAGCATTTAGAAGAAACATTTCTTAACTATGGTTAGGTAGTGAATAAAGATAATCCCAAAAGTACGATATATAAAATAATAATTAGAAAAATGAACTCTTGAAATTTAAAATCCTTGCTCTGTTGAAGACACTACTAAGAGAAGCAAAAGATATGCCATAGCCTGGGATAATACTGGGAAGTTCCATATAAGACAAAATTACTTTTATCCTGAATAAAGAATTCTTAAAACTCAACTGTAAAGAAACAAATAATCTACTTAAAAATGGGCACAAGATTTGGAGACTTCACCAAAGCAGATACTAAGTATGGCAAATAAGCATATGTAAAGATGTTAAATATTATTAGCCATTAATGAAACACAAATTGCAACCATGAAAAGATATCACCACACACTCATTATGATGGCTAAAGTATAAAACACTGGCGGTGCAAACTGCTAGTAAGTATATGAAGCAGTTGTAACTCTTTACACATTGCTTGTGCAAATGCAGAATGTTACATCCACTCTAGAGAACAGTTTTACAGTTTCTAATACAGGTATCAATACACGGCCAAGTGTCCCAGTAATCCTGCTGATAGGTACTTACCCTAGAGAACCATAATCTTACATTCACACATAAATCTATACACAAGTGTTTTCTGTAGCTCTCTTCATAACACACACTGGAAACAATTCAAATGTCTGCAACAGGTAAATGGCTAAGCAGGGTTATACATACAATAGAATACTACTGAGTAGTAAAAAGGAACATACTATTTATACATGCTATTTATACATACTATTTATACATACATAAAAGGAACATACTATTTATACATGCAACAATTTGAATAATTCATATAGGCTGGATGCGGAGTGATAAAAGCCAGTCTCACAAGATCACATGTTCTATGATTTCACTGATATGGCATTCTTGAAAACACAAAACTATTGTGATGGAGCATAGATACGTGGTTGCTGGAGACAGAGGTTAGGAAAATGTGTGATGTGAGGGAATCTGGGGGCATGATGGAGCTCTTCTCCACAGTGGTGATGGTGACATGAATCTATATGGGTGTTAAAATTCATGGAGCTGAATCACCAAACAATCTCAATTTCAATGTATGATAGTTTAAATTATTTTTTCAAAGTGTAGTATAAACATGGGGAAAGCATAAATGAGAGGCCTAAAATCCAAAATACTAAAGGTGACTTATATTTTTAAATACAATTTAATTTTTCTGGCCAAAATGTTACATACCCAGGCACCCAGGAAAACTGAGATACATGTGGACAGTTCAAAATAATTGGTGTCCAATAAAGAAGGTTCCAATGTTACGAATTGAATACATATAGTAGTGATAAATATATTGTTAAATTTAATGTTGATGCCAGTAATTTGGGAAGAAAAATAGAAGATAAAACTTACTGTCTGTGAATGAGTTCAAAAGAAAATTGTTGTGACTGGATGATTTTCTCTAGTTTACCAATTCATGTCATTCCAAAATAGTCTCAATTTATTTTTCATATGATGTCTAGGCTAATGGATCTGGGAAACATAGTAGACAGAATATATATACTTAGCCTTCATTAATAGAGGTGACCCTAGGAGAAATCCACAGAATTCTATTATGTACAGGAATTCCTAGATTATTATATTCATGTCTCAACACCCCATTTGCAATAGAACAAGTAACGCTAATGTGCATTTAAAGTAATGGATTTCTAAAGTTAGTAATATCATTTTAAAAACCAATAGCAATAACCAATTCATAGGATTGCTGAGAGAAATAAATTCATTACTAGATGTAAAGTGTATAATGCAGTGTACACAGCATTATATAGCAAACTTTGATAAATGTTAATGTGTTTCACAGAACTATACAGTTTACAAACACTCCCAACACTTTGAGAAATGTTTAGTGATTTGCTTTAAGTTATGCTGTAAATTGCTGAGTTTAAACAAAGCCTAATACCAATGTACTTTCAATTAAATCTTGCTTCATATAATGACTTAAATAAGTATATTTAAGCTAGAGAGGGGAAATATAATTCATTGTGATAAGAGGTGGCATAAAAGTTGTTGTCAGATATTTTAAAGACTGAACATGAAAAAAAATTAGTTATTCAACTATTGATTTACTCAGAGAATGATAACAAAGTACCTTCAGATAGCTAGACATTGTGGGAGGCAGTAGCAATGAAATAATAAATATGATAGCAGCCTATTCCCAAGGTGCAGAAGTAGAAAAAATTATACATTTTATGAAAGAGTTTTGTGATCAATATCAAGGTTTAAATTTATAAAAATTAAGAATACATAGTAATAGATTTCTCTATCTTTTAAAGTTACTGGAGTACTGTATTAGAAACTTAGATTAAAAAGTAAAATCATAAATCTAACTTTTACCTTTTGAACATGAAAAAACTTTGTTAATGTTCTTATATTTTTTAAACTAAAGATCTTTGTGAAAGAGGATGATTACATTAGTTGCACTCAAGCTAGAATAAAAATGTTTGTCTTCACAAATACTCCTAAGCGACCTACTATTTGCTAACCTTATGTTAAATACTACAGAGATGTCCTCAAAAAATTTAAAGTAGCCAATATAAGTTACCTCATACAGCCTATCTACATATATAAAAGGCTGACCAGTAGCTATGATGCTCACTGACCACCAGGGGGAAGATGCTCAACGCAAGACCTGCCAAGCTGCAGTGAACCGCCCTCTCACAATCCAGGACCCCTCGGGGGATGTTGGACTGCCAGTTTTAACTGATCCCGGCAGGCCAGGCAAAGGGACCCCACTTGCTGGAGGGATCCCGCTCACTCCGCAGATGACCTTTGAGCCACGACACCTGCCCAGGTGCTGCTGGCCGGGGAGGAACTGCGGGAGGTTGGCTCCACAATGTGTCTGGCCCATCTTGCCCAGTCCTGCCCCACCAGCCACCTTCTAATTAATTTCCTTTCAATGTGTATGAATCCGTGCACTGGGGCACTAGTAGCGAAATAAAAAAGTTTTCAATATATAGCATTGGCTATCAACATTGTTGTTTATTTTCAGAAATTATTAATTAATAATACCACTACAAGCAGATGCTCAGGAATTCTGTATTATATTTGAAATTTTGTAATATAGTCAGGTAATCAAAATGTGTTTATGAATCTAAATATTGAATAATATCTTGACAACTTGGAATTAAAATACGTTGTCTAAATTAGAAATTTGAAAAATAAATTCATAAACAAAATATCCAGTCAAATAGTCAAAACTTTTATTATCTAATCTAGACCTATGTAAGAAGAGTTCAGTTTAAAAGATAAATTCACATTCTACTCTCACCCCAAATCAGGGATCCCATGATATCCTAAGCTTATCATCAGATCAAATAGTTCATTGCTATTTCTCAAACCAACCAATACTAAATTGGACTGTATAGTTAGTTATACCTATGCCTCTTCATCTGATATCATAACAGATCTCAAGGATAAAAGAGGATTACAACCCTGAAAATAGTAGTAATTTACTTAACTAGATTGTATGAGTATGATTTTCTCACCATCAATTATTTTGGAGTCTTAAATTCTTGTATCTTCCAATATTTTAAAAGTTCCTGAGAACTCTTATTGAAAATAGAGAACTCTCTTATCTACGCAAACCCTATAAAAATGCACTAATTCAAATTCAGCTCTTAATTTTGAGTTTAAAGACTCATCCTAGATTTGTCACTTTGGCAGTAGAGGAGGAGCAAAATACAACATCCCAAAATGGGCCACTATGGCATAAGCTGAAGGCAATGAAGACCTGGCAGACTCAGGAAATGTTGTTTTTTTAAACCTCTCTCTTATATGCTTAAAATAATTTAGATAGAAGGCCTATACTGAGAACAAATAGCAAAGATAACTTTTATTATCAGAAAAACTTACCTCATGGCATGGTAAGTATGTTTACCAAACATCTGCTCTTCTCATTTCTCTGTGATTTGTCTTATTCCCAATTAATGCACCAGATCCCCTCCACTGTCCCCTTAAAACAGGATGACATATAAGCCTCAACTGTCTGATTGTCTTTGGGGCTCCTGTTTGTACAAAATTAATTATTTTTCTTGTAATCTAATGTCATTTAATTATTACACTAATCAAAAAAACCTAGAAGGGAAGAAGAAGGAAAAAGGTTTTCTCCCCTACCTTGTCAAGAATCAAGAGTAAGGTCACTATTCTATACCTCACAACTTATTTAAAAGGTTGAAGTGGATGGTAAACCATTTCATGACTGTTGTTATTTACTTTGCTTTTTTTTTCTTTTTCTTTTTCAGGCAAGTGATATTGGTAGCTTAAAATAGGAGACTGTGTGTAACGGAAGAAGTGAGCCATTACAAAAAATACCCTGTAAATATGCACATGTACTATTTGTGTAAGAAAATTTAATAATCAAATTAAGTAAGGCTGGTTCTAAAAACAAAAAAAAACAAAAACACCTACTACTACAGAAGTATGAAGGCCCTTGAGCTAGCAAAGATATGGATATTTGCATAATTTGAAGGAGTGTGCTGATTTATTTCTGGAGCACTCCTGAAGCCTTTCCAGAAGTCTAGATAATGATACCAATTGCTTCCCCTCTCCATCAAGGCACACTCCATAAACTTGGTGGATAATATGTCTGCCCAAGGTCTAAATATCTGAAGAGTTCAGTTTAAATTTTGCTATTCTTCATATAGTTCTGAGGCTTCTTGAAGTTAACTATGATAAACTAGCCATTTTAGTGAATGATCTGAACGGCAGGCTCGGGAACACTGGGTGCAGATTTATTCAAATTGACGCTAAGGAAGTCATAGATCTCTCATCTGAAACAGAGAATAGTATTTTTCTGTGCGCCAAGAAAGTTAAAGAAGATAACGGTTTGTCTAGCAAGCAGCATGAATGCAAAAATCAACAGCACCGCGGCAATTTATGAGCTGTGCTTGCGTGGTGTTGGATGGGTATATCTATAATTTCAGAAGTCTGGTTTCTTGCAATGGGTTTTAAGTAATCTGAGAATGTATGGCTTATAAAAGGAAATACAAAGAAGAGAAAACTTTCAGGACACAAAACATGAAAAGCACTATAATGTCAATTGGCATTAGGAAAACTGACAGAAGTAACCTGAGAGCTGCATTATCAATGGTGCCACATGGATTACTTCAATTAATAACCACTGCTATCCTTGAAGTAGGTGTTACTACCATCTCTATTATATAGGTGAAGATATTTCAGAAGTAAAGCACTTTGAGCAAATGACAGAACTGTCAATCTATAGAATTTCATCTCTCTGAATTAAAAAGCATTGCACTAACCAGCCGTGGGCAAACTACGGCCCGTTTGAAATGAATAAAACTAAAAAAAAACAAGACCGTACCCTTTTATGTAATGATGTTTACTTTGAATTTATATTAGTTCACACAAACACTCCATCCATGCTTTTGTTCCGGCCCTCCGGTCCAGTTTAAGAACCCATCAACTGTCAATCTATAAAAAGTATTGCACTAAACCATCATGCCACTCCCTCAAGGATGAATTGGAAAGCCAATTCCAGAAAAGGTCTTTGCAAAATGGAGGGTCTCATTCTGAAACACAGAGAATGAGATAGTGCTTTGTACTTCCTTCTTGGTTTACAAAGATAAGGTTAGACACTGTACTTTGCTAAATGAGGAGCATCTACATTTAATCAGCTTCCTGCTCTTTTTATTTATGCTATGCTTTAAATCTGCAGTAAGAGCTGTTGTATCAGCAAGAAACCAAGAAAAACAGCACTTCCCAGAAGGAAGTGCCTCAGATTGAGTACTCCTTGCCGTCAGAAACTGGAATCCCAAAGCAAAATTAAATAATTCAGTGTTTCAGCGAAACATAAAATAAAAAAGATGCTACTGTACTTACTGTGCCTTGGAATAACGGCATGTTGAGAGCACAAACACAAAAACAAAAAACAAAATGAGTTTTGTTGGAGGGAAGCACTCAAATATCTGTTTAAAGTACCAGCAATCAGAATTCCCATCCAAAGCAAATATAGCTCAAAAAGCTATAGTTTCGATTTCTTGGTAAAAGAAAGTATCCTATACAATTGTGAAAAACCTTCATTATCTGCTTTGTTTTACAGTGAAATCTTGTTTCATTAGTCCTTCATTATGCTGCACAATGGGATAAGCTTATCAATTTACTTTTTATTTGCTTTCTTTTTCTCTTTTTTTGGTCTCATATCTCATTAGTATTCTGGAATGTAAAGCTTTTTTGTAATTAAAGTATAGTTGACATATCCTATATTATAAAAGCCTAATATGCTAAGTGTTCGGCCGTTCATTTGACCGTTCGACCAGTTGCTATGACGTGCACTGACCACCAGGGGACAGACGCTCCAACCGGTAGGTTAGCTTGCTGCTGGGGTCTGGCCAATCAGGACTGGGCGAGATGGGCCAGACACGCCCTGGAACCCTCCCGTGGTCCCTCCCCGGCCCTGATCATGCACTGGTGGGGGCCCTCGGCCTGGCCTGCACCCTCTCGCAATCTGGGACCCCCCGGGGGGTATCAGAGAGCCGGTTTTGGCCTAATCCCCACAGGAAGGCCGAGGGACCCCACTGGTGCACGAGAGTTTTGTAAAATTCTCTCACACAAACGCACACAAAAAATACAACCAGGCATAGACAGACATAAGCACACATAGGCTAGAAAGAAGTAGTCTACTACATAAGTTTGTTTTGTGTGTGTTTTCTTTTTGTAAAAAAAAGAACTAATTAACTGTTATGTGTGAAAAAAAGTGTTATTAATCATTTAATTCCACTAATACCTACTGAGGTTCTGCAAAACCAGTAGTAAGGCAGACATGAAATATATTTCTCCTAGAACTGGTAGCAAAATGTAAACTGGTAGTTTAATGAAACAAGCAAAATTAATCTTTGATAGAAGTTAAAATGCTCATACTCATTACTTCTGGGGGTTGAAGTGTAGGTGTGAAAACCGATTGGATGTTTTATATATATGTGTGTAAACATTTTATAGATATAAAAATGTTCATCAATTTCCTTCTTTTCCATTCCTTTTCCCCAAGATGTACACAAAACTTGAGATCCATGTATTCTCACCCAAGTATCAAAAGAGCTATTTTAATAAATTAAATATATATATATATCAATTTTTCATTGAATATTTATTATAAGCAGAGGCAAATCCAAATTTTGGAACTTGCAGTTCATATAAATTCAAAGTGGAGACTATTTTGAAAATCAATAAATTTAAAATTACTTATAATGAAAATGTATTTATAATGAAAATGTATTATATCAATTATAAATGTTTAAAACATTATTAATATCAAAATCACAAATGTGAAAAAATGTTTAAATTATCTGACAACTCTAAAAAACACACATTTCTCTATATATTTGTATGCATACTCTGACAAAATATTGTGATATCATCTTTTCTTAGGAGAAAAGATAATTTTCTTCTACTATGATTTACAAAATTTGTGTCTTATTCCTTATTGTTTAGGAATTTTCCTTTCATCTTCACAACTTACTGGCAACCTCAGTGACTTCTCTCTCCCTCTCATCTTCACAACTTACTGGCAATCTCAGTGACTTCTCTCTCTCTCTCTCTCTCTCTCTCTCTCTCTCTCTCTCTCTCTCTCCTTGTGACGACATTGTGTGATCCCAGGTGTGCTATGTAATTACCAGGTTCTGTAAGTAATGAACTTTTTGAACTTTTTGTTTTCAAGTTTTCTGATGGTTATTGCTGAAGGGCATCTTGTAGTCATAATAAGAACCCCAACCCCAAAGACCAATCCAACCACAATGTTGGTTATTGATAGGCTTAAACCAACAGACAACATCATTATTGCCATTCTGACTTGAGCCTTTTATTCATCATCTATTCTATCATGGTATTTTTCTAACTCATGGCTGCAGCTTTTTTTCTATTTTTATTGCCTCTCTACTCAATTTTGTTTCTTACATGGCTATTATATTAAGCTTCCAAATCATATCAAGCCTTCCAACTTAGGTCCTATCTCTGCTTTGTTTACATCCCTTTAATGTGCTCCATTGTCTACTGAATTAGGTATAAACTCCTGAGCCAGGTTTCCAGGCCCCTATAATTTGGCCTTATCCTATCCTTACAAAAAAGTGATCCACTAACAATAGGTAGTTCTATAACTAGAAGCATTGCATACCTCCTTGAGACCAGAGATTGTTGTTTACTTAATGGATCTCTAACCCTTAGCACAATACCTTACGCATATTCTTCTTGTTATATTGAAGCAAAAGACAGCAATACACTAAGTTGATGTAGTCACAATGAATTTTCGAATGGAATCTCTTCCTAAAAGTCATACTTTACCTAAACCAAGTGTCCAGACATTTGTAGATGAGAAATATGCTAATCCAAGTTCACAAGTGATCAAATTTTACCAATTAGCATTTAAGAATATCAAAAGGCATTTAGAAATGTCCATATATATTATACCTAACTATTCCTTAGTCAGGGAAGACCTCTGAAAATAAGCATCTCTAAATAATGATCTTTTGGGAAATATTGCAAATTATTTAACCTCCATCATTCTATCTTCCTGATTCTTTTTCTTTATGTCCTATTTGCTCTCATTCATCTCCATAATTACTGTCCCCCTATTTCAAGGAATCATTAAATACTTTCTAGAATAATGCAGAAACAGCCTATATCCTTACCTCCAGTTTCTTATGTGGCTAATATATGCCCCTCATTATTGTCATAGTGATCTTTCAAAAATACAGAATCCTTTATTGTCGGTGTTCAAAACCATTTAAAACCTTCTTATTGTCAATTGCTTCAAAACTGCTATCAGATTCTAGTTTCATTCTTCTGAGGTTCTGCTATGGTAGGCTTAAAGTTGAAACATGATAGATATTTAATGAGTTACCTAAGTGATTATCATGATTTGACAAGTTAGAGTACTATTGCAGCCCATATCAAATCCAGACAATGTTCAACTTACTATGTTATGTGATGTATAACACATATGCTGCTAATACATTCCACACTAATAAAAGATATTTCAAACCAATTTGTCTCACTCAAGAATAGCCTGAGCTAGCAATGCTCTTCATTGTCCTTCATACTACATCATGTACTAGTATACTGAAGGAGCATACATCCTGATAGTCACCATATTACAACTTGCCCAGAATAACTGGGGGCACTAAGAAACTTCCTCCTTGCTGATTAAAAACATTAGGTCTATATCACTGAGAAAAATATGTCTTATTATTTTACATGACTACAAATTAGTTAATCAATCAATCTTTTCATGAAATTTACAGCAATCACTGTTGCAACTTCTCATTTGCCCTACATTTTCAGAGCAGCAAGTGATTTTAGCATCCTTGTTCCTTGACAATGTTTTGAAAAAATGACTCCATCTCTTTATTAATCACTCCTTTTCAGTTCAGTCTGGGAAGCATAGCTAATGAGCTATTATGATTGACAATATATATTATAGGTAGTAGACCTTACATAAATGTCGGCAGAGATGGGCAAGTAAGGTTCTGGATGCAAGAGAATCAGAAAGAGTAACTGGCCAGTTCACATGAAGCAATAGTGCAGGAGAAAAAAGTGATGAATATAAAAATATCAAAGTAGCCAAGCGTGTCCAATGCCAAAATGGAATTGCAAAGGGGTGTTTGCGGAACTACCTGTAGTACACTGTCTTTATGTAGTTACCACCCCTGTGGATCTGAGAGCACTCCGGATCAGCATAGCCAGCAGTCAGAAATATGAGCTGCATATGGGACAACATAGGGCTTCCAAAGTTAAGTCAAAATGCTTCACATCTGAATTCCAAATGTGTGCAAGTCCCTCTTTGGGTCAACTAACTCTAGAATCATTCAGGAAAGAGGACTTTGGGAAACATACTGCACTGTTGCTTTTAAAGAAATTCTTATTTGTAAACCCATGGCAATTTGTTAATTAGTGGTGTGCTGAAAAATGTTCTCTGGAAGAATAAATAACTAAATAAAAGTTTTGATTTGGGGCTCTTGCCAATTTCTATCTTAAAAATACTCCCGTATGGCCAATTTCAAATCCCAAGTTGGTGTCACTGAACATGCATGCAGTTGGGAAGAGAAGCTAACAGTAAGGTCTGCTGAATCGATCTGAGCCAGCTCCAAGCACCACTCTTATTATTAACTGACTAGTGACCTGGTGCACAGATTCATGCACATTGAAAGGAAATTAATTAGAAGGTGGCTGGCGGGGCGGGACTGGGTGAGACAGGCTGGACACCCCCTGGAGCCAACCTCCTATGGTCCCTCCCTGGCCAGTGCACCTGGAGTGGCACTGTGGCTCAAAGGGTGTCTGCAGAGTGAGGGGGGGGGGGGTCCCTCCAGCAGGGGGGATCCCTCAGCCTTGCCTGCAGGGAGCAGGCCAAAACCAGCTCTCCGACATGCCCTGAAGGGTCCCGGAGTGTGAGAGGGCACTCTGCAAAGTTGCGGTTCAATCTAGACACCTATATCTTTTAGAATTAGAAATAGTGTAGCTGAAACTGGTTTGGCTCAGTGGATAGAGCGTCGGCCTGCGGACTGAAAGGTCCCAGGTTCGATTCCAGTCAAGGGCATGTACCTTGGTTGCGGGCATATCCCCAGTAGGAGATGTGCAGGAGGCAGCTGATCGATGTTTCTCTCTCATCAATGTTTCTAACTCTCTATCTCTCTCCCTTCCTCTCTGT
>NW_005364225.1:569580-570547 GCF_000412655.1 Myotis brandtii
GCCCCGATGAGGGCGGAGCGGGTGCCGAACACCGCGGTCCCACCCGCCAGCCCCCGGTCCCCTGCGGGAGGGCCGGATGAGGGCAGGGACCTCTGCCACCAGCCCTGGATGGAGGCGAGCTGGCGGTTGGCACTGTCCCGCTGTGCCTGCAGTATGCAAATTAGCCGCCATCTTGGCTGGCGGTTAATTTGCATATCTCCCTGATTAGCCAATGGGAAGGGTAGCGGTCATAAGCCAATTACCATGTTTCTCTTTTATTAGTGTAGACTAGTGACCTGGTGCACGGATTCATGCACATTAAAAGGAAATTAATTAGAAGGTGGCTGGCAGGACTGGGCGAGATAGGCTGGACACACCCTGGAGCCAACCTCCTACGGTCCCTCCCTGGCCGGTGCATCTGGGGTGGCACTGTGGCTCAAAGGGCATCTGCGGAGTGAGGGGGGGGGCTCCCTCCAGCAGGTGGGATCCCTCAGCCTTGCCTGCAGGGAGCAGGCCAAAACCAGCTCTCCGACATCCCCTGAGGGGTCCTGGAGTATGAGAGAGCACTCTGCAAAGTTGTTGTCATACAGGGTGTGAAATGCAAATACAAGTGTGCAGTAAACCAGATTCAGGGCTGACAGTGCCCCAGCAATAACATAAGCCATGGCCGAAGGTAGAATTGCATAGCCCCGCAAGGAATTGGACTCCCTCCTCTCTGGTTTTGGTGTCACCTGAGAACCGCTGCTGCCAAGTCACTGCAGCTTGGCAGCTCCTGCATTGAGCATCTTCCCCCGGTGGCCAGTGCATGTCATAGCTACCGGTTGGATGGACACTTAGCATATTAGCCTTTTATATATATAGATATCATCAAGATAAGACTTTGTTATGTATTCAATTTTATAATTGGCAATAGGAATTCAGATTTTCTCCCTGCCACCCACTATATCAAACTGATATTGATTTACTGACTTAAAAAATCATAGATCCT
>NW_005364225.1:570811-574733 GCF_000412655.1 Myotis brandtii
TTATATATATATTCCATATCTATCTACATCTATCTTCATATCTTCTCCAGATAATTCAGCACCTTCAGTAGCACCTTATTGTGGACTTTATTAAATCTATTGTGCTGGGTACAAAGTAAGCCCTTTCAATCTAGACACCTATATCTTTTAAAATTGGAAATAGTGTAGCATTATCTCATTATCTCTATAATAATCTCTCTGTGTGTACATGTTTTCTCATCTCTCTTCCTAAAATTCTTACTTTTCTACTACAATAAAAATTTATGAACTCTATCTTCCAAGAAAATTATTCATTTGATTAGTCTCATTTTTTTCTCTAAGTAACACATCTTTTAAGTTATTTTATATATTTTCCTAAACTGAGTTTTATAAATTTACTTTAGGGAAAAAACAATATATTCATTTGATAAAGCAATTTCTAACTAGCATGAAGCATTCATTTTCCTATTTAATATAAACTGTACTAATTTGATGGTTTGAAAGAAGAATCATTTGGTTTAAAGCATTTTGGGTTGCGATTTAAAAAAAATTCTGCCCTTACTAACATGATTTAAATGATATTTATATTGTAGTTAACAAGTGACTTCTGTCTTTGAATTATAATGCCATAGATCATAAAAATAACCATTAGTTCTTCACTCATTCAATGTTTGTGTATCACTCAGTCATTATTTGCCAGATACTGAACTAAGTATGCAGAAAAAAGAAATGAAAGATATGATGTTTACCCTTTAGAAGTTCTCAATTAGCAATGAAATAAGGCAAATTAGTGTCAATTTTAATACAGTGAGATAAGTGCTATAATATCACAGAGAAGGGGAATGACCCAAAATTAAATTTAGAATATACAATGTAATTTTATATTGTAAAACCATGGCAACATAGACCTGAGAGTTCTGTTTCCATAAGTATGTTTATAAAGTAATAATACATACACTGCCTACCTCTTTCAATACCTACAATTCAGATCCCTGCTTTCATGCTTTTGTAATAAAAATACTTCTCCATCTTGACGTTCTGTCTATAACCAAATGAAGTGTCACGTAAAATATAATAGTAATTTGATAATTCTTTTAAAACAAATATTCAGCCCCTGCCAGTGTTTCTAAGTGGTTAGAGTGTTGGTCAGTGCACTGAAGGGTCTCAGGTTCTATTTCCAGTCAAGGGCACATACCTGTGTGGCAGGCTCTGGTCAGGGTTCATGCAGGAGGAAACCATTCAGTGTGTCTCTCTCACATGAATGTTTCTCTCTTTCTTTCCCCTTCCCTCTCTCTCTTTCATTCTCTCTAAAAATCAATGTAAAAAATATCCTTCAGGGAGGATTTAAAAAGTAAATAAATAAAAACAAATATTTAGATTTTAGAAAGCATCTTAAAACAATTCATTTCAAAGGAAAACAAGGTAAAATTATGAAGATTTTGAAAATTATTTTTAAGCGGAAATGCTATTTTTATGCAGCATTTTACTTTAAGTTAAAGAATTATTTAGTACTTTAAGAGTGGATTTTATAACTTTACTCAAAGTTTAGTTCTAATTTACTACTTATCAAATACTGCTGGAATATCAAAAACTCACTAGAAAATGTGGTAATCTGCATATAAAACACATTAGGCTACTAGGTTGAAGATACTATTATAAATGCAATCTACATAATTTTGAAAAATGGTGTGTTTTAAATTGAATGAGATGGACATCTTTGAAATAATAGGTTTTAACTTTTTTTCTAGTCTGCTAATATAGTAACTAAAGTCTATTAGGCAGATGTTATAATTGAAAATCAATTAACTAGTACATAGCTCTCAGTTAAAATGGTCTTCTAGAATTGAGGACAAAAAAATATATTAAGAAATTCTGTCTCTACTAGACTGCATTTTTTTAACATTATTGTACTCAAGTTTTTTGAGCCAAAATACTATTCAATGGCATTTCCTTCTTATTTTTTTCTGTTTTGTTAGAAACACAAATCTGAAAAGAGACCTAAGATGGATGAAACCTGAAAATCCCACAGAGGCAATTCTAAGCCATCCTTCCAATTTTTCCCAGTTTGACACTGGTTGATAGCCACGGAAAGAAAAGACTTGGGAGAAATGAAGAGTATTTCCCTCTGGGCCAGCTCTGAATCCAACTTTTTTTTTTTTTAAGACATATTTTATTGATTTTCCACAGAGAGGAAGAGAGAGGGACAGAGAGCTAGAAACATCGATGAGAGAGAAACATCGATCAGCTGCCTCCTGCACACCCCCCACCTGGAATGCGCCCACAACCAAGGCACATGCCCCCAACCGGAATCGAACCCGGGACCCCTCAGTCTGCAGGCCGACACTCCATCCACTGAGCCAAACCGGCCAGGGCTGAATCCAACTTTTATTTCACGTGTTTGTTTCTCCCAAATAAACAACAGGAAATGTGTTAATAGGGAAATTTGAAGAATAAATTTCATAAAGAAAATACAATAAAAATAATATTTGTAATTATAATATAACTAAAGAACAGAGAAATTAGAACCGTAAATATCAGTGCCAAATTTGTGGACCATTCCTTAAAAATGTATGAGATTTCAAGAATGGCTTTTTTTTTTCTTTTTGATCAAGTGATATAATGTGAATTTTCATCTTTAGACTGTTAATATGGTGAAATAAATACATTGATTTTTCTAATGTTACACCACTCTTGCATTATTGGAATAAATGATAAATCATGGTAGCATATTATTATCTGGATATATATTGCTGGATGTGATTTGCTAATATTTTTGTTTGAAGATTTTTGCATCTGTGTTCAATAGGATGATTGGTCTGTAGTTTTGTTCCTTTCTCCTTCATTTATTTTTGATAATGTTTTCTGGTTTTAGTATGAGGGTAATTTTTATAGTTTGCAATAGCAAGTATCCTTTCTTCCATTTCATTGTGTCACTCATTTCTCATTGCTAATTTTTAAATATATTCTTGGAGATATTTTCTTTCATTTTTAATTTGTATACAATTAAACAAATTGCAATTATTTTAATATTCACAGTATATAAAAGAGAAGCAAAATATATACTTTTAGATAGTATCACAAATTAAATGTTGTAATTTATCTAATTAGTAATAATTTTCAATAATAATTATTTATTGCAGGAAGAAAGAGAAATATAAATAATTTATCTTATTTATGTAATGAACTTTTAACAAACAATGCAATAGTAACTTAGACATAGTAAGAGAGTCTTTTCCTCCTTATAACCTTCACTGGGGTAATCCCCTAGAACCATGGTCGGCAAACTGCGGCTCACGAGCCACATGCGGCTCTTTGGCCCCTTGTGTGTGGCTCTTCCTAAGCCTTAGGAGTACCCTAATTAAGTTAATGACAATGTACCTACCTATATAGTTTAAGTTTAAAAAATTTGGCTCTCAAAAGAAATTTCAATCGTTGTACTGTTGATATTTGGCTCTGTTGACTAATGAGTTTGCCGACCACTGACATAGAGGATAAGAGACAAAGTCTGCAGGAGGCAGAGAAGATGTGTGAGCTGGATGGGTCGTTGGGAACTATAAGGCTTTGTATAAGGCCAGTCTTGCTGAAATGTCCTAAAACACCATCATGTCCCCATATGTATATTTCTAGCTACCTTGCACCACCACACACACATCCCTGTTTCCTCATGTTGATGCCACTCGCTGGAAATAGGGGTAGTTTCTCAGCTTATCTTCTGCAGTTGGAAGGGAGTAGAGAGCAGGGGGAGTTCCTGGGGACCAAGAGTTGTGAAACCCGAGAAAGATATTTTGAGGAGTAAGGAACTCAGGCCAAGCCCCTGAAGGAAGCAGGACTGTCACCAGGAAATGCACTTGAAGAGACATAACCTTGGGGGCTTCACTGTGAGGCCTCCTAGGAAGGGAGCAATACTCCAAGGCATTGCATTATGTCCTCCCCCCCCCCCCCC
>NW_005364225.1:575170-579440 GCF_000412655.1 Myotis brandtii
AATTCTTACCATTTGCAACAGCATGGATGGAACTGGAGAGCATTCTGCTAAGCGAAATAAGCCAGTCAGAGAAAGATAAATATCACACAATCTCACTCATTTGTGGAATATAATGAAAACATAAATTAATGAACAAAAATAGAACCAGAGTCATAAAAGCATTGATATAGACTGTCCAACCAATGAGGGAAGGTGGAGAGTGAGGACGTCAGAGATCAACCAAAGGACTTGTATGCATGCACATGAGCATAACCAATGGACACAGACAGGGAGTGGGGCCGTGAGGGCATGTGCTGGGGGTTGGAGGCGTCCAGGGAGAGGTCAATGGGGAAAAAAGTAGACTTATGTAATACATTAAACAATAAAGAATTTAAATTAAAAATATGTTAAATTTCAAAATATGTATAACATGTAGGGATTGATAAAATTAACTCAGTATTACTTATTATTATTGCTGATGGTATATATATTATGCACGCGTTAAACGTGCGAATAATACATTTAAACATTCTTAAAGCCTTCTACATTAATTTTGAGGATGTGGATCATAAACTATTATGTAATTTACTAAGAGCAGCTATTCTCTCCTGAAATTATAGACTTACACCCTACTTAACTTCTGCTATAGATTATAAATTTTGATACTTTAATGTTCATAATAAAATTCAATGATATGTAATTTTATACATTTTTAACAAAAAGTATGATTAATTTGGGCTTTGAAATCATATCTTAAGTATCTAAAATATATTTTGTATATTCCTGCTCAATTCTATTGGAAAGACTTTATAGTTCTACTTATCACAAAACTGAAACATCTGGTAAATTATCATTTTGTTCATTAGAGAACACTGAGAAAAGTTCTTGCTATACTTGCTTTTGGCATGTTTTAAAACAGTTACATTTCAAACTCACTTTTCATATTCATGGGACCATATGCTGTAATTATCAAAGTGAGGTCACCAAAAGGCAAGAAAAGTAAAATTCCACACCAAAATATTTCATGAGAACTTCTTGCACAATGGTTGGAATTTTGTTAATTAGGTTAGGTAAAGTCAAAATCCATAAGCAAACCTGACAGTATTAGCTGTTTCAATATTTTACAAATAGATTTTTAAAAATTATGCTTTTTTTAAAGCCAACATCAGATGTGAAAAAGAAGAAAATATAAGGGCAAAGGGTAGATATTATACACAAACTATGTGAATAACCTCTAAGACACCAGCTATTGCCTCTATTGACATTTCTGATTATAGGCGATTATGAGATTATCTCAGCGGAACAAGAGGAAATAAAATCAACCTTTCCTTAGAATGGCAGCTTTAAATAAATGTCTGTGGAGATTTTACAGGTTTTATCTTAGAACTAGGATGCAGAAACTAAATGTCTTTCCTTTCCTTCTTCTTTCATTTTCTCAGTTAATACTGAATATTAGAAATATCATATCCCTCTTGAAAACTTTTGGAGATAGCTTAAATGTGCGAGGGATCCCAATGGACTTTAGGAAGATGTAGGAAAGGCATCTATGCAAAATAACACAGAACAGTGTTAAATGGTAATAAAGTTTGCGGAAGTATTTTTTCACATAATGAAATCACTTGAGAATTTCAATTGTAAAATATCTTGGCCTCTGTTGGGTTTTAAATATATAAAACCAAACTCAAGTTGCTTCATTTAAAAAAATATTATTCTCATGAATTGCAGTAGTCATTGTGTTCATGTTCATGTACTTATGTTTTTCTAATTTGTTAATTTTTTAAGTACTTATCTTGCAATGAAATGTGTCTTCCATATTAAAGAAAAGTAAGTTTCCTTTTAGACGATTAAATCACTCAATTTTATTCTTAGTTACTTTTCTACCTTTATTTTCATACATTGTCAGAGATACTTATCAAGAGCATGTAACTGCCCATTGACCCACGGGGCTGGAGCCAGGCAGTCAGAGGCTCCTTGCCCCTCCTCTGTCCATGGAATATATGATCTACCCACTGTCCCAACAGGGAGAGCTGTTCTAAGGACATAGCCTTAAGGGAGTAAGGTGTTGTTGACACCATATAGCTAGAGTATGAAACTGGAGGCCTTTTTACCAAAAACTTTAAGATTCTGGTGGGCAGGTGTGGAGATCAGTGACCAAAGTCTAGGAAGTCAGTCCCTTTCGAGGTTTGCTGGTTAAAATTGCCATCTACAAATTCGAAGTGGTCTGCCTCTTTCTTCAGCCTCTTCTTGCTCTCTGCCTACTGGGACCAGTTTGAAAACTAACAATGGTGAACCAGCCACACAATTGAAGAAATGCAACTTTGGAAAGAGGCAAGCATGGGGGTAATCCACAGTAGGCCACCGACCTCTATGTGGGGAGGGGTGGCCCACAGGTCAGACACTTGGGGAAGAGCTGCTTGTGTACAAAGATGCCCAGCAAACACAAGAAGAAAAATGAATGGCTGCCACGGTGAGCTGGCCTGTGATGTGGGCCATTTAGCCGTCCACCAATACCCAACTAGAGGCTATAGCTCAAGTAAGAAAGTTGGAAGAGCTAAGGTTAGAGAAGGACATGGGTTGTTCATTATTCTGCTAGCTGTGGGCCTAACAGACCAGGTAGGAGAGCAGAGTAATACATTAGAAACTTTAGCATGCTGTTTTGCAAAACTAGGGGGTATAAGCGACCAAAGATTAAGATCTGAGCACTGGTTAAGAGGCTAAAAGGTATAATAATCCTGGGCATGTGAGGAGAGAGAAGAGAAAACATGGTAATTGACAATGAGATGCACAGAGTGACCCATGCTGCCCAATCCCCAATAGAAAGGAACATTTTAAATCATAATTACCCTAGCAATCTGTTAATAGAGAAATATAGCCCAAAGTCCCTAGGAGAGACACTTTCATTCTTTGTCCCTTAAAGTTGCAAATCTTGTCATATCTTCGAAATGTAAACACTGCAGGAGATAACGAATTGCCTGAGACTACAGGAAAAGGGGGGCGGGGGGGAGGTGGCATAAAAAAGCTTTTTGAAATACAGATTGCTATAGAAGCTCCTTTGCCCCAAATCTAGTCCACAGCCGCCATAGGATTACTCATCAAGGACAAATACAAACCTTAAAAGTCTTTTCTAAAACTTTAGCCATGTTGAGTAGGCAATCTTAATCTGTTCTGTCTGCCAGAAATAAAATTCAGATTCAACTGTTAAACAGTGGAACCTCGGTTCTCAGACTTAATTTTTTCCAGAAGGCCATTTGAAAACTGAGTCATGTTTTCCCATTAGAAATAATGTCAATTGAATTAATCTGTTCCAGGCACCTAAATGATCAAATGACATTTGAAAACTGAATCATGTTTTCCCATTAGAAATAATGTCAATCGAATTAATCTGTTCCAGGCACCTAAATGATCAAATGATTCCCTATTTTAACTATATATATATATAGATATAGATATAGATATATATGGTACTATTTAATCTATAAATGCACTTTAAAAACAAAAGGGCAGCAACAAAATAACAAAAACAAAAATGAAAACAAAAAAACCACATGAAATATTCACAATTTCCTGAGGTGTTAATAAACAATGTGAGGTTTTTTAGTAAGCTGACTCATACTCATACATTCTCTCCTTTGTCTGTCATGGGAGAGACATGACTGATCATACAGGCATCAGCACGAAAGGGTTGTCAGGGTGAGAAACAAAGTGTTCGAGATGGGAAACATTTGAGGGAACTGAGATTTGACTGTATCTGATTCATGACTAAAGATTTACAATAAAAGCTATGGGGTCTTTGTCACTGTATGTTTATGAATGTCTGTATACTATGTCTGTGTTTTAAATCTCTGAAGAATACTGCCAATACTAATGTGTAAAGGAGCTCTATTTAACTGGATTAAATAAAAATAAGCTTTATCAGGATTTCCTTTCTGGCGCCCGAACAGGAACCCCTAGGTAAGTCCCCCCCACACTCGGGACGGATAGGACTGCACCGTAGGGTGCTGCAGACCCCCCTATAGAGGATAAGTAGGGTAAGCGGGTAGTTAGTACAGAACTTAGATTGAGAAGATGGGTCATACTGAGTCTAAAGAAAAAAGACTCTGTATTAATCTTTTAATGCATATGCTTGCTAGCAGAGGAGTTAAGGTTACTCCCAGTCAGACAGAAAGTTTTATAGAAGATGTATGTCAATGGCTTCCTGAGGATGGAACTGTTAATTTAGGAACTTGGACTAAAGTAGGAGAGCAATTAAAGAATTATTACAGCTACCATGGATCTGAGAAGGTCCCGGCAG
>NW_005364225.1:582353-597176 GCF_000412655.1 Myotis brandtii
CCGCCCCCCCCCCCAGTGCACAAATTTTTGTGCCCCGGGCCTCTAGTATTTGTATAAAATTCCTAAAAATCTGATATGCCCTAGTATTATCGGTCATAATTTTAAAATATATGTCACAGAAATAACCAAATTTCATTCTCAATTTCATTATAATAAATGCACACCATATCTTTAACATAGCCATTAAAAAATTTTATTTTGCACATATCAGTCCTGTTTTCCCAACACCACTTATTGAAGAGACTGATTTTAGCCCATTGCATATCTTGCCTACTTTGTCATAGATTAATTGACCATACAGGCCTGGGTTTATTTCTGGGCTCTCTATTCTGTTCCACTGATTCATATGCCTGTTTTTATGCGAGTACCATGCTCTTCTGATTATTATGGTCTCATAGTGTAGGTTGACATCAGGTAGCATGATACCTCCAACTTGTTCTACTTTCTCAAGATTGCTGTGGCTATGCAGGGTCTTTTGTGGTATCATATAAGTTTTATAATTATTTATTCTAGTTCTGTGAAAAATGCCATTTGGTATTTTAACAGGGATTGCATTGACTCTTAAGATTGCTTTGGACAGTATGAACATTTTAGAAATGTTAATTTTTCCTATTCATGTGCATGGTATATGTTTCCATTTATTTGTATTGTCTTCAATTTCTTTCTTCAATGTCTTATAATTTTCCAAGTACAGGACTTTTACCTCTTTGATTAAATTTATTCCTATTTTATTTTTTATGCAATTATAAAATGGGATTGTTTTCTTAATTCTCTTTCTGATAATTCATTATTGGTGTATTAAAATGCAACCGATTTCTAAAAACTAATTTTGTATCCTGATAGTTTATTAAATTCATTTATCAATTTTAGTAGTTTTTTGTTGGAATCTTAGGATTCTCTACATAAAGTGTCATGTCATCTGAAAATAATGACAGTTTCACTTCTTGTGTTCCAATTTGGATGTTTTCAATTTCTTGTCTGTTTGCTATGGCTAGGACTTCCAATACTATGTTGAGTAAAAGTGGTGAAAGTGGACAACACTGTCTTGTTCCTAATGTTATGTAAAACACTTTCAACTTTTCCCCATGGAGTATACTAGCTGTGGTTTGGTCATATATGACCATTATTGTATTGAGGTATGTTCCCTCTATTCCCACTTTGCTGAGAATTCTTATCATAAATGGATGCTGGATTTTGTCATATACTCTTTCTTCATCTATTGATATAACCATACAATCTTCACCCTTTATTTAGTTTATGGGGTGTGTTACATTAATTGATTTGTGGATATTGAACAAATCTTGTATCCCATGAATAAATTCTAGTTGAGCATGTGTATGATCTTTGATGTACTACTGATGAATGTTTGCTAGTATTTTATTGAGGATTTTGCATCTATATTCATCAGAGATATTGGCCTATAATATTTTTTTTGTAAAGTCTTCTTATAATTTTGGAACCAAGCAATGTTGGCCTTGTAAAGAAACTTAAGGATCTTCCTTCTTCTTAACATTTTTGAAAAAGTTTGAGATGGATAGTTGTTAATTCTTCTTTAAATTAACTAGTGAAGTCATGCAGTATAGGACTTTTGTTTGTTGGAAATGTTTCTTTATTTAGTTTATGGGGTGTGTTACATTAATTGATTTGTGGATATTGAACAAATCTTGTATCCCATGAATAAATTCTAGTTGAGCATGTGTATGATCTTTGATGTACTGATGAATTCGGTTTGCTGGTATTTTATTGAGGATTTTGCATCTATATTCATCAGAGATATTGGCCTATAATATTTTTTTTGTAAAGTCTTTGTATAATTTTGGAACCAAGCAATGTTGGCCTTGTAAAGAAACTTAGGGACCTTCCTTCCTCTTAACATTTTTGAAAAAGTTTGAGATGGATAGTTTTTAATTCTTCTTTAAATTAACTAGTGAAGTCATGCAGTATAGGACTTTTGTTTGTTGGAAATGTTTTGATTACTGACTTGCTTTTGTTGGTAGTAATTGGTTTGTTCAGATTTTGTTTCTTCTTGAGTCAGTCTTGAAAGATTTTATGTTTCTAGGAATTTATCCATTTCTTCCAGATTGTCCGATTTGTTGGCATATAATTATTTGTAGTATTTTCTTATAATCCTTTGTATTTTGTGGTGGCAGATGTTACTTCTCTCTCACACATCTGATATTATTTATTTGGGTCCTCTCTTTTTTTCATGATATATCTGGTTAAAGGTTTGTCAATCTTGCTTATCTTTTCACAGAAACAGCTTTGGGATTCATTGAATAATCCACCAGATGAAAATAAAACTGTAAACTGTTCACTCTGTGAACAGTGTTTTTCTTTTTTATGGGGGTATCATACCCTTTTGTCACTTCTCCTTGGAAAGACTCTATTTTCCATTTTATAAATAAATGTGGGTGGAGATAGTGGGGTATCCATTTCTTCCAGATTGTCCGATTTGTTGGCATATAATTATTTGTAGTATTTTCTTATAATCCTTTGTATTTTGTGGTGGCAGATGTTACTTCTCTCTCACACATCTGATATTATTTATTTGGGTCCTCTCTTTTTTTGGATCAAGCAATGTTGGCCTTGTAAAGAAACTTAGGGACCTTCCTTCCTCTTAACATTTTTGAAAAAGTTTGAGATGGATAGTTTTTAATTCTTCTTTAAATTAACTAGTGAAGTCATGCAGTATAGGACTTTTGTTTGTTGGAAATGTTTTGATTACTGACTTGCTTTTGTTGGTAGTAATTGGTTTGTTCAGATTTTGTTTCTTCTTGAGTCAGTCTTGAAAGATTTTATGTTTCTAGGAATTAATCCATTTCTTCCAGAATAAATCTTACCACTATGCTTAAACTTCTCCCATGTACGTGACCCTGGAATTCTTTTCTTGTGACTTTGCAAGGACCCATTTCCTCCAGCAACAGTATGAGGTCTCAACAGAGGAATGATGATGCCCATGGCAATGTAGGCAGAGGGCTCAACAATGACAGCTCCCTCTCCAGTCTTAGATGTAAGGCCACACAACTCAGTTTCTTCCTGTCTGGCTCTGGTGCTACCCATTAGTATGTCCTTCTACCAGAGTCCAAGGTGAGTGCCTGCAAACATGGGCCCTTTAAAAAGGTACCTAGATTTTCAGTAGGCTTCTGTCTCACCTGGACGAATGAAATCCCAAGTGATTCCACAACCAGTTGTTATGTGGCTCATCTTCCTGGTACTAGTGTTCCAAGGAGCTTAGACGCTTCACTCCTCAGGGTGGGGATCTCTGCAGGTGAGATGTCCCTCCATATTCTCAATTGCCACATGTGGGTGTGGGGCCTGCCCCTTTTCATGTCTCTGCCCTGCTTACCAGTCTCATAATGGCTTCTTCTTTATATCCTTAGTATAGGGCTTCTGTTCAGCTAGCCTTCAGATGGTTATCCAGGTTGATGGTTCTATAATTTAGTTGTCATTTTGGTGTGTTCTCTGCCATCTTGACTGGAACCTCTCCAAAGCTATGTTTAAATAAGAAAGATGTTGGACGACTCATATCCAAGGTGAGTGCCTGCAAACATGGGCCCTTTAAAAAGATACCTGGATTTTCAGCAGGCTTCCATCTCACCTGGACAAATGAAATCCCAAGTGATTCCACAAACAGTTGTTATGTGGCTCATCTTCCTGGTACTAGTGTTCCAAGGAGCTTAGACCCTTCACTCCTCAGGGTGGGGATCTCTGCTGGTGAGATGTCCCTCCATATTCTCAATTGCCACATGTGCGTGTGGGGCCTGCCCCTTTTCATGTCTCTGCCCTGCTTACCAGTCTCATAATGGCTTCTTCTTTATATCCTTAGTATAGGGCTTCTGTTCAGCTAGCCTTCAGATGGTTATCCAGGTTGATGGTTCTATAATTTAGTTGTCATTTTGGTGTGTACTCTGCCATCTTGACTGGAACCTCTCCAAAGCTATGTTTAAATAAGAAAGATGTTGGATGACTCATACTACATAATGTTAAGATTTTCTATTGAACTACAGAATGGTACTGATAAAAGGAAAAATATGTGAGACTAGTTTTGATCAATGATTTTGGAGGTAAAAATTATCTCTGTCTCTTCCAGGCTAGAACATTAACAGACAGTTGAAGATTCTCTGGCACTATTTCCCTGAGACAAAAACCTGCAATTTTACAGTTAATGACTGTGCCAGCCAATTTATAGGAATTATTTCAAAAAGAGATTCTACTAGCATTCTATGGACATGTAGAATGAATGAGAAATAAAATCTGTTGTTTCAAGTTACTAGAATTAACACAGAAATTTGTACCTGGAAGTAGGGTGTTATTGCAATTAGAATCTTCATACATTTTTATATTAATTTAGAAGCAAAGAAGTAGGGAAACTTTGAAGACTGAAAGCATGATAATCCATTATAAGCAGAGAAACACTTCATCACACATGAAAATACATGAAAACTATTCAACTGCACTATTATAAAAAGCAAATCTATAATAAAACAGCAATGAAAGATTTATTTTCTCTACAAAATTTGAAAAGTTTCTAAGTTTTCTCAAGCATTCCTGCTTTATTTTGGAGTTTATATTAGTATAACCTTCTGCAAAAACCATTTGGCAATATAAATCTTTTGGCAATATAAACCTTTACATTTTGTTTGTTTAAATTATTCATGTAGTAAGTCTGCTTCTAGGGATATGAATAAAATAGCATCAGGAGTATGCAGAAAAACATTATATAAAGTCATTACATTAATGCATATTTTGTAATCTCCCAAATTTAAACCAAATATTCAGAATATTTCACATAAAATAATGGAAAATTCTTAGAATTAAATGTACATAGATATTTAGTGACATTGCAAAATACACAGTATTATGTTAAGTGTGAAAAAGTTACAAATTTGCATGTTAAGTGAAAAATCCACCAGATAAAAATAAAATAGGAAATGGCCACTCAATGAACAGTGTTTTTCTCTTTGATGGTGCCATCATAACCTTTTGTCACTTCTTGGAAAGATTCTATTTTCCATTTTATGAATAAACATGGGTTACTTTTCATAAGAAAAATTTAAATTTTTGGACTTTTGAGTCTATTATGTATAAAAAATACAATAACATTTCTAAGAATATGTACAAATATCTATCTAAAAATCCTGTGTTCCACGTAATACCGTGTAGAAAGTGTCCTGCTTAAGAATTTTCTCGTTTGTCATGTCCCAATGATACTGCATTCTGAGGTGACAGTAATTCGCCTTTATACTTATAATTTTCTCTTTTTGTTTTCTCAGCAATCATCTTTATGTGGCAGAAAAGGCCAGGGGGTCCTTTAAATACTATGCAGTAAATCTGTAGACTCCTTGAAAGTGAGTAAAATGCAAGATACTCAGCCTAAGTTGATATTTAGGGACTCTGTTGAAAAACATTTCAGAAAGGTAACAAATCACTTTGTAGCACAGAAAGCTTAAACCATATATTCCCAGATTCTATGTATATATGTGGGCCAATATTTTTGTGATTCAGTCTACTATTTGAAACAAAATCCTCACCATATTAAGATAAGCTCTTGCTAAAAATTATGACAAAATATTCAAGAAAAAAGTTACATTTTTTCTTTACAATTTGCTAAAATTTTTATACAATAAAATTTTGGAGTTAATTGCATTCTAGAAATTCTAACGCTATTTACTTTTGGCTGTTAATTTGAAGCAAAATAGTATAAGGCAGTTTTATATGTTTGATAAATATGAAAACTGAATAATAATAGTTTGAGAATAATAAAATAACTGTAAGATTTTCTCTTGTAATCTTGAGTAAAGTCGGGCAAATTATGGAACAAAATCTACCTTCTGAATTAACAGCCCCTAAATAAATATGTACACACTGAAATGCACACATGCCGTCACATGGATGTTCTCACAGCACATGAATTGAAAGCCCAGTAACTCATGTACAGAGGGAAATTACCTATACTAATAAAAGGATAATATGCTAATTAGATTGGGTTGACTGAATATCTTCCGGTCATCAGGTCCTCCTTCCGGACAAAGCCACGGTGGCGGGGGCTGAGGCAGAGGCGGTTAGGGGCGATCAGAATGGCAGGCTGAGGGGTTAGGGGCGATCAGGCAGGCATGCAGAGGTGGTTAGGGGCGATCAGAATGACAGGCTAAGGAGTTAGGGGCGATCAGGCAGGCATGCAGAGGTGGTTAGGGGCAATCAGGCAGGCATGCAGAGTGGATAGGAGTGATCAGGCAGGCAGGCAGGGAGGCAAGTGAGCAGTTAGGAGCCTGCGGTCCTGGATTGCGAGAGGGATGTCCAGCTGCCGGTTTAGGCCCTATCCATCTGGGATTGGGCCTAAACCGGCAGTCGGGCATCCCCCAAGAGGTCCCCAATTGGAGAGGGTGCAGGCCCGGCTGAGGGACCCCCCATCCTGTGCACGAATTTCATGCACTGGGCTTCTAGTAGAGAAATAAAAGGGAATACTAATAGGCACTATGGAAGAAAATGTTGGGGTATTGCTTCAGAATAATTTCTATTGACTGAAAAAAACCTATCTACCCATTAAATTGGCAGTTTAGTATGTTTCCATGAACAGGATTGTTTTATGGACAGAGATCTATCTTACTAATCTAACAGTGTTCTGACTTTGGTCAAGTTACTTAAGATATACAAACAATAGCTTTCTCATGTGTAATATTATTTTACTTATATATCGGTGCCCCCAAATATTTAGTTCCTCCCCTGAGTTAGCCCTCTATTTTCATGATTGATTTTATCACTCTTTACATTCTGCATTTACATATTTCTTTTAGAAAATTTCTGTTGCATTGGTCAAAAGTGGAAATGACGTCCTGGAATTCAACTACATGCAGGAATCAAACTCATTGTCTTCATTTTCTGAACTCTTAAATATATGCAGTCCTTTTTGGTTCTAATTTTAATTCTTTGTTCTTTGCAGATTTTCCTCTGTAAGCCTTGTCCACTTCCTTATCTTCTAAAAGAGACAGAGTTTAAAACTGGTACTTCCAATTTCTTGCTAATTAGGTATTATCATGCAATTAACTGAGAAATAGTAACAATTATGTGGATATTGTTTTCTCTGGTTCCTGTCACAGATCTCTTAAAAAACCTTGTGATTCCCCAAGTGATTAGAGCACTAGGAGCATCTTTTGTTCTAGTATTTGGTATTTGACCCCTCAGTTCCTGACAAAGATCTCCTACCTCCCTTGGAACTTCCTTGATAATGGAAATGTCTTTTTTTCTTATGAAGAGACTCCTGATGAGCTCATAGATGAGAGCTGATCACCAGAAAGACTAAGCCATAATTAGAAGCTTGGAACTTTCAGCCCCACCTCCCATTTTCTACAGAGGGGAGAGGTGCTAGAAGTGGAGTTAATAAACAATCATGCCCACATGAGAAAGCCTCCATAAAAATCCCAAAAGTACAGGATTTGGCGAGCTACTGGGCTGGAGGGCCAACGTACCCCAATTTCATGGGGATAGAAACTCTTGCACTTGGGAAACTTCCAGACCTCACATTACATATCTCTCTTTCTGGCTGTCCTTCTGTGTCCTTTACTGTACAGTAAACTGGTAAATGTAGCTAAGTATTACCCTGAGTTCTGCAAGCTGTCCTAGCAATGTAGTGAATCTAACAAGGAGTCAGGGAACCTCAAATTATAGTTGCTTGGTGAAAAGCACCAGAAACAGCCTGGGGCTTGTGATTGGCTTCTGAAGTGGGAGCAGTCTTATGGGACTGAGCCCTTAACTTGTGGGACCTATCACTAACTCCAGGTAGATAGTGTCAGAAATAAATTAAATTGTAGGACACTCAACTGGTGTCAGAGAGTTGGTAGGTGTGGGAATACACCTACACATCTGGTGTCAGAAGTGGTGTGAGTGAGCAGAGGAAAACTTTCTTTCCTATTATAAGTTAGTAATATTGGATAGAATTCATCATTCTCTATCCTTAATCAGTTTCTTCTCCTAGCTTGCCTTTTGCTGTTGTTTTTAATGCAATTATTATTATTATTATTATCAGCCATACTTACATCCTTGAAGTTAACTGTGTTTTCTCTCCCACCAATATCTATCAGGTTACCGAGTGTTTCTGTCCTAGCAATGTCTGCTCTACCCATTTTCTCCTCTGTTCTCAGAATTATTTAACTAACACTTAGGTTTGTAATCTTTTTCTTCCTGGAGACTAATTTGACTTTGACATGTGCTGCCCTGATTCTATCGCTTGACTCTTCATCGATCATTATGTTGCCTCCTACATTGTATCAAATGTTGGGATTCTTGAGTACACACGTGTGTTGAAAAATGGTGTTCAATATATGTTAACTGTGCTAGGTAGGATGGTACCACAGAGCTTCAAATGTTGATATTATGCTATAACAACATCATTTCTCATAATGGACATCATTTGATTTCATTTCAATGGTGAGTCTAGAAAATTCCATGCCTCATTTTTTAAATCTTTTTATTAACTTTTGAGAACAAATATATATTACTGTTTTAGAGAACAACGCGGGGACACTTCTTGTCTCTCCTCACACTTTCTTCCCTAAGTGATGTCATCCATTCTTACACTTTTAAATTTAATCAATATACTGTATCTGAAGTCAAGACCTTTCCTCTGAGCTCCAGTATATATACTAATCTGCTTGACATTTTCACTTAGATGTCTACTAAGATTTCAAATATATCATGTTGAATTTTCTCTACTCCAAAAAGCCATTGTACATACTCAGTTATCTCACATAACTGAATGTCTATCCTTTATCAAGGATTGTCTCCCTTAGAACTCAGCTAAAGTGTATAAAAATATACCTTATTTATGTTCTCTTCCTTCTGACTCTAGTTCTGTAACACTTGTCAACTCTCTTATCCTTAGTGGGATGGAAAAAATGAACCTATGACAGTTACTTGGAATCCACTGTTGCCTCCTCTAAAATAATTTCCTATGCAGCAGCCAGCATTTTCTTTTAAAAATATGAGCCAAATAATAAGTCCAATTTTAAAACTCCCCAAGACACATATTTCTGAGTTTCCTTGCTTTCTTTCCTGATTTATTTTAGCTCTTTGTCCATGTTTTTATTTAGCTATTTGAGCACTCTGGAGAAAATTGTTTCAAAGTCTGTAGTAAGTCTGATGCCTATGGTTCTTCAAGAGAGTTTGTCACATTTTCTTTCTTTGAACTAGCTGTGATTTACTGTCTTTATATGCCTTATAATTTCTTTGTTGTTCTTGAAAACTGGGTATTTAAAAAAAGCAGACACCTCTCCCAGTCTTTGCAGCGCCGTGCTGCAATAATCCTTCACTAATTAGCTTGACATGCTCTGCACCTGAGTTCAGCTTGAGGCACAAGATAAGGTCTTCTCAGGGTTTTCGTGAATGTGCAGGTTGACTGGTACTGTGTGTGGCTTTTTCCACTCCCCCATATATATGGATGCTTTTAAAGATCTTCTTTTTCCAGAGAGTCTTGTGCCAGAATTCCTTGGGTCCTTAGATGCTCCATTATGAGCCTCCACCAGTAATCTGTCCCAGACATCTGTGGGCCTATAGTCCCCTGCAGCGTTTCCTATTATAACCCTCGGCCTGATATACAATTAGGCAAGACAGATACCAGTCCTTCCGGCAGCCACCAGACAGATTGGAACTTTGCAAAGGAGGTCTGCTCTTCTCCTCTGGTTTGAGGGGAGAATCTGGGAACTGGGCGGCCACCTCTGCCACACTGAGACCACACTGTGCTGTGTATGGAGTGAGGCAAGAGCAAACAGAACCACCACCTTTCCTATCACTGTGAATGTATGCTTTTTATGATTATTGTTCACTTGCTGCTGTAGACCTCTGGCTATTCTCTGGTGTTGCTGTTAAGTTATTTTAGTGAGTTTTTGTTTGTTTTCCATGTTTTCATTGGGTGCAAGAGCTTGGAGTTTCCTACTCAGCCATTTGCTGATGATATTCTACCATTCCATTTGAACACCACTCTGTCATTTATTTTGAAAGATATGACTGTGGGAATACCTAACATTTTCATCAATATTTGTGTTATCTGGCATCCAGTACATACTCTATCACTAATGTTCTGAAATTTTCCCTAGATTTTACACTACTTTCCAATTTAACACTTTCTTGTCATCTGGTTGCATTTCTGCACAAGAAAATGTTCTTGTAGTTAAACTTTGCATTTCAGCTGTTGATAGCCATTTTATCTAAGAATGCGCCTATTTGTAGTTACAGATCAGTCACTTTACAGTGCTCTACCACATACCTAATACAGTGTATTTTCCCATTGAAATAATCATAAGATTCTTATATTTAACAGTGCAAAATTTTTGAAACATTTTAAAAAGTTAATATTTGAAAGGCATTTTTTATTTTCTATATACAGGGGTGGACAGAGTAGGTTTACTGTTGCAATACAAATAAATAATACAATTATTAATAAATAATAATACAAAAATAAACTTTTTCATACTCACATCTGTAAACCTACTTTTACCCATGCTGTGTGTGTGTGTGTGTAAATAATATGATTATTAATAAATAATAATACAAAAATAAACTCACATCTGTAAACCTACTTTTGCCCATGGTGTGTGTGTGTGTGTGTGTGTGTGTGTGTGTGTGTAGTAGAGATGATCTTAGCTTATACAAATATCATATTATTAGAATTTTACAAGAAAAACATTCTAAAGCTTTTATTCATCTTTTAAAGATACACTGGAAATCTCAAGGTGACAGAACTGAATATATACAAATTTTATATGCACCTTTAAATCTTTCATAAAAAAAACAAGTTATAAACATCTTTTAATTGTGTGAGTTTCTGTAAGACCATAGGTACAAAATTACGTGTGAAATATTTCTCAGAAAATCTAAGGAAATTTAAAGTAAAATGATAGGTCTTTACTCTTTTCTCAATAAACAGTATTTTATTCATAGATGGGAAAAAAGAAGTATATAATGTTTTAAGCCTAAGGACATTCATATACTTGCAAGAGCTATGAACAAAATAAGTGTAAATCTTCTCAACCAAAATCTAGCTCCACTCACTAGAAAGTAATTGCTTAGGGTGAAAGCATTTTCTTAGAAATTCAGTAATGCTGTGAAGTCCAAACTAAAGTACAAGCACTTGAGAATGCTGCTCACAAAGACAATGGATTACCTTTGATGAACTTACCCTTCTTATGTATTTATCACATTCGGTAATTATTTTACAAGGAAATTAGGCATGACATTTAGGTTTCTATGTCAAAGATGTATTTCATTTATGCACAGTCTGGTATAGGTTTATATTTTTGACACTTGTGAATAATTTCTACAGTATTTTTCATATTCTTTTATATAAATAAAACTTGGACTTTTGACTTTCAACTAGCAAACGATGTCTATATAGGTATTGTACTGTTAGTAAGTTAATAGAAAAAGGATATCCTAGCTGAATCTTATCTCTTTAGCAATGCTACCAATTAGGAAAACACATTGATTAGGAAGATCAATAAAATTCCTATTTCATGGTACAAATTCAGAATGTCTTCGAACCTAATAAAAATGTCCTGCCAGTATCTTTTTTCTCCCAATAGAAAATAATAATATTCATTTTTAAAAGGAGGAAGAAAGCTGTTTTAATAAAGTGATCCCAAGTGAACTGGGTAAATATATATTGTGTTTATTTGATATTCAGTCACACTCAGGTAATATTTCCATTCCCCAATCTTTTATTTAATTTCCTCCTGACCCTCACTTGCACTATACCATATATTTCATTTCAAACTCAGTTAAATAAATAAGTCAAATTCTCTTAGCCCATGAATTTCATAGCTATTCTTTGCTGCCAGTAAATCTTACCTTTTATTTTCACTTGTCAGATCAGGGCCATAAGCTGGAACTAGGAAACATGGTTCTGCTCCTTCTCAGGATCATCAGCAATATTTCACCCCACACTTATATATGAATTATTAAGATAACTACTGGTTGTTTTTTTTAAAAAAAGGAAAACTATCTCAAATGTAGTATCACAAAGGGTTAGAAGAATTAAATTCCCTAAATAACAAATACAGGATTGTTTTCTACCTCTCAAGCAAACTCCAATGAGAATAAGAATAACCACTTGATGCAAAATGGGAAGCTGTCAACATAATTTAGGGCCAAAAATAGAAGGAAAGTACCATATACACCTGGCATCACATGGACGAAGGCCAACGAGATAAATTGCCTTTGACTCAGTGTGCTGAAGAGGCATCATGAGTATTTACGGCAGCTGTAGCTACAAAGATTCCATGGACTCACAGGGTCAGAGAGATGCAGAACTCTCTGATAAATCATGCACTCTATTGTACAATGCTGCATTTCACATTGCAAACATATGGTAACTTTTAATATGTAATCTTAAAAGAACTACTTTAGAATTCATTTTCAAGTATTTTACTTCTGAATATTATAAACTCATAATATAATGTTTGCCTGAGGATGGTTATCAAATATTCCTTTTCACCATCATTCTTTTCTTCCTATTCTTTTCATTAAATATTGAGTGTTAATTTAGTGCCATCATGCACTGAAGCCAGCTCCCCATGAAGAACAAATCCTCAAATTCTGTATTATCTATCACAAATATGAGTAAAATACATATTATTTATGTAAAGGATGCCAATATACTTTCTTCAAATTTCATATAATACATACTTCAAAAGAGGTTGTGTTGAATTAATCACTATACAAAGAAAAAAAACGGGCAGTGTCTTTTCTAGTGTAAGTTAACAGGGATTTCTCTCTTGGGTCTTACAAATCAGGTCATACACAGTTCATTTGATAATAAATTTATTTGATAATAAATTATTGAAGTGATTCTAGTTGTTTATTAATAAATACATACCTCAGAACAAGAGAAAAAAATCATATATATACATATATATATATGATTTTGATATTTAATATTTTCAGAGGCAACCTGATAAATATCATGTCTTTATTATCTATGTGCCATTCATTGGTTTTGCTTGTGATATGTTATTTAGTTAAAGAAAATAAATAAGTGCTCATATTACCTGAGAATTACTTTTTATAGATGTTCTTCAAAGAGCAGTATATGCATCAACTCATTTACCTTCCCACACCAAATCTAACAGCTATATACTGTAGTTATCTTACCTGAAGAATAGAGAAAAGGAGGCACAGAGAGGTTATGTAGCTTATTCAGAGCCACACAGCAAGGAGTGGCAGAGCATTTGATATCAGGCTACCTGGTTTCAGAAACTGTCTTTCCTATTGAGATTTGCCGTCTTCATCAAAAGAAATGGAAACAATTTCCAAAGACATATATATGTTTTATAATCCTTATACATATGTTATGGACTGAAGAGTGTCAACCCCTGAAATTTATACGTTAAAGTTCTAATCCCCAAGATCTCAGAATTTGATTATATTTGGAGATAGGACCTTTAAAGTCAAATGAAGTCACATGGGTCTGCCCTAACTCAGTATGACTGGTGCCCGGATAAGAAAGATAATTAAAGGTACAAGACGCAGGTATGCAGAGAAGTGACCATACGAGGCACAGGAAGGCAGCCATCTGCAAGTCAAGGAGCGAGGCCTCAGAAGAAACTAAGCCTGCCAAACCTTGATCTTGGAATTCTGTCCTCCAGAACTGTGAGAGAAGAAATTTCAGTTGTGTAAGCCACCCAGTCTGTGGCATATGTTAATACATATGTCATCAAATATTGTACTGTTAATTTAATCAGTTTTATCAAGTTAAACAACTGAGAAAAAGATCAGGCTAAATATAATGAAGCTCTTCTTCATAATAAATGAAAAACAAGTTTGTTTTGACTTGGTCTTCTGGCTCATAAAACACCTACGTAGTAAACGGGCCTTTCCATACCTCAGAGAACCACTGGTATCTAAAATTGAAGTGTGAAAGGACACAGATTGAATAAACATTTAAAACTGAAGAAAACAAAGGGTTCTAAAGTGTTGCAGCTTGCAGTGTGATGACTGTTGAGAGATCAGATCAAGACTTCCATTCTCAAGACAGCTTATATTTTACAGCTTTCTACTCCATAATGGCTTTCAGAGGCTGTCTTAATCACCATAGGAAGAACTTATATAGTGCTCTTCTGTTGATGGATCTGTGCTGAGGCAAAGCTTAAAATTAGTAAATGGGATCCCATCCCCTGACGTACATTATAAACTGAAATAAAAGACAAATGAATATTTTATTGTAAATACTGGAGTAAAATTAGTTATTCCTTGTTAGAAACACATTAAAATGTCCTTAAATAAACTAATATTAGCAACATGCTCTCATTCTAAAATTATAGCAAATTATATGTTTTCTACTCTTTTTAAGATATTGGAAATTATAATTATCTTCTATATATATAAAAGGCTAAGTGACCTACTGTCAGTCCGTCCATTCATCCGACCAGTTGGTACATATGATGCTCACTGGCAATTTAAAAATAAATGTTGACTCACGCATGTGCAATACATATAAAGCTCTCCCTGGCGCCAATAGCACGCATGTGTTTCGATCCGACATTGTCGATTATGACTTTGGTTGTTTTTGTTGACATTCTGAAGCTGAAAGAAAGCGTCGTCGTTGATGGAATGTATCTGAAGACCAACTATTGGCACAACGTCCCATTTGAGTGATGATTCCATCGATTCAACAATGATGCCGAAAAGGAAAATTTTCCCATCGAATTTATTAATAGTATTATTCCTTTGGGAATTGGTGTCATAAATTAAAATTGAAAGTAGGTGCAATCATCATGCTACTGAGAAATCTTAATAGTAAATGGTGTCTTTGTAATGGTACTAGATTTATTATCA
>NW_005364225.1:597676-624106 GCF_000412655.1 Myotis brandtii
TTTTTCAATTCATTTAACAGATGGTCTCATTTTGAGGTAATTACAAACTAGGGTATATTTGACCAATTAACAATATAGTTCAAACTACAATCTTCTGACTGTTGGCACAATATTTACCTTCAGACATTCATTTACAAATTCCATTTGATTGCAGTTGGTTTATATTTACCAAATCCCATAAGGGATGGACAATAGGGCAGAGTAGGAAAGAGTCAAGCCTCGTTTTATATTCCAGCTCCAGAAATACCTGCTTAACCTGGTAGAGATTTTAAAGACCTATCAGGCTAAACCACTATATTTTACATATGGAGGAACCAAGATGCAAAAATGTGACCTATAGCTGTTAGAGGCACCTCTCACTGACACCAGAGAAGTGTCACCAGACAGCCCCTGAGTCAGTAGGAGAGGGCTGTCCCCAACCTCAATCCTTCTCCTCTAATATAAATGAATGTATATGAGAGACCTTGCCTGTGTTGTGAAAAGCCAACTTATTAAAGCATGCACCTTTATTGAAAAAGCAAGCAAGCAAGCAAACCGATACATCTGGCTTATGAAACACAAACGGACTCCCAGCTAATATGAAGAGCCAGTTGGTGGGGGTCTGAGGCCTTATATACCCTCCTGTCTATAGGTTTCAAAATTCATTTGCTGAATATTTTGGTACAGATTAATTCTCAAGGTCCCTTTTACTTTGTTGTGGCCTTCCCAGAATTCATGAGAAGCACCTGGCAATTTTTATCTCGCCAAGCCTTGGGATTGCTGGCTTTTCTGCTTAGGGAGTAAAACTGCCTCTTTTTTTTTTTTTTCCTTTCCCCTTTCCCACTCCCTTTCTGCATTCTCTTCTTAGGGAGGGTTTTAACCATTTGCTCTCAAGTGTCCTTGGCTGGGGAAGATCCTGGCTTGTTAGTTACAAGCCGCCTGCAAATTGCCCACACTGTTTGGCCTTGTTTTAACTTTCCCATCTCAGTTTCCCTCTTCCTCCTGCCCTGGAACCCTGGAACACAATGCTCCAAGTCCCACAGTCACTCGGCTATCAGCTTGTTCCCACACCTCCCAAGACAAGCTACCTTTCACTATGATTCACTGAAACTCATGTTCACTGAGCCCCATTTGAGGAAAGATAAACATGTATTAAACAAGTTTGATTTCAGGTAGCTACTTAAGCCCACACATTTAACGCTTTCTTAAAGAGCTATGAAAATACATAAATAAGGTGGAAATATCCATATCAATATTGGACACCATATATGATGCTCATCATCATTCAGAAAATTAAAGAGCCTGAAAAACTTAACCTGAAAATTACCACAAGAGAAAAAAAACGACTATCAGAGCGTAAGTGGGAAGACCCTCAACCCAACTCCATGAAAACCCCTTAGTTAAGATCAGCAAAGGCCAGAGAAAAGGGAAAGACAGGTGCCACCCGTGCTGATAATCATGTTTACAAATCCTCCTCTATTAGAATCCCTCCCTTCCCTCTGAAGAGCAACCCCTTCGATTATGACTTGTATCCCATTTCCTCTCAGAATCAATCATGCAAAGACATTATCACTCAATTGTTGTTATTTTTGTTACTGTTTTCCATCCAGAATCCAGATGTGTTCAATACTAAGTTGCTATGAATTCTAATAAAAACATTATTTTCAGCATATGAATACATGTAGTGCCAAGAAATCTACCAAAAAAAAATATGCAAACAAATAATAAGTACATAAAGTCAGAAAATAGAACTGTATGAGGGACATTTAAAATTGATAACAAAGTACATATTTGTACTATGCTTAATTAAATAAAGCTAAGATAAAAAATATGATTCTCATTACTTAATTACCTTAGGATTTTCCTCAAATTAGCTTTATAAATACATTCTCTATTCCCTGGATAATAACTCATAAGATTGTACAGCTTTGGCCAAAGAGAGTAATAAAAGAATCAAAGAAATATTGTTTAACACACAAAATACTACTATCTTGAGTCTCATTTATTTGTGCCACTGGAAACAACGCTTAGTGCCATTTATCTGTAAACAAAAATAGAAAATCAAATCTAAAAATAGGAAAAGGTATTAAAAGAGACTATTTTAATTATACTGCATTTAATAATCATAAATCATAATCTCATAAACTAAAATGTATTAAACATCTATTATTTTCCAAGTATTTTAAAAGAAGAATTCTCATTTTCACAAGCAGCCTTACAAGATAAATATTATTATTCCCATTTTACATTTATTAAATATCGTTTTATTGTTTTGAGAGAGGGAAAGAAAGGGAGAGGGAGAGAGAAATATCTTGCATGCCCTCTACTGGGGATGAGCCCACAACCAGGAATCTTCTCCATGCATGGGCTGATACTCAACCAACTGAGCCACACTGGCCAGAGCCCCATTTTACAGTTATTAACACCCTGAAGGAGTTCCATAAGGGAAAATTTATGCAAATGTGATAGAGCCAGGATTTAAAATAAACGCCGGGTGACTAGGGGTTTATCTGAATCTAATGACCACAGATGAATAATACTTTTGAAAAATCAATGTTATTTATTAGATATGCAATAACATTTGGAATTCAAGTTCCAAATTACTTTACTGTTTAGATAATTTGAACATACCAAGGTTAAGGAAAACAAATCTAACCTTTGTAACAATGATATATGGTGTCTGGGTCTCCTGCATAAGTTCTTTTACTTTTCTTTTTATTTGACTTTAGATTTTAAATGTGACCCCTAAGCACTAAGAAGTGCTCGTAAGGCTAACTAGAATAAGAAAATAGCAGAGCCTCCACTCACTGAAAAGCCTGCCTCTGCGCTGCACTGCCTGCCCCTTTGCTAGACTGCCTGTCTGCTCTGTGTTTCTGCCATCTGAGCCAGTGCTTATAAGAGTTCCTGGAACCCTATGCCAACCAGCAGGACTGAGACTTTCCCCATCCAATCGGAGCTGCACAGCTCCAACCAATCAGAGAGGCTCTATTCTGATCAATCAGGACAGTGCCTTTTGGAGCAATCAAACCATGAGGATTCGGTGTCCTCGTTTGCATGAGGACTGCCAATCAGGAACCAGGGTCAGGGACTTCTATCCATATAAGCCAACTCCCCCTCTGCCTCAGAGAGTGCACTTCTACCAGGAGCTGAGCAGAGCGGCCTAGCTGAAGAGGGGCCTGGCCCAGGGCAGTCTCACAGCCCTGCTGTTTTTACAGCTGCTCTCACAGCCACGCTGTAGGACTACTGAACTGCTTCACAGCAGTGCTATTCTCATAGCCATGCTTATCACTGCTTGCACTCAAGTTTCTTTCTTCACTGCACCCCAAGTTGGGGATTCTGGCATTGAATAGGCACCAGTGGCCATTGGAAGACTGATGTAAAAAAGTGGACATCACTGTTTTTAGTTTAACAATAAAACTATTACTAGAGAGATGGAAGGAAAGGAGGGAGGGATGCTTATTTTGAGTTGTGGAAAATTGATCCTTTTGTTTTGGGTATTATCTACATTAGTATGATTGCACAAAACACAATAATGCATATCAACTGATAGATAATCACATTAGTTTAAAATTTTCTCTATTTTTCAAAATTGAGTAGTTAAGGAATAAAACACTTTTTCTAATATTGTACCAATCATTATAAGCATGCAATGAATAAGATACTAATAAAAATTACTGCTAGATATATTCAATGGATTCCAGTACATAATTAGCCAAGTAATAGTTGAACACAAAGACTAGAAATAAGACAAATCTTTTTTAAAAAATGGAGACATTAAAATAAACAGAAAGAACAAACTTTATCCAGTAAAGTCTTATTAAACTGTTATTAGTGTAAACAGTACAATTTGAAGAACCTGTTTTTCTTCTTAACTAGATAGTCTACAATATTTTAATAAAGTAATTATATTACCATAAACTGGCTGGCTCAAAGTCTTCTATCTACTATATTTCACAGTTCAAATAAAATTTCACTTTTTGAAACTGATAACGGCAATATCAGTAAACACAAACCTTTGAAATATATTAAAATAGGTGAGAAAAATGTCTAATGAAAATTGCAAAGAAAAATTATGTCTCAGGATATAGAAAAATATACTCAGTGACTATAACTAAGAGCACCATGCAAGGGAATGAGCTATATTATCATAATCTTTGATCACTCTCTAGGTAGTATAGTTTGTTACCTATTCATATACAAATTATTTTCTCTCTTTCAAGTGACACATTCAGCATAACTGCATTATATTTAGTGTCTCTGTTGTCATCTTGAAATATATTGTTTATTTAAATAAGGCTTTAGTGAATAATCATAAAAAAGCTATAACTAAAAACGTTTTCTTGAATATGCTTTGAGAGAATCAGTTAAGCTTTTGGTATTATTTTGTGTATTATTTCTCGCTGAAGAAAATACTTGCACTGACAGCAGCAATGCAGTCAATAAAAATTGTGGACATAAATGATTAATAGCTAAGGACTAAAGTACTTAGACATCAGGGACCAGACAAAGGGTGGGGAAGCCCTAATGGACTTTGTCTTTTAGGTCACTGTTCTAAATTTCACACTGTTCAGTAGTCTCGGTAAGACTTTACTACCTAATAACTGAGAAATATGAGACTGACAGTAATAGTAACACATGAAAAAAGAGCATGTTTGAACCCAAATTTGTGATATTCATACACATTTGACATATGTGTAAACATAATATATGGTGAACCTGGTTACATGAAATCGTGGAATGATGAAGGGAAATTTAATTACTTCTACATTGCAATTTAAGAAATTAAATGTAGAAATATGGTAAGTAACAGAACAGACATCAGTAACAAAGAATCACATTGAGACTCTGAAGGTCCTAAGGATAACACTTTTAAAAATGTTGGTTCCTAAGTCCCTGAGCTAGAGAAGAGTAAAAGAAAGGACATCTGCTTTCCATGTCATCTAAATGCTTCCCCTCAGGCTGGATTTTTAAAAATGTTGGTTCCTAAGTCCCTGAGCTAGAGCTTTCCATGTCATCTAAATGCTTCCCCTCAGGCTGGAATGGAATGATGAAGGGAAATTTAATTACTTCTACACTGCAATTTAAGAAATTAAATGTAGAAATATGGTAACAGAACAGACATCAGTAACAAAGAATCACATTGAGACTCTGAAGGTCCTAAGGATAACATTTTTAAAAATGTTGGTTCCTAAGTCCCTGAGCTAGAGCTTTCCATGTCATCTAAATGCTTCCCCTCAGGCTGGAATATATGGTGAAAAGAGACACATTATCCACACCTATATTTACAAACATGTATGTGATAAGTGGAAAATCAAAAACGTATTTTGAAACCAGTTAGAATTGTTTATCAGTGGTTTCTCATGATATATTTAACTGGGTTACATGAAATCGTGGAATGATGAAGGGAAATTTAATTACTTCTACATTGCAATTTAAGAAATTAAATGTAGAAATATGGTAAGTAACAGAACAGACATCAGTAACAAAGAATCACATTGAGACTCTGAAGGTCCTAAGGATAACACTTTTAAAAATGTTGGTTCCTAAGTCCCTGAGCTAGAGAAGAGTAAAAGAAAGGACATCTGCTTTCCATGTCATCTAAATGCTTCCCCTCAGGCTGGAATATATGGTGAAAAGAGACACATTATCCACACCTATATTTACAAGCATGTTTGTGATAAGTGGAAAGTCAAAAACATATTTTGAAACCAGTTAGAATTAATTGTTTATCAGTGGTTTCTCATGATATATTTAACTGAGTTCAAAAGACATTCTTGGTCCTTTGTGATATACTGGGATAAATGCTAGATGAAAAACTAAGATTAGTAAGACTCAAAGTTCACGAATCAAAAGCTCTGAATAGAATAAATAAAACAAATGCATGTAAAATAAGCATATTATAAGTTTTATAATATACTATGGAAATTTTTTTAACATTTCTGATTCATTAGCAGATCAGGAGAAAAAGTTCTATAACCTCTCTTCCTATCCAACGCAAATGACAGCTCACTAATTGTGTGTTTTATCTATGACCCCTTAATTACTATTAACAGTTCTTTACTCAATATCCCAGTAATTACTCAGGGGACATTATTGCTCCAGCATAAGTAAGCAGCCAAAGTGGGGAAAAAATGCATTCAGCTATTTATAAAGGAAAAACAATGTGTACCTTAACACATATATAACCAATTTTAACTGTAACTTAAGACTGAAAGACATTGAATGCAATGAGCATTCTATTATAACACTCAATTGTTGCTGTTGTTATTTTTGTTACTGTTGTTTTCAATCCAGAATCCAGATATGTTCAATACTAAGTTGCTATGAATTCTAATAAAAACATTATTTTCAGCATATGAATACATGTAGTGCCAAGGAATCTACCAAAGAATATCTGTTCTTAGAATAAGTGGCATTTTGTTTAAGTTTCTGATGAGCAAACACAAGACATTTGAAATACATTTCAAGTTAGTGGTGTGCCTATGCGCAATTTAAACTCCCTCAGAATGATTTTTTTTTTACTTGCGAATGAATATAATAATATCTTTCTTATATGTTGCTATAAATAAAAAATTAAAATTTTACATGTAAATAAAAAGCACCAGGTAGATTTTCTATTTTGTGCAACAATTAACCCAATATTTGAAAGAAAATGACACTTTTTCTAGTGCATCATTTCCTAGGTAACAATGTGATAGTCGACCTGATGGTTACCTCAGAAGAGAGAATTAGCAGATGGGTCACTTGGAAAGAAAAAGCGAGGAAAAAGAGAAATAGAGTGTAGGATCCTCAATCGTGTGAAAATGGTTAGACTGTAATTTTGAAAACTTGAGTTTTCCAACTTGAGAAGTCTTGGGAACTTGCATGTCTCTGAGAATCCTTCTTGGTTTTTGTTCTCTCTCTTATTCAATAATAACAACTTCAGAAAACTTGCAGTAATTAAACTTATCTGACATTGTTAAATTTGATTCTTCTTGCCTAGAGCAAATTTATTTGTACATTTATCTCTGAGTTTGTAATTTAGGCATCATGTCAATAACTGTATGTGTATATGTGGGCTTTTGTGGGTGAGTGTCTGTGCATGAGCACATGCCGTGTCTTATTAATTCATGAGATGTTAGGATGCTAGATCATGCAACTACATTTTGAGAGCCTCTAAGTATATTTATCACAACTTATCTTCTCTGTTTTGCAGGCAGAGTCACCTAAAAAAAATCTAATATCTTCATATATTCTCACTAAACTCACACTATTCAGAAATTATTCAATGGCTTCCAAAATACTTATACTGTCCTAAAACACCCTTCATCATCTTTGCTTATGTTATTAGTTCTATTTCAACACCATTGTCCCCCTTTTCCTTTGTTAGAGTTAGTCAAGTGTTCCTTCTCAAACAGCAAGTAAGCAGGTGGTTTGAGATGAATTTAAGTGACAGGAAACAGTGAGGTCAACTATGTAGGGCCATTCCACTTGATCTAGTTAACGTCTGTCCAACTGCATCATTGTGCTCATGCTATGCTTCAGACTTAGTTAAGCACTGCTTATTCTAGAATGTCCCTCTTTAGCCCAAGTCTTGGCCAGATTATTTTATTAAATATTTTAACATGATTCAGTTCTTGAACAAATTGTTTCTTGAACAGCCTTCCGGAATGAATTAAGTAGTTCAAGAATGAAGGTTCGGCTCTATCATCCATCTATCTACCTACCTACCTACCTACCTACCTATCTCATTCCTTTCCAGCTCTTCTCTCAGTTATAAATTATGCATTCACGTGTGTGACCATTTATCTTACCTATCAACTCTGTTTCTATCCGTCTAACCATCTCTCACCATTTCTATTTATCATCTATCTCCTCCAATAGACCATGCAGTGCACTCAGTGAGAAGAGAAAACTCATGTGCTTTTGCTCACCATAAAATCTCCTATTCCTTGCCAGCTCTTCTCTCAGTTATAAATTATGCATTCACATGTGTGACCATTTATCTTACCTATCATATCTGTTTCTATCCATCTAACCATCTCTCACCATTTCTATTTATCATCTATCTATCTATCTTTCTACAGGTCAAATCTTTGTTCTCGAATGTCTCCCATCTCCAACAGTTCAGTCCTTGACTAAGTTGTTCATGGAAAAAAAATGCCTCAGTTGTCAAACAAAATTCAGTTTTGGACCCAACATTCCTTTTATGCTGATACCTGTATGATCAGTCACACATCTCTCAAGTGACAAAGGAGAGAATGCGAGAATATGAGTGATTTACTACTAAATCTCATGATGTCCTATTTATAAGAAAGGTTAAAAAAGGGAATTTTTGGGGGGTCTGGAATGGATTTATTCAATTTACATTATTTATAATGGAGGAAACATTATTCAGTTCTTGAACAAATCGTTTCTTGAACAGCCTTCCAGAATGAATTAAGTAGTTCAAGATTGAAGGTTTGGCTCTATCATCTATCTATCTATCTATCTATCTATCTATCTATCTATCTATCTATCTACCTATCTACCTACCTATCCACCTACCTACCTACCTACCGATTCCCCCAATAGACCATGCAGTGCACTCAGTGAGAGGAGAAAACTCATGTGCTTTTGCTCACCATAAAATCTCCAGGGGTCTAGAATGTTACCAGACAAATAAACACTTTCCAGAAAACATCTATTTAGTAAACAATTAAATCTCATATAACTTTGATTCCTCTATTTTCCAGACTTTTCAGTATTTTCCCTTTTTGGGTGCTCAAAGGCTTTCAGAATCTTTATCATGACAGATTAATCAATCAAGCATTATTGTTCTGATTTAGCAAGCAAATATTATCCTTAAGCATATATACCAGTGACAAAGGAGAGAATGCGAGAATATGAGTGATTTACTACTAAATCTCATGATGTCCTATTTATAAGAAAGGTTAAAAAAGGGAATTTTTGGGGGGTCTGGAATGGATTTATTCAATTTACATTATTTATAATGGAGGAAACATTATTCAGTTCTTGAACAAATCGTTTCTTGAACAGCCTTCCAGAATGAATTAAGTAGTTCAAGATTGAAGGTTTGGCTCTATCATCTATCTATCTATCTATCTATCTATCTATCTATCTATCTATCTATCTACCTATCTACCTACCTATCCACCTACCTACCTACCTACCGATTCCCCCAATAGACCATGCAGTGCACTCAGTGAGAGGAGAAAACTCATGTGCTTTTGCTCACCATAAAATCTCCAGGGGTCTAGAATGTTACCAGACAAATAAACACTTCCCAGAAAACATCTATTTAGTAAACAATTACATCTCATATAACTTTGATTCCTCTATTTTCCAGACTTTTCAGTATTTCCCCTTTTTGGGTATCCAAAGGCTTTCAGAATCTGTATCATGACAGATTAATCAATCAAGCATTATTGTTCTGATTTAGCAAGCAAATATTATCCTTAAACATAGTATTTGAATATATACCTTCTATTTGAATATATACTTTTTCCTAATAAATTTAAAATATGGCATGATTTTTATACCAAACTTTTCCTAACAAGAAAGGATAGCCTTTCATATAATTTTACATCTTATGCAGTCTTATATATGCACAAGAGCAAAACAAGCCATTTAGAGCAGATAAGTAAATGTGGTATCTTTATTCATGATGATCTTTACGTTCCTTTGCAGCCCTGAAATTTGATGAATCTACATGCCACCCAAAGTCTATGAAGTGCTTTGTTCTTAATTCCTTGACCCTGTTTTCATTATAATTTTAATTTGTCTTGAAGCTGGAACATCATGTCCTTTTATAACTTGAATCAGCAGCCACTGAAAATCTTTAGGCAGATGCCAAGACCCATTAACCTGAATGGTGAATCAGCAGAGTCAAGTTAAGCTATAAAATATTTAAGATTTAGTTCTTCTCTCTTTTGCAGTTTATCTAAAGGTCTTATAAAAGATTATCTGATTTAAGCTGTTGATGATTTTAAAATTTTCTGGAAGCGTGGAAGCATGGAACAGAATGGCCAGTCCCCAACAGGAGGGTGGTGGGGTGTCTGGATAAAGAAGGTGAAGGGATTTTTTAAAGAACATATATGCATACCCCAAGGACAAGGACAATAGTTTGATGAAGGCCAAAGGAGGGGGAGATGGGGTGGGTGGAAGTAGATAAAGAGGGGGAAAAGGGGGAACACCTACAATCATGTCCATATTCAAATTTTTTTAAATGAAAAATAGTATGTAGCACCACCACACTTTCTCAGGGTTGTCTTGGTGCTCTCTCAGCGACCTGAGGTTGCCATAGCTTCTGTGAGTGGATGACTACAGTACTTCAGAGGCAGCATTTTCAAGCAGATACAGGAACAGGAAAGGGTATTCCCAAACAGATTTGGACTTACTAAATGGTCAGTGCTCCCTGGAGCATTTGAGTACTCAAGGGCCCTAAAGGAACTCTAGCAGGGAATAAAATAGAGCAGAAATTTTATAGGATAATTTGTATTTCTCATTTGGCTTTGACTTTTGCTGAGAACATTTAAGAGGAGTCAACAAAACATGTTCACTCTAATATATCCCTATGGAGTTTAGAAATACTTTTCTGGAGCCATTGGCTTGAGATAGTGATAATGTAAAGTAGACATACTGGATGTAATTCAGAAAGTACCATATTCCATCAATAACCCCATTCTCTTGCAATCATTGTCTTGCTTATTGTTTGAAAATAGCTTTCGCACATGGCCTACCTAATACAATACAATTCAATGAAATAATCTCAATTTCCTTAACTATTTCCTGTATTATGTTATTTCTGTATCTTTTACAATGTTAACATTGTTCCTGTTAAATATGCATACACTTGTCCTTATATATTTAGGGAATGTCTTTTTTATATCATACACTCTGACAGATAGTGTGTGAGATGTAGATATTATCTTCTATTTTTTTGGTAATAATCCAAAATAACTTCTGCAGTTTTTTTCTGAGATAATTCAAATAAGCAGTTTCATTTGAGTTAATGCAACCTTATAGTACATAGGCAAATTTGTTACTCTCTCACAAACAAAACATTATTTCAAATTTATTCTTCCCTTTGTATCAGCTACTCTATATATCTAAAATAACCTTTTCCTCCCCAACCCCTGATTATATTCCATTTATATAAGACCAACCTTAAATCATCTTCTCTGAGTCTTTTATCAACCCTCTTGGCTGACATGAAAGTATTGCTATCTACTCAAGCGTCCATATTTATTTCTCACATTTTGCTGTCAATACTTACATTATCATATTTTATAAATGGTGTCTCCTTTGCTAGAGTATGTGATTTGAAACTTTTTTAATATATAATTTTAGACCCAGTGATCCCACTTCTAGGAATATATCCCAAGAAACCAGAAACACCAATCAGAAAGGATATATGCATCCCTATGTTCATAGCAGCACAATTTACCATAGCGAAGATCTGGAAACAGCCTAAGTGCCCATCAGCAGATGAATGGATTAGAAAACTGTGGTACATCTACACAATGGAATACTATGCTGCTGTAAAAAAGAAGGAATTCTTACCATTTGCAACAGCATGGATGGAACTGGAGAGCATTATGCTAAGTGAAATAAGCCAGTCAATGAAAGAAAAATACCACATGATCTCACTCATACATGGATAATAAAGACCATTACAAACTTTTGAACAATAATAGATACAGAGGCAGAGCTGCCTCAAACTGATTGTCAAACTGCAGTGGGAAGGCCAGAGAGGGTTGGGGGGCAGAAGGGAGGGGAGTAAGAGATCAACCGAAGGACTTGTATGCATGCATATAACCATAACCAATGGACATAAGACACTGGGGGGTAAGGGAGGGCAGGGGATTGTCAAGGGCGGGGGGGGAACTCTTAACCATTTTCAATGGCATGGATGGAACTGGAGAGCATTATGCTAAGTGAAATAAGCCTGTCAATGAAGGAAAAACACCACATGATCTCACTCACTCATGGATAATAAAGACCATTATAAACTTATGAAGAAAAATAGATACAGTGGCAGAGCTACCTCGAACAGAATGTCAAACTACAGCGGGAAAGCCGGGGAGGGTTTAGAGGCTGGAGGCGGGGGTGTAAGAGATCAACCGAAGGACTTGTATGCATGCATATAAGCATAACCAATGGACACAAGACACTGGGGTGTAGGGGAGGCTGGGGGAATGTCAAGAGCGAGGGGAGGAAACATATGTAATACTCTTTGTAATACTTTAAGCAATAAAAAAATAAAAACAAAAAAAGAAAATAATACTAGAACAAAAAATATATATATATAATTTTATACCTTTACTATCCTGCTCAGTACATGACACACAGCAATGAATGAATGGATCAAACTACCAATCCAATGTGGAGAGACATAGCTCCAGAATTTCTAACAGTATGGATTTATGGGACAGAAAATAGAAAGATACACAGAAATATAATTATGACTAACAAAGTCTGAAGTGTTTAAGCAGATAGTCTTTGTTTTGTTTAACTTGATAAAAGGTAGCTACAAGCAAAAATACAGAGCGAAGTCTAGAATTGTTTTATCAGTTCTGATACATAAAGTGAACTGTACAGGTTTGAGCATAGAAATAGACTGCATAGATAAGGTTAAAGAGAAGAACCAAGTACACAAAACTAAGGGCCAGCAGTGTTGCCCACATTGTTATTATATTGAATATCATTTGAAAGAAGTTTGCTAACTCCAATGCAATCCAGTTTTTCTTATACATCTGTTTGTATAAAATTTTCAAATATAAAATAACACAGATAGGTATTTTAGGTAGAGTTACATGAATTTAGTAAATCTAATCCATATTTTCATCATTGGGATCCTTTTATTCAAATTGAGTGTTAGATACACAGTATCTCTAGGAAATTGTGCCAAAACGACTCTCCCTTTAGTGCCACCATTTATTTCAACACTCAGCTGAAAATGTTGCATAACTTCCAAAGGAAACACAAATTAAGGGAGCACTACTAAGAGAGAGAGTGAAGATGCTAATGAAACAGTGATGAAATCTACATCGTCAAAAGAAGGTAAGGGCAAGCAATTTGTACAGATAACAGTAACTGTGCAAACCTTTATTATTTCAGGCTAAATAAAAAATTCATAGTTAACCAGGAAATCACCAACTGAAGCATGGCTTCTTTCACACATTCCTTCACTTAAAGTGCATGTACACTTCATTTCACTGAAGTATGAGAAAAGGGAAAAATTATAGCACAGAGTGTTTGCAGGAAAGATCATACCTGAATGTTGTACTTCCTACTAAATAACTTTACCATTGACACCCCACCACCTCTGTTGAGAGCCAAAAATAACCCCTGGGGCCACAGTGATTCCAGAACATAGCTAGTACTCTCGCACTAATCCTCCAGGCATTTCCCAACAAGCAGTTTCTCACCAAAGAACTCAGCCTGCATGGATGCCTTCAATATATTAGTATTACCAGATTTCCCCAGCTCTCTGTCACACAAAAATCCTAACTAATGATGTTGTACTAGAAAGTTTTATTCTAGGCTCAGTTTCTACATGTCAGAGATAATCAGTGAAGAATTCTATGTCCCCACAAACTGATGAGTCTCAGAGGGAAGGTGGGGGTGGTTGGCTGGGTAGAGATTAACCAAAGAGCTTATATGTATATATGCATAACCCATGGACACAGACAATAGTATGGTGAGGCCTGGGGGTAGGCAGGGGTGATGTGGAGGGGATCAATGGGGGGGAAAAAGATGACATCTGTAATGCTTTCAACAATAAAGATAGATTTTAAAAACATATTATCCTATATAATAAGAGAGGCATATGCTAATTAGCCATTACGCCCTGAGGCATAATGACCAAGCAGGACACAACCAGTTCATGGATCAGCAGGAGGGTGGGCCAGCGAGGGACAAGCCAGCTGTGGAGAGCTACAGGAGGGGGGCAGGGCAGCAAGCTATGCAGGAGGGCAGCAGTGACCTACTGGCTACAAGCGGGTGGCAGAGAGCTACAGGATGGGAGCAGGGCATCAAGCAAGTGGGAGGGGGAGAGCTACAGGAGAGGGGAGGGCAACAAGCTATGAGGGGGGTGCGGGGCAGCGGGCAGAGAGCTACAGGAGGGCAGCAGTGGTGGATTCTGAACACTGTGGACAGTCCTGGATACAAGGCCCCAGAAGTGAAAGCAGTGCCGGGTATGCTATCATTTCTAAAAATGTTAAATAAAATGGCTTTATGATTATGTAAAAGCTCAGTTCTTAATAAATTTTTATTAAAGAGGTTGCAAATGTATTCTTACAGAAAGTTTAAACAATCACATTAATAAAGGTGATACTTGCTCAGTGAAAGGCATTTGATTTGTTCTGCCTCCTTTTCACTTATTAAGAATGAAAATAAAAACTCCGTTGATTAATTTAACCTTTACTAAACATGTCTGAAACAGTTTGTTGGTATGCTATGGGTTTTCTCTTTTCATTTTAAAGTTCACACTCCAATTTGCTATCCATCAACAATCATCCAATTAAGACGTTACTATCTATTAAAAAGAATATAGAACATTAAGAAAAATGTTTTTAAATATATTAAAAGGAAAATAATGTAGAAAACAACTCCACTGAGTAACCAAGGAACGCCCATGAGTAAAACATTTTACAAAAGGCAACGATTTAAAGAATTTGTGGTATTTGCTTAACTTCCCTACCACATCAGTGCTAATCTATATAATGTTCACTTCAAAAATAATTCCTCCGGTTAAAGAAGACTTCTGAAATTTAGATTCCTTTTCCCATGTAACAACACATGATACAGCTATATTTTTAAGAATGAGTAAAAAATAACATAATGTTTATTCAAGATTAGATATTTTAAAAAAAACAATCAGACTCTATTGCTTCCAAAAATAATTTTAAAAATAACCACATTTCTACTATTAGAAAAAACAATACTCCGGCTCCTACGTTTGCGTGTTAGTGCATGCTGACATTTTCTAGATTGTTGCTTGTATCCTGGCCCCTTGGCTGCACTTAGAGGTGGTAGCTAAGTATCTGTGGACACAGAGGCATAGCACGCAGACCTCCCTTCCAGGATGCCTACCTGAGGGAAGAGTGGTCAACACAGAGTCTCCAGCTGTCAGTTCCTCCGGGCCAGTGGTTCTCAACCTTCCTAATGCCACGACCCTTTAATACAGCTCCTCATGTTGTGGTGACCCCCAACCATAAAATTATTTTCGTGGCTACTTCATAACTGTAATTTTGCTGCTGTTATGAATCATAATGTAAATATCTGATATGCAGGATGTATTTTCATTGTTACAAATTGAACATAATTAAAGCATAGTGATTAATCACAAAAACAATATGTAATTATATATGTGTTTTCCGGTGGTCTTAGGCGACCCCTGTGAAAGGGTCGTTCGACCCCCAAAGGGGTCGCGACCCACAGGTTGAGAACCACTGTTCCAGGCTCTGCCTCAGCTCAGCAGAGAGGGATCTTATCCAATGTCCTTCCTTTCCCAGGTCAGCCCACATTCAGTGAGTGAATGAGGTACCGGATAACAGCCCAGTAATTTTGTCCCCCGCCCCAAATACTCAGAAGGCTTTATTCCAGAACACTTGGATAAGAGTTGTTGATCCTGCATTGTAGTGCCAAGTCTACCCTGCCTGGCGCTGCCTTGCACAACTCCCTCTCACAGGTGTTGATCACTGGTAAATATATGGCGCTACAAACTCGGTCCCAGCATCTGCTTACAAACACTGCCCCAGCAATGCTCTGGAGCACCTAATCTGTGACAGTTTTACCAGAAGCAGTTGAAAAATGCAGGTGATAAGGTTTTACAGCTAAAGCACTAACCACCTGGCTGGCAATAAAGACTTCATCATTCTTGGTAGTCAGAGTACAGACAGTCCCTGGCACACGGTGGCCGTTCTATTGCTAAAACCAGAGATAAATAATGATGGTGTACGTGTGGAAGGGAATGCATTAACTGACTTGTCGGGCGTTTGACATACGAAAGAAATAGTAGACGTTAGGAAGTGGTATTGTACGATCATTGCTAAGCATGATTCATGAATTTTAAAGAGATAATGAGCATCTGAGGTAAAGAAACTGACACTTGAAGCCAGGAGGGAAAGCTGGGGTCACTTTGGTTGCGTATAAGGACTCTAACCTCCTGCAAGGGGAGGGCAGGCCAAGCCGAAAACCAAGATCAGAACTGTGGTTAAACTTCAAAACAGCTAAGCACCTAACCAAAGTGAGTATATTATGCCAGGATCAGAGCTCTGGTTGGAGAAGATAAGACCCTGAGGCATGAATCTTATGAGCCTCTGAGCCTGTAGATGTGCTTGGTCTATCCATTCTTGGTCAGAGCTACTAGCACTTCCTCTAACCTGAAACACAATGCAGAGGGTTTTTTGTTTTTGTTTTTGTTACAAAGTAATAATCTCTTGGGGTTATTAGAATTTAGTTAGCCAAACAACTTAAATCTATAAGCTATATGCCTTTACTACTGAAAACAGAATTACAGGGCATCATATTACTTAGAAATCAATAGGAATAGATTTAATCCACTAACTTTTAAAATGAAAATATCCACTATTGATTTTTTCACAAGAAATATAAAGTCATTTATTTTTTAAGTTTTCAATAAAATAATCAATCTTACATTTAAAAAATATTTTTTAAAAACCCTGGAGCACCCCCTTCAGGAATTTCCCACCCACTATTTTGTCCACTGGGCCTATAAATAGTGTTAGATCACGGAATAACCCAAATGAGGACAAGCTGAGAAGAAACAAATAAACTATACCACCAAGTTATTATAATACGTAGCTTTCCTTTACCTGACAGGAACCACAGGAGTACACATAAAATTGTATTCTTAGAGTGCTTGATTGGAGAGCTGGAATATAAAATTTGTTGACTTGGTTGGAGTGTCAGTCATGCATCAAAGGGTCGCAGGTTCCATCCAGGACATGTACCTGGGTTGCAGGTTCAATACCAGGCCCCATCAGGGCATGTGCAGGAGGCAACCAATTGATGTGTGTCTCTCTCACATCTATGCTTCTCTCTCTTGCTCTCCCACACCCCCTCCCTTCCTTCCATTCTCTCTAAAAATGAATGGAAAAAATATCCTCAGGTGAGGATTAAAAAAACAAAACAAAACAAAAAAAAACAATAGACAGGGCCAGAGGGCATAAGAAAGCTGCATAAACAAGAGGCTCAGATCTTCCTGACATTCACCACACCTGCATAAGCACTCATTTCTTAACTCACCACAATGGCTGTATGGAAGGTCCTGTACCACCTACTGAAATGAAGGAGGAGGAAACAATCCAAGATTGGTTGATGGACCCATGGGTTATGTAAAGACAAACTTATAAGGGAGGCAATGTCACAACAGCCTATCCTGCACAGAATGTCAAGAGCAGCCAGCAGTGAGTGACTGACGCCTTCACCCTTCCTGTATCTTTCTTGGGCATGCAGGTTCCCTCGAACATGTACACAGCCTTTTACATCCCAGGGAATATGTCGGATATTTTCCAAGTTGCCTATGGTCGTCTAGTGCTTCGGATTTTATTTTAAATTTTCAGTCAGGTACATGGTTGCCCTCTCTGATCACAGGGAGCTGTGGTATTGCTTACACACTGTATAAATCATGTTAATACCCAAGAGGTGAGTTTGCGTGTGTGTGTGTGTGCTGATCCCACTGTGCTGAACCTGAGTCAAATCAAATAACCACAAAACCCAGGATATAGAGATTTCCCCAGGACTTGCAAGTTTACAGTAAATATTACCTGTTTGGGGTCATGGTGCTTTTAATATCAAAATTGGAACTCGTGCGTTGCTGTTAGCTTCAAGGCTGCCTGCCACCTTTTCATGGCCACCACACCACTGACCTGCAGAAAGGCATGACAGGAATATTCCCAGTTTAAAACACTGTGGGCCCTGCTTTCTTACCCACATTCAGGAGTCTATTTTGGTAAATTTTTTCTATTGTTTCTGTGGCTTCAATTGATCAACAGAGTCCTGAACTAGTTAATTTTCATTGTTCTGAACCAATATTTTGTTATTGTGCGGGCATTAAATTTTGTGAAATATTTGTTTTTGCATCAGCTGATGTGAACGTGTGATGTTTCTTCTTCAGCCTGTTACTAAGGTAGAGTACTCTCATTCAGGGTCCAACCAAAGAAGTAGAACCAGAAGGAGATACAGTTTTGGCACTTCACCTGATGGCATTGTATGCTGCTACTTTGTTTCTTTCATTCATTGAAAATGTAGTAATATTTCTGTATTATGTTGTAAGCATTGAAGTGGTAATTAAAACACGAGTCCTGTTTTCAGTTTCATAGTTGTAGTAACAATGTGGTAAGTGCTAGAATGAAAAAATGTATGAGAAGTTACTATAGAATTTCTTGATTGAATGGGGATCAAACCTGCAACCTTGATGTATTGGGACGGTGCTCTAACAACAAGCTGAGCTATGCAGACCGGGCCTTTCACAGAATTTCTTCTGTTGAATTCCATGAAATTTTACATCATAGTCATCAGTGAGCTTGTTGATGCATATTCATGACCTCCACCAGGCCTGTAAGTCATAATATGTCAGCATTATAAATCTGAATGTTTAGTAAAAACCATTAACTGAACTGTAGAATAGAGAGCAGATAATGTGGAAGTGAAAGAAGTTGTCAAATAACAAAGGCCCATGGAAGTACTTGACCCATTTTTTACATCCTCTACCTGAACCTGATGAGAAATGGGAAGCCACTAATGTTAACTTATTTCACTCTAAGACAAATGTGTGAACATCTTGGCTAATATGTGCCTCTGCAAACCTAAGAAGCATAATAAAATTGTGCTAATATCAAATAGACAAATAGTTGAAGAAATAATTTTCGTTAAAAGGAAGATAGCATCTGGCATTTCCTCAAAGTCCTTCCCTCAATATACTATTTCTTGTCTTCTTTTTATTGTGCGTCTAGCAAGGTGTTTTCATTAGGGTTTCTACTTCTAACAACCAAAGGCCGTCTGGGAGCCTGCTGCCTGGAGGGGTGACGCTGAGACATTTTCACAGTGTCATCTGAGTACCGCAGTGCTGCACATCTCAGCATTTCATCCTCTCTCCCCCCTAAATCTCAACAAGCACAGGGGGTCAGCAGAAAGCACTCCTGATGGGGCGATACTTTTGAAGTTCCTCAGGAGAAGCAACTACAGGAAGGGGAAATGAAGGTTGCCAATGTGTAATTATGGCCTCTGAACAGAAACATGTCCAAAACGCAGGATTGTCATTCTTCAAACGTGTTGCTGCAGTGATTTGGGGTCCTTGGTGCAATACATGCCTGGTGGCAGATTACTCGCTGGGGCAATCAGGAGAGAGTAGGCACTTTCAATGACGCTCTAATTTCTTCAATATCTTACTCTTCACTTTATTGCCTGAGTTCTACCAGCTTACGTTTCATCTCCTTCTTGGTATTATAACCTTCTCTTTGAAGCCTAGAATTTAGTTTTTGCACTCTTGTGCAGGAAATACCACCATTTTCTTTGATTTTATAAAAGTGTGTTTTAAAATGGTCTTCTGATCCCTTGTATGTTATGTGAGAGACTTCTGTTATAAAGAATCGTTTCTAAGCTTCATAATGTTACTCATTTTGAAATGGGATCTTTCTTTTAATTCTAACGTTTGTGTGAAAAGTACTTGAGATGAGGAGCAACAAAAAATGCAATAGGGTCACCATGACAGAACTCCAATGAGGGACACGTTGGTGATCAGGATAAGCAGGAGGAAATTTCTGAGGCTTTTCTTATTTCACAATTACATCCTTGTCAGTCACTATGAGTACTACAGTATGCCTAGGTAAGGGTGAGTAAGTTTTGCAAACTTAAGATTGAAGACTTTACTGTTTCGTTAATTTGTAACATAGCAATGCATGCTAGGCCATTTCAGTCGGTGAAATGCAGAAGATATAGGAAGTACAGAGTCAAGCATAATTATTTGCAAAAGTTCTGATATTTATAGTAAGTATAAAATTTCTGAAGTGTCAATTATACTTACATTCATCTATTATTGTCAATTTAATGAATATTTATTTTTAAATAATTGCTCACCAAGCATTAGCAGGATATAGATTTACTATCATGAAAATGCAGGAGTCATTTGATTATATAAAAAGGGAATGTTTAGAGAGTTTTATGAATTATCTGAAAAATAGAAATAAAATGTTTAGCTTTTTAGCTTTTAACATTTTCTTTTTAAAAAAAATCACCTCAGCCCTAACTGGTTTGGCTCAGTGGACAGAGTGTCAGCCTATGGACTGAAGGGTCCCAGGTTCAATTCCAGTCAAGAGCATGTACCTGGGTTGCAGGCTCTATCCCCAGGCCTTGTCAGAGCTCATGTGGGAGGCGACCAACCAATGTATGTCTCTCACATTGATATTTCTCTCTCTGTCTCTCTCCCTCCCTTCCATTCTCTCTAAAAAACAATGGAAAAATATCCTCGAGTGAGGATTAGCAAAAAAGAAAAAAAAATCAACCTACTTTGAAACAAGACAGAAGAAATCATCACAGACATAATAAATTTTAAAAGAATCATATTTACTAAAATACTGAATTTATACAAATAAGTTTGAACAGCTGGACTAAATTAATGCATTTTTGGAGATAAAGTAACTTGCCAAAGTCCATGCAGATGAAATGAAAAATGTAAACAAGTAATTTCCATGTAAACAAACCATTGGAAGAATAAGAAAATCACCAGTACCAGGATGGATATTGTATTGGTGCAAAAAAAAAAAAAAGTACAATATTAGCAAATATAATTCAGCAGCACATGTAAACAATATGACATGACCAATAAAGAAAGTAAGCTCTATTTTATATTAAGTAATAGATTGCTAAAATTCACCATATTTATAAATCAAAAGAAAATTTTAATTTCACATTGACAGGTTAATTAACAATATATAACATTATTTTTTGACTTACTGGTATTGCTTTTAACAATATAGGCAATTACTTTTATTAAACAAATGACCCACAAAATAAATCTATAATCATGTTTAAATATTCTCTATCTTATACATTCTGTTTAATGTAATTCAAATTTTATGAATATTGTGAAGTAAATTGTTAAGCTGTGTGTCTATAAACATTTTCTCCTATTACAGGGATAGATTCCAGGAAAGTAAGTGTGAGATGGTCAAATCTGTAACGCTACTGCTAATGATAGACCTCCTAGAAAACAAATTAATGGTATTTACTATTGAGAGATTCCTTACCTATGGAATGCTTTAGAAAGACGTAACAGGTCTGTCTAACAATTTTCAGAGTAAACAAATCTAAAATCTGGGTTTCTAGTGCATTGTTTTAAAAAGTCACTTAAACTATGTAACTATCTGAATATAAAATGGATATGTTTCATGAACAAACAGATTTCTTTTTCTAACTAATGTAGCTACACATAGTGATTAAGGGACCTCATATTCAATGTAGTCAAGAGTCCATCTAAAGTAGCAAGAAGGACAACTGAGCCGACAATCCCTGATGTCCCCCAGTTCTATTTTTGGGATTATGGGTATACTTGAAATATTTAGTAAATCTTGCTACTTGGTAAGATCGCTGATTTGTGTGTGTGATTTGAGCTTGCGTATTTAAATATTGCTGTTAGCAACCTTTACTTTTCAAGCAACTTAGAGTGATATAAATTAAACCCTCCTTAAGAGACTTTCAGCATTTAGCTTTTATATCTTGTGTTCATTTGGAGATGTATCTTCATGTTAATTAGGTTTAGTTTCTTTTTGAAAATCAGTAAAATTGTATAATGTCCTTTTCTGTGAGTTCCTCTTACATTTTGGTAATATCCATTTAATTTCACATTCTTTTCCATTTAATGTTGCACAGGTTTGGGCATGTGTTGCATTTATTTATCCAGACTATAAACAATGAAATAGAAGAGAATATCAGTTCCTTTATTTTGGGGTCTGAAAGATCTATTAATGTGTGGGAATGTCAAGATTAGAGTTCAAAAAAACCTGCTGCAAACCCGAGACTAAAATATATGGTGACAGAAAAATATTTTGTTTGGGTGGTAAACATACCATACAATAAAGAGATGATGTAGCACAGAATTGTATACTTGAAACCTATATAATTTTATTAACCAATGTCACCCCAAGAAATTGAATTTTTAAAAAAGACAAAAGGAAAATTTAGGCAGCCAGACATATGTTCCCCTAAGCTGAGTTTCCAATAAATCAATATAAAAGCCTCAATTTGCTTGTTATACAGCTACCATATAAGTAATGGAAGCTGATACCTATGAATGGGCCTTACACTCACAAATATGAAGATGTCAATAGCCTTCAAGCCAATTTGTCAATTCAATGCAATTCCAATTAAAATCTTAGAAAATTTCTCTGAGGACTATGATAAACTAATTTTAAAGTTCATATGAGAGACAAAAGGTCAAGACTTAGATCTCTTCCAAATAAGTAGAAGGTGGTAGAGCTTTCCCTATTAGGTGTCAATATTTATTTTCAAAATTATGACAAAGTATAAACATATGAAAAATAGAACTAGAGAAACTTCGAAATTTAATTTACAACAAAGGTGTGATTCCATATTATAAAAGCTAAGAGACCATCATATAAAGGTTTCTAGGACAATTAGTTACCAATATTGAAAAAAAATGATGTTTATCTCTATATCATGCCATGCAAATAAATCAATTTCACATGGAACAAAGACATAAAGGTATAAAGCAAAACCTAAATTGGATTTTAAAAGTTCTCATCACAGGATAAGATGGCTATAATAAAAAAAATGGAAAATAACAAGTGTTGCAAAAACGTGAAGAAACTGGAAGTCATTTTTTGCTGGCACAGTAAATTGTAAAATGGTGCAGTCATTTTGGAAAATAGTCTGGAAATTCCTTAAACGTTTAAACATAGACTTAGTCTATGACCCAACAATTATACTCCTAGGTATATATCCAAATGAGTTGAAAATATAAGTCCACATAAAAACTTATACATGAATACTTATAGAAGTATTATTCATAATAGCCAAATAGTGGAAACAACACAATTGTCTTTCAACTGATTAATGACCAAACGAAATTTTTATCCTTGTAATAGAATATTATCCAATCATAAAAAGAAATGAAATACTGGTACATCACAGTATGGATTAACTATGAAAACTCAACACCAACAAACAACGAATGACCCAACAAAATGTTTATCCTTATAATAGAATATTATTCAATCATAAAAAGAAATGAGATACTGGTACATGCTACAATATGGATTAACTATGAAAACTCAACACCAACAAACAACCCAATCAAAAAGTGGGCAGAGGACCTGAAAATACACCTCTCCCACAGTCCCTGCTTGTTCACTCTGTTCCTGAGTACAACTCCTATATGTCCCTGAGTAGCACGCTGTGTCCTCCCTCAGAGTTTGAGTACACTTAATTAATAAACAGATTTCAATTCCATCTATCCAGTGTCAAGTGTCATGTGTTTGACTATACCCATAACTCTATGGTGGGACTCCCTCACTTAACAATAGGGTGTTGAGCAGGCAATACAAATATGGTCATACAACTTTGTGAATATACTGAAAATCACTGAATTGTATAGTCTAAAAGGATGATTTATATGGCATATAAATTATAACTCAAGTAAAAAAAGAAATAAGAGATCTTCCTACCAAACTTTACTAATAAGTGTATACATAAGAAATATTTTTAAAAACCTACAGCTCAATAAGTAAAATTCCAATGGTCCAAGAGAAAACCGTGCAAAAACATACATAAATAAGACATTTCACATAAGAGGAAAAACATAAATAAAGGATAATTGCCTATAAAAAACATGTCATGAATTTTAGCCTACTAGCTGATCAAAGGAATGCAAATTAAGGCAAATGAGATATATTGACATTTAGTTAATTTTAAATTTAAAAAATCAGATAAAACCAAATATTGGCAAAATTGAAGCAACAGTAACTATTGTCTACTACTTGTGGAAGGACATTTTGGTACAACTCAAACAACAATTGTACATAGACTGAGGTTAATATGTAAATATCTTATGTCCTGGCAATTACACTTTTAAGTATCCTAAGAAAAATCATGCTCATGTAAATGAGGAAACATACCAGTACATGAGAATTTTCATTGCAGATTGTTTCTAATAGCAATAAATATATAAAGGAAAACCAAAACTGAAACAATCAATAGGATACTGAATACATAAAGATCCACTGACACCATGCAACACTGTACTATAGGTAAAAACTAATGAAGCAATGCTACACATAGCAACAAAAAGCCTACTGGTAGACTCAGCATTATTAATAAAAATCTGATAAGTTGAGTGCTAAGTCCATGAGTGCTTGTTTTGTTTTATAATCCACATATGCATATGTTAAAATATTTTCTATGATATATATAAAAGTTAAATGATTATTTTTAAAAGAGAGAAAACAAAGTACAGGAACTCTTTATAAATCATTAGAAAAATTTTACTGAAAAAGAAGCAGAGAAATAAACATTTTTTAGAAGACAATGAGAATTCAAGGGATTTTTTTAAAAAGATGATAAATATTACTACATGTCTACATGATATAGTATGATAGAAATAATGTAACAGAAAGGGAAAACTGATGATGTAGGAAAGGAGAGAAAGAGGAAAACTGATGATGCAGGAGAGAGATATTAATTACTGACGTGGCAGAGTGAATGGGAGGAGTCCATAGAAACAAATATTTTATCCATTGTAATTCAAAGCAAAACAGGATATAAAGATTAGAAATGAGATAGAAGCCGGAAAGTTCTCTTTTGATTGTTTTTGTTGTGTCTGTGAAACTGAAAGCAAAGTCACCAGCTGATGTAGAGGTAATGAAAGGAAATATAAGTTGGAGAAAAATAATTGTGTAAGTGTCAAGACTATAAGACAGTGTGTGGCTGGGGCAATTAAAGCATTTAGCCCAATTTATTTATTTAAGGTTTATTTTATTTATTCTTATTGCTGAAAATATTGCAGATGTTCCCTCTACCCCAATCCCAGCCCCTCCCCAAGCCTTCACTACACTATTATGTCCATGGGTTACGCATATGTGCATGTAAGTTCTTTGGTTAATCTCCCCCACCTCTACCCTCTTCCCTCTAAGATTTGTCAGTCTGTCCCATGCTTCCATTTCTCTGGATCAGTTTTGTTCATCAATTTATTTAAATTACTTTGATTTAAAGAAAAATCTGCCAGCATGATTGTGAGGAGTTGAGATGGGGGGAGGGGAGGGGGAGTTATCTTCTCAGCCAATCATAATTCATACTCAAAGTAGCAATATTTTTTCTTTTGAAAAAATCATGTATTTTACCAACAATAGTGTTTTACTAAAAGGAGGATGTGCCATCTATTGGCCAGCCCATTTCAAACCAGTACTAGTTGTCAAAGATATATGAATTATTTGCTGGGAGCTATACATTGAGAGCTTTAAAAATGATTATAGATGCCTACTTTTATCTTTTTTAATGAATGAGAATACAAGGGGAATAAAAGATGAACAGATATAGAACAGAAACACATAAGGGCATTATGCTAAGTGAAATAAGCCAATCAGAGAAAGATAAATATCACATGATCTCATTCATTTGTGGAATATAATGAACGTCATAAACTGATGAACAAAAATAGATACAGAGACAAAGAAGCATTGAACACACTGGCAAACTTCAGTGGGAAGGTAGGGGAGGGTTGAGGGGTGGCTTAGAGATCAACTAAAGGACTTGTATGCATGCATATAAGCATAACCAATAGACACAGACACTAAGGGGGTGAGGGCATGTGCCCAGTGGGTGGAGGAGGCTGGGAGGTCAATGTGGAAAAAAAGGAGACATATGTACTACTATTTGTAATACTTTAAAAAAAATAAAAAGAAAAAAGAAAAAGAAACTTTCCCAAGCCTAAAATAATAATAATAAAGTAGAAATGTCATGTTGTCTGCAGTTAAAATATTTCAGAAAAAGTCACTGAAACAAACTGGGCAGAATGTTAATCGTGAAATCTAGGTGATGAGTGGAGAGTGTCATTTTTATTATTTATAACTTTATGTATGTTTGAAACTTTTCATATAAATAAAAAGATAAACAACAAAACTGGAAAAAACACACAGAAGAAATCATATATCTACACTAATAAAAGAGAAACATGGTAATTAGCGTACGACCGCTACCCTTTTCATTGGCTAATCAGTGAGTATATGTAAATTAACTGTCAGCCAAGATGGCGGCCGGCAGCCAGGCACTGAAGCGAGCACGAGGCTTGCTTGCTGCAGACTCCAACCTTCCCCGCCTCACTTGCCAGCCTCTCAAACAAAACCCGATCTCAGAGCTGGAGTTATACATTGTTTCGATTATAGAACGCAAACAAACCAGCGGAAGCCTCAGAGCTAGAGCCAGAGGAGC
>NW_005364225.1:625128-665000 GCF_000412655.1 Myotis brandtii
CAACCTCCCGATCCGCCCTGCTCTGTGCATCACGGGCTGGCGCCCCAACTCCCCAATCAGCCCTGCTCTGAGCCCGACCAGGGGCTGCACCTAGGGATTGGGCCTGCCCTCTGCCACCCAGGAGCAGGCCTAAGCCAGCAGGTCATTATCTCCCGAGGGGTTCCAGACTGCAAGAGGGCACAGGCTGGGCTGGGGGACCCCCCTCCCCCAGCTCCCCGAGTGCACAAATTTTTGTGCACCGTGCCTCTAGTATATATATAAAAGGCTAATATGCAAAGTGTCCTCTCCTTGAGTTCAACTGGAAGACTGGGAGTTTGATCACTCGCTATGACATACGCTGACCACCAGGGGGTGGTGCAGAATGAAGGAAGGCCCCAGCCGGCAGCCAGAAGGCCCGGATCGGCCCTGATCACCGAATTTTGTGCACCAGGCCTCTAGTTTACATATAAGCTATTTCTGACTGCTGTTGTTCCCAGCTGCAGGAACTCAGGTACTGTCAAGTCCCTCGTGACTAATTTGGGGAGGCATCATATGTGTTTAATATATGATTATGAACAACCCTTGCCAGATTTGTGTGGCATGTGCCATTTATGCCCTCTTTGCATACCTCCCTATGGGTTCCCAACTGCATTTACTAGGTAGTAAGAGGGTTGTTGTTTTTGTGGACACTGCTTCTATGTTCTACTCGAGAAGCTTTGACACATTGGAATACTCAAGCTGCCAAAATCCTAACATGCTGAGTTACAAAGTGGGAGAAAACGCTTCTGTTGCATTAGTTGGTTATTAAACCTTATACTCATGAACAACAATTCTCATTTCTGCCTCCCCCTGCCTGTGGCAATCACTGTTCTGGTGTTTCTGAGTTTGAATATTTAAATACCTCATATAAGTGAAACCATTCAGTATTTGGTTTTCTATGATTAGTTTATTTATAATGTCCTCTAGGTTCATCCATATTGTCATATATGCAGGAAGCATTTCTTCTCTATGAAGTCTATAAAGTTAGTGACATAATCTCCTCTTAACATATTAGGTATATCATTAAATTAGAATAATATACATGGCTTTATTAGCTGTCTTGTCTGCTTGCACTCTTCTCAGACTCCTACATTTAATACATCTACCTATGTCTGCACATAGTTAGTTGCACTCACATATTCCTCCATTAGATCTATGTTTACTATCCTTGCACACATCTGCAGAAACACCTTGCCCAGGAACCAGACTCAGTAAAGAAATGGACTAATTAATCATATGCAGAAAAACAATGTGTGCCATTGAAAACACATTTAAAATACTATAATATTTATTTTTCTCTCCATTATTTATGAATTTCGCAATTTTCCAATACCAAGATAGATGTATCAAGTTTTAAAAAATTAATAAAAGAGGCCATCTCTAAAGGATTTCATGTCTATTATAAGGTTTTCACACTTTTGGATCTCAAAATCTCTTTACAGTATTAAAAGTTACTGAAAATCTGAAGGCCTTTTATGTGGATTATAACTATCAATATCTATATTGGAAATTAAAATGTAAAAACTTTTAAAATATCTATTCAATATCTACTAGAACTGAAAAACTTATAAATATCAGTATTTGTTAAAATATCAAAAATGAGAAACTTTTGCATGCATATTAGCATAACCAATGGACACAGACACTGGGGCGGTGGGGGCTTGCCTAGGGTGGGAATGGCTGGGAGGGTGGGTATCAATTGGGGAAAAAGGAGACATATCTAAAACTTTAGACAATAAAAATAATATTTAAAAAAATGAGAAACATTTAAAAATAAAAGCCTTACATATTAACTTACATGATATCTATATTTAAAAAATATATTTTTTTCAAAACAAAAATATAAGAAAAATAGCATCAATTTTTACATTTTTGCAAGACTCTTCAATCTCTGGTTTAATATGGTACAGCTGGACTCCACTGTTTTAGTTTAACTATATGAAGAAAATATAGCCACACAGATATGCTAGAAAAAGGAGAAATATTCTGATAAAATGCTCAAGGTATGATAGGTATTTTTCTTTGATACTACACAAAATTCAGCAACTTTTAAAATAGTGGTTTCTTAAAAGTTAGTTAAAATATGAATTCTGAAAGCTTATACAGTAACTAAAGGCCAGTGCACGTATTCATGCACCATGGGGGCCCTCAGCTAGGCCTGCGGGGATCGGGCCAAAACCTGTAGTCCAACGCCACCTGCCACTCCTGCCCATCCCGGCCCCACTGAGCCTGCCTCTGCCACCATCGCTTGGTAGGCTCACTGCTGCTCCACTGTGGTCTCTGGGCTGCAGCGGCCAGCCGTGAGCCCTGCTTCTGGTTCCTGCCCATCAGTCAGCTGAGCGACACTCCCACTGTGGGAGCACACTGACCACCAGGAGGCAGCTCCTGTGTTGAGCGCCTGACCCCTAGTGGTCAGTGTGCATCATAGCAACCAGTTGACTAGTCAAACAGTCGCTTAGGCTTTTATATATATATACTAGAGGCCCGATGCACAAAAATTTGTGCACTCGGGGGGCGGGGGGAGGGGGGGTCCCCCAGCCCGGCCTGTGCCCTCTCACAGTCTGGGACCCCTTGGGAGATAACGACCTGCTGGCTTAGGCCTGCTCCCGGGTGGCAGAGGGCAGGCCCAATCCCTAAGTGCAGCCCCTGGTCAGGCTCAGAGCAGGGCCCATCAGGGGGGTTGGGGCTCCATACCCTGTCACACGCAGAGCAGGGCCCATGGAGGGCGGGATTGGGGCGCCGCACTCTGTCACACACAGAGCAGGGCCGATCAGGGGGTTAGGGCACTGCCCACTGTCACTCACAGAGCAGGGCCAATCAGGGGGTTGGGGCGCTGCCCCCTGTCACGCACAGAGCAGGGCCGATCAGGGGGTTAGGGCACTGCCCACTGTCACTCACAGAGCAGGGCCAATCAGGGGGTTGGGGCGCTGCCCCCTGTCACGCACAGAGCAGGGCCGATCAGGGGGTTAGGGCACTGCCCACTGTCACTCACAGAGCAGGGCCAATCAGGGGGTTGGGGCGCTGCCCCCTGTCACGCACAGAGCAGGGCCGATCAGGGGGTTAGGGCACTGCCCACTGTCACTCACAGAGCAGGGCCAATCAGGGGGTTGGGGCGCTGCCCCCTGTCACGCACAGAGCAGGGCCGATCAGGGGGTTAGGGCACTGCCCACTGTCACTCACAGAGCAGGGCCAATCAGGGGGTTGGGGCGCTGCCCCCTGTCACGCACAGAGCAGGGCCGATCAGGGGGTTAGGGCACTGCCCACTGTCACTCACAGAGCAGGGCCAATCAGGGGGTTGGGGCGCTGCCCCCTGTCACGCACAGAGCAGGGCCGATCAGGGGGTTAGGGCACTGCCCACTGTCACTCACAGAGCAGGGCCAATCAGGGGGTTGGGGCGCTGCCCCCTGTCACGCACAGAGCAGGGCCGATCAGGGGGTTAGGGCACTGCCCACTGTCACTCACAGAGCAGGGCCAATCAGGGGGTTGGGGCGCTGCCCCCTGTCACGCACAGAGCAGGGCCGATCAGGGGGTTAGGGCACTGCCCACTGTCACTCACAGAGCAGGGCCAATCAGGGGGTTGGGGCGCTGCCCCCTGTCACGCACAGAGCAGGGCCGATCAGGGGGTTAGGGCACTGCCCACTGTCACTCACAGAGCAGGGCCAATCAGGGGGTTGGGGCGCTGCCCCCTGTCACGCACAGAGCAGGGCCGATCAGGGGGTTAGGGCACTGCCCACTGTCACTCACAGAGCAGGGCCAATCAGGGGGTTGGGGCGCTGCCCCCTGTCACGCACAGAGCAGGGCCGATCAGGGGGTTAGGGCACTGCCCACTGTCACTCACAGAGCAGGGCCAATCAGGGGGTTGGGGCGCTGCCCCCTGTCACGCACAGAGCAGGGCCGATCAGGGGGTTAGGGCACTGCCCACTGTCACTCACAGAGCAGGGCCAATCAGGGGGTTGGGGCGCTGCCCCCTGTCACGCACAGAGCAGGGCCGATCAGGGGGTTAGGGCACTGCCCACTGTCACTCACAGAGCAGGGCCAATCAGGGGGTTGGGGCGCTGCCCCCTGTCACGCACAGAGCAGGGCCGATCAGGGGGTTAGGGCACTGCCCACTGTCACTCACAGAGCAGGGCCAATCAGGGGGTTGGGGCGCTGCCCCCTGTCACGCACAGAGCAGGGCCGATCAGGGGGTTAGGGCACTGCCCACTGTCACTCACAGAGCAGGGCCAATCAGGGGGTTGGGGCGCTGCCCCCTGTCACGCACAGAGCAGGGCCGATCAGGGGGTTAGGGCACTGCCCACTGTCACTCACAGAGCAGGGCCAATCAGGGGGTTGGGGCGCTGCCCCCTGTCACGCACAGAGCAGGGCCGATCAGGGGGTTAGGGCACTGCCCACTGTCACTCACAGAGCAGGGCCAATCAGGGGGTTGGGGCGCTGCCCCCTGTCACGCACAGAGCAGGGCCGATCAGGGGGTTAGGGCACTGCCCACTGTCACTCACAGAGCAGGGCCAATCAGGGGGTTGGGGCGCTGCCCCCTGTCACGCACAGAGCAGGGCCGATCAGGGGGTTGGGGAGCTCCCCCCTATCACGCACAGAGCAGGACCAATCAGGGGGTTGAGGAGCTCCCCCCTGTCACTCACGGAGTAGGGCCGATAGAGTTAGAAACATCAATGTTCTTGAGAAAGAAGAACAAAGTTAGAGGTATCACAATACCAGATATCAAATTATATTACAAGGATATTTTAATCAAAACAGCTTGGTAATGGCATAAGAACAGGCATATAAATCAATAAAATGGAACAGAAAGCCCAGAAATCAGCCCACATCTCTAAGGTCAATTATTTGAAAAAGAGGCAAGAGAATTTAATGGATTAAAAAAACATACAACAGTCTCTTCAATAAATGGTGTTGGGAAAATTAGACAGGTTTATGCAAAAAAAAATGAAACTAGAACGCCAAGTTACACCATACACAAGAATAAATTCAAAATGGATAAAGCACTTAAATGTAAGTCTCAAAACCATAAAAATCCTAGAAGATAACACAGGCAGTAAAATTTCAGACATTTCCCATAGCAATACATCTGTAGATATAGCTCCTACGGCAAGGGAAACAAAGGAAATAATACATGAAACTATATCGATCTAAGAAGCTTCTACACAGCAAAGAAAACCATCAACAAAATGAAAAGGGAACCCATAGAAGAAGGTATTTGTCAATGATACATTTGATAAGGGGTTAATTTCCAAAACATATAAAGAACTTAAACAGCTCAACATCAGGAAGACAAACAATCCAATTAAAAAAGGGGCAAAGGACCGGAATAGATACTTCTCCGAAGAGGACATTCAGGTGGCCAGTAGACATATGAAAAAAAATGCTCAATATCACTAATCATCAGAGAGATGCAAATTAAAACCACAATGAGATATCAGCTCACACCGGCTAAAATGGCTAAGATCAATTAATCAACAAACAACAGGTGCAGGAGAGAATGTGAAGAAAAGGTAACCCTCATGAACTGTTGGTGACAATACAGACTAGAACAGTCACTGTGGAAACAGTATGGGGTTTCCTCAAACAAATTAAAAAATGTAACTCCCATTTGACCCAGTTCCCACTTCTGGGGACTATATCCTTAGAATCGTGAAACACCAAACAGAATATATGTACTCTTATGATCACAGTAGCGTTATTTAAATAGCCAAGGTCTGGAAACAGCCCAAATGTCCATGAGCAGATGAGTGATTATACTACTAAAAGCTGTGGTATATTTACATGGCTGTAAAAAGGAAGGATCTCTTGCCTTTTGTGACAGCATGGATGGACCTGGAAATTATTATGCTAAGTGAAATAAACCAGTTAGAGAAAGACAAATTACATATGATTACACTTATACGTGGAATCTAATGAACAAAATAAACTGATGAACAAAATACAATCAGAGGCATGGGTACATGGAATAGGCTGACAGAGTTCAAAAGAGAGGGGAATGGGAGTGTCTAGATAAAAGAAGGTGAAGAAATTAGCCAAAGAACACATATGCATGGCCCATGGACACATATGCATGGCACAGGAGTGTGGTGAAGGCCAGAGCCAGGGGCAATGGGGGCTGGATGGACGTGGGTAAAGGGGGAAGAAATGAGGGACATCTGTAAGAGTGTCAACAACAAAAACTGTTTGAAAAATGCAAAATTTGTACACGACTGGGGAACAAAGTCATTTAGGGATTAAGTTTTTATCTTATTAAAAATAAAAAAAAAATCTACTGATATCTTTAAAATGAATGTTAATTAAGAAGAGGTGTGGTTACGATTTAATATTTGATGCAATTTGTTTATTTTTATGTAGTTGTATATTGTTTATTGTTTCTGAGTGAGTAGAGTAAGGAATATAATGATAATATAGCTTTCTTTTTTAAAAATATATTTTATTGATTTTTTTTACAGAGAGGAAGAGAGAGGATAGAGAGTTAGAAACATCGATGAGAGAGAAACATCGATCAGCTGCCTCCTGCATGCCCCCTACTGGGGATGTGTCCACAACCCAGGTACATGCCCTTGACTGGAATCGAAGCCGGGACCCTTCAGTCTGCAGGCCGACACTCTATCCACTGAGCCACACCAGCCAGGGCGATAATATAGCTTTCTTACAGTTCCTTGATTCATGCTAAGACCAAATAGTATTTTCCATCATTTCTGCACCATCAATGCAACAGCCAGCACATGACAAAGGCAAATAATGTCTTAGCATCGTAATAAAATTTGTTGTCACTGCAGTCCCCTAGAATTTTCTCTAAGATCTGCTAGAGGTCTGTGACCATACTGTGAAAGACACTGGTCTAGTGTAATCATATTAACTGGACTTCTTTGATAATAAACAGAGAAGAAATCTGCACTTTGACTAATGCCAAGAAGCTTATACTACTTCCAGAAAGGAGACTGTAATCGACCAGGTATTTATAGTTAGACAAACTAGGTTTGAATTCTCCTCACGTGGCCTAGTAGTTTTACATCTTTAGGCAAATGATGAAATCCTGTTTGTTGTTCGTCGGCTCATCACTAAAACATTTTTTTTTTTAGGGATAGTGTAAGACTAAAATGAGACCACACACAAATGCACTCATACACACACAATACCTGGCATACAGAAAATGCCTGATAAATAGGAGTTTCTATTATTTCTGTTGTTTCCAACAAGGCATATGATTAATGGCATTGTGTAATTTTTTTATCCTTCTACCCCACATTTAGTAAGATCAATTATAGATGAATGTAGCTTTTAGTAAAAGAGCCAATTTTAACATATGGGCCATGACAGGTGATTCATTCTAGAGATAATAGCACTGGAGAATTAATGCAGTTAGGATTACAGTATTCAACTGTTTTGAAAATAAGAATATGATTGCATTCCATCACTGCCCATTCTTTTTGTGCATCATTTCAATAATTGACTTTCATGTGTGAGTCACTGTGATCAAGTCAGAGTAAAATGCCACAGGAGTTGGTCGAGCTAATTAACATGTCTGACACCACAAAAAAATAATAAAAGAAATGGGCACTTGTTTCTTATTTTATTTCAGGAAAGTTCTTCAGATATAAAAAGGATTCAACTGTTGTAAGGATTCAAAGAAAATTGCATTTTTATCTTTGTCCTATATAAGATTCTAAAGTGTGAAAATGAGAATAGGACAGATATATTAAGATTGGGTTTCCATTCTGTTTCAGTTGCTATTAGCATTAAAAGAAGATTGCAGGAAAAGATAGAGAATATTTGAAGCTATCTTGAAAAGGCCATTAACTTTGAAGTCTGCCTGGATTCATGTTCTAGTTCTGTTCCTTGATCTAAGTAGACTTCTGGATAGTTCTTCAACTTCCCTCCCGCCCCCATTTCCTCAAACTGTAAGTGAATCTATATATATAAAAGGCTAAGTGACCTTACTGACCGGCCAGTAGGTATGATGTGCACTGACCACCAGGGGGCAGATGCTCAATGCAGGAGCTGCCGAGCAATAGCAACTTTGAAGTGTGCCTACTCCTCCTCTGGGACCCCTCGGGGGATGTTGGAGAGCCCGGTTTTTGGCCCGATCCCCACAGGCCAGGCCAAGGGACCCCACCTGCTGGAGGGACCCCTCTCACTCTGCAGACGCCCTTCTAGCCCCAGCACTGCCCCACACCGCCCCAGGCTGGGGAAGAACCTCGGGAGGTTGGCTCCAAGACGTGTCCAGCCCATCTTACCCAGTCCCACCCCGCCAGCCACCTTCTAATTAATTTCCTTTCAATGTTCACGAATCCATGCACTGGGCCACTAGTTATAAAATAATTACCTTATGCTGATTAGGAAGAATTAGATGATAAACTATTTAAAGTGAATGACATCTTTGAAAGGTGAGCATGGTGGATAGACAGTGTGTGTGGGGAGGCAAAATAACTATGCATAAAGACTGTGCATAAAGAAAAACTGAATTTATCTATGGATCGGGGATGGGATATCCAAAGGGAAGGGCTGCCCAGCACCAAGCCAAGGGCTTATCGGCTCGATGATGGCAGCACATGGTGGATGGACAGTTTGTGTGGGGAGGCTAAATAGCTATGCATAAAGACTGCATAAAGAAAAATTGAATTTATTTAAGGATGGGGGATGGGATATCCAAAGGGAAGGGCTGCCCAGCACCAAGCCAAGGGCTGATCGGCTCGATGATGGCAGCACCCAGGAGGGAAACTTGTCCTCAGTGGGTTGAGGGCTGAGCTGGTGAGCTTGTCATGCAGATGGAATGCAGGTGTGCGGACAGGTGCCTTCAGGGCAGTTTCAAAACCGTGTATGGTCTGACTCCTGGTGTCCATCGAGTTTTTCCTGGTCTTTTGTTCTCCTGTAATGGGAAGCTTACAAATGGTCGTTAAGGATTGTATTGCCCTACAGTCCTAACAATCTTCACATGGAATAAGTGTTCCCTAAACAATTTCTTTTCTGCTTGTTATTGTAAAAGTATTAAGATTATGGCATTTCCTTTCCTTACATATAACCTAAACTGTCCCTGGTTATATATATACCCCTCACAAAGTAGATTGTGGGATATAAGGTTTCTGCACCAATTCAATAGGACTGGTTGATTTGGTCAATTCAACAAACATAAATCTCAAGGACTTTAACAGAAGATAATAAAAGTAGCTGTTTTCTTCTCTATAACTTATAGAAATATAGAACTGAGTTGTGATTTTTAATTAAAAAAATAACAATAGTAGCCTTACCCTTGAACATTATTAGTGTCAATCAAAGCAGCAAGATAATACCACCAAATTTAATATTATAACCTGCTCTACTCCCAGAGAGGGCTCCTACCTTGCTCTTCATTCCCAAATGTTAGTTTTCATTTCATCTGTTATATGTCAGACATTTACTAAAATGTTTATTGTTTATTCTTCCCTGCTATAATGTAACTTCCTTAAAGAAAGAGGTCTTGGTTGTTTTGTTTGCAACCTGCTCTACTCCCAGAGAGGGCTCCTACCTTGTTCTTCATTCCCAAATGTTAGTTTTCATTTCCTCTGTTATATGTCAGACAATTTACTAAAATGTTTATTGTTTATTCTTCCCTGCTAGAATGCAACTTCCTTAAAGAAAGAGGTCTTGGTTGTTTTGTTTGGAAGTGCCTGAGTTTTTTGAATGAAATAGGTAGAACATGTGTGGAACAGGATTATAGCTTCAAGCCAATTCAGGCTGCTATAACAAAGTAACATAAACTGGGCTGCTTATTTAAAAACACGTTTACTTCTTATGATTCCGGGGCTGGCTGTTCGATAGAAGGGGGTGGGGGAGACACGGTCGGGTTCCTTTTGAGGGTTCCCTTCACAGGCTGCAGGTGGCTGATTTTTCCTCATATCCTCAATGGCTATTAACAGAGAAAACTCTTTGGGGTCTCTTTTATAAAGGCACTAATCACATTTATGACCCATACACTCCCCAAACGTCCCACCTCCTAGTACCATCAGAGTGCAGGTTAGGATTGCAACAAATGAATTTGGAAGATGAGGGCATAAACATCCAGTCCAAAACAATGTCTATTTATTTGTTTTTGTTTGTTTATTTATTTATTTATTCTATTTTAAAATAGCAAAAGTATTCATTCACTATTATAAGAAAAAATACTATGACATTATTCCAAAGATAATAAACAAAATACATATTTCCAACAATGACAGTAAGAGCTATAATTTAGTGCATCTTAATGAATTTACACTGAGAAACATTATTGAACACATACTCTATGCTAGGCACTATACTTAACAGATATTGAATCTGATATAGAGGATACATGAAGGTGTCAGAGTAAATCTGTAACATAAAATCTTATAAAAAGTTATTTCTTTGTATTTCATTTAGAATAACAGAAATACAATGTTGTTCCCACTTCTCAGTGGTCATCTTGGTGGGGATAGGGAGGTATGCCAGACTTTGGAGAGACTACCTATCTTTAACATTATACTCTCCACAGCTATATCACATTTAAAAAATATCCCTTTGTAACCTGAAATCATGTTTATATAGGTGAGCATCTATTTGGGAAGAGTATCCAAATGAGGAATACTGATGCTAAATTAATTTGGTAAATTTAAATCACTATAGGTATAATTATAATACCTATAATTAGGACTTAATCCACTGTTGTCTGCTAGATTTTATCTCTATCCACCCTAAGGGTTACATTATATGCCTTGAGGCACACTGCCTGTACTAGGGTAGGTCTCATTTCAACAATGTCCTAAAAGTGTTTGGCCTCATTTAATTCACTCATTCATTCTGCAAATAATTATTGATCATTTATTTAATAAGTACTCTCTCTGTAAATGAAGGGAACAATAACAATATTCTTGACTTCTAGGAAATTGAATTCTAATAAATAGACAACCATAAAACAATATGGATGTAAGATAATTGCTATACCAGAAGTTTATATCCAAGGGCAGAAACTTCAAACTCTTTGAAGTAACATTTTTAGAAGATGTCTATTCAGAAAATAGGTTCAAGTGACAATAATTAGATTTCCAAAGAATAGTGAGGAGAAAGCATTTCATTAAGAAGAGACAGTATGTCAGTAGGTATACAAATATATACACATGCACACTCTGAAAGCATGTAGGTAGTTCAATTTTTTTTACTGTGGAAGATCAACCCAGACAGCAAGGCAAGGGTCAGAATATGAAAGACACTATATGCCATGTAAAGGGAAATCAGATTAGAAGGCTTTCAACATACTGCCTTGCTACTTGGGATAATTCCTAAACACAGGAAAACCTGACAAGAGTATGTAATTAAAGTCACTCATTCATAATAATAATAATTTCAAAGTGTTGTAAAAGTACAGTCATTTTAAGCCAAGTTTAGACTGAATTAATTTATTTTGGGAAATGAAGCTCTGCTAATTAGGTTTAGCCCTCAGGCCCATGGCAAGTTGTCAGTATGGATTTTGGTGTGGAAGGCAAGGGACTAGGTTATGGGAAATCTTGCCTTTACTGCTGACTTGTAGAAAAGTTACCAAAAGCTTCTACCAGTCTTTGGTGAACAATTAAGAAGATGGGAACTGTGAGAAAACAAGCCAATTTTATAACATGCTAACAATTTACAACTCCAGGTGTTTTTCTATGAAGAGAAATCTCAAAATATTCTTAAACCATAGAGAAAAACTTGAGTAAAATTGTCAGTATACTCGGTTTCAAAACAGTCATAAAGTTTTGAAAATACTGTATAACAAAGAAGTTGACTTAATCTGAAAATTATTTATTTTAAAGATAAAACTGAGACAGTCTGCTAAAACATAGATATTCACTTTGTGCTTCACACCCTTGATAGTTTATAAAATTCTGAAATGGATTCTTGTCCACAAAACTATGCAGGTGTCAGGAGTACTTTCCCTCTCTGTCCTCTCACTTTCTGTTTCAGCCAGGTGTTCTTAATTATCTCCCGCTATAAACTTCAATCATGTTATTCTTGGATGTTGACCATTTGCCTTCCCAAAACGCAAATGATTTTAAAAAAAATCCCTGGCCTCAGTTACAGGTGTTTGATTCTCATTGATGCCCTCCACATGCTTCCACAATTCTTGGAGATGACTTGATTCCAGAGTGTTTACATGCATTTTGACTATCTCATTTGGTTTCTTCTAGGTTTGTACCCATCAGGCTTTGGTTCACTGTTTTGAGTCTATATCTGATAACATTTTATTTTGAATAGCTCATACTCTCCTAATCAGATATTACTTATAATTGTTGCCTTATTTTTTTTCCAACTGTGTGAGATCAAAGAACTTCCTGGTGACCTTGACTTAATTTTTTTTTATATCTTCACTCGATGACCTTAATTTTTTTTATATCTTCACCCAATGACATGCTTAGAGAGAAGAAGGGAGGGAGGGAAAGAGAGAGAGAGAAAATTATGTGCAAGAGTAACATCTATTAGTTGCCTTCCATAAGCTCCCTGACTGGGGATCAAACCCGCAACTCAGATATGTGCCCTGACTGGGAATCCAACTGGCAGCCTTTCTACGAAAGGGAGGATGCTCAACTGAGCCACTATGGTGGAGCCTTAACTTACCATTCACTGAATGGTTAAAATAACAAGCTTCTTATGGTTGTTTGGTTCCACTTAAATGCAGTTTTAAATAGAGATAAGTTTGGATTTGTATGTAAATCAATTTAGTCAAAGATGATTAAATAAAACACTTAGGAAAAATTTTTACGAGTTAGGATTTGAGGAGGGCTTCTCTGGCCATTTTGCATCTTCTTCACATAAGGCAAATAGAACTAGAGGCTATACCTCCAGTGGGCTCCCTCACTCACATGTCTGCCGCCTCAGACCTCTTTTTCCCTCTCCACATAGGGTCTCATTATTTAGGGCCTCTTCAAGCAGTCTGGCTTCTCACAGCATGGAGGTCTAAGGGTGGTCTGTCTTCATACTTGTTAGCTACCTTCCCCAAAAGGAATATTCCAAGAGATATAGGCATAGGCTAAAAAATTTCTTGTAAACTAGCTTTGGAAATGCCAAAATGTCCCTTCTAGTACTTTCTATTGATCACTAAGTCCAGCCCAGATTTAAGGAAAAGAAGAAACAGATTTCATCTCTGGTGGAGAAATGTCATACATACTCAGGGGAAAATGAAATGATGTGTAACATGTGGTCTGAAAGCCATAAAATAAATATACTGGTTAAAGAAAAGATGTAAAACTGCTTTGCTGAGAACCTTTACTATCCTATATAATAAAAGGCTAATATGGAAATCGACCAAAGAGCGCAATGACCAGATGCTATGACATGAACTGACCACCAGGGGGCAGACGCTCAATGCAGGAGCTGCCCCCTGGTGGTCAGGGTGCTCCCACAGGGGAGCGCCACTCAGCCAGAAGCCGGGCTCTGTGGCAGCGCTAAGGATGTCCAGCTGACAGCTTAGGCCCACTCCCCAGAGGGAGTGGGCCTAAGCCATCAGTCAGACATCCCCCGAGGGCTCCCGGACTGCAAGTAGGTGCAGGATGGGCTGAGGAAACCCCCCACCTGAGTGCACGAATTTTGTGCACCAGGCCTCTAGTTAGAGAATAAGAAAGAATAATTCTTATTCTTTGAGAGAGGTATTTCTCTTGTTACCTCCTTATCCATTTTATAGATATAAGAACTTCTGGATTCTCAGATTCTGATTCCACATGTAAGATGATTAGTACTAATTTATTGTCCTAACAACAAATAAAAAGCTGAACAAACTGAAAAATCAACAACTCTTCTTGGCTCTTTAAGAGAAGGGAGGACATAAAGAAAGCAATGGTCCCCAAGATTGGAGACACTGATAGGTGAATACAAGAAATCACAGCTCACCAAAATAGAGACTCACCAACATAAACTGCCATGGGAACCGGTGCCAAGGCAGAAAAATCTGAACTGTAATTGATGAATACTCAGGGGTCAATGTGGACAACTTTCAGAGTTAAAAATTCTACAGGTCACCATAAGAGGGCCCCAAAATATTTGAAACTTATAGCTAGGAGCTCTACTGAGTCCCAAGTAAAGAACAGAAAAATATCCCCTCAGGTCTCTGGCACAGGGATGGAAAAGGAACCATTTTGAAATACACCAAAGCAATCGGCTCTTCTTAACAAGATCTGCCACCAGGAGAAACTTGTTCAGTTAACCAGAGCATCCTGCTGGCATTATCAGAGCCTAACTGACATAGGGGAAGGGAAATACCCAACTGCATGCTCCTCTAAGGAGAGAGAAAGTAACTGAGAAACACATGTGAAGTTCAAAGTCAAGAGGTACAGGCTCATTAAAATGCTGAGACTTAATCAGAGGCTGATAAAATTCTTAGCCACCCCAATCTCACACCACGTTATTAAAGGCCTATTTACAGCTGTTAGTTTTGTATGTGGTTTTTTTTTTTTTTACCAAGTATACTATGTCCAGCTTTCAAAAAAAATTACAACTCATACCAAAAAACAAAACAAAACAAAAGTTTGAACAGACAGATGACTCAGAGATATTGGAATTATCAGACTAGGAATTTAAAACAACTATCACTAATAATTTTGTTTCCATTGGGATTGTAACGGATAAAGTAGACAGCATATAAAAACAGATGGGCAATTTAAGAAGAAATTGTAAGAAAGAACCAAAAAGAAATACAAAAAAAAAAAAAAAACAGTAATGGAAATAAAGAATGCCTTTGAAGGCCTTACTAGTAGATTGGCATTGCCTGAGGAAAGAATCTCTGAACTTGAGAATTTAACAGTATAAATTTTGAAAAATTAAAAGCAAAAAGAACAAAGATCAAAAATAAAATAGAATATCCCAAATGTGAGAAAACTACAAAAGTTGTTGCATATGTGTAATGGGGATACTGAAACAGGAATTTTGGGGGGTGAAAAAGGTTTTAGGAAATTTTAGTAATTTTAGAAATTAAATTGGAAGAAGCACAGGGCTACAGAGCAGCAGAAGGCATATTTCCATAGAATAGGGGAGTTGAAAAGTTGCAACAGGTACATTTCCATAGAATGAGGGAGCTGGGAACAGCAAAAGATCTATATCCTATGTAATAAAGAGCCAATATGCTAATTAGACCGAACAGCAGAACAACCTTCTGGACGAAGCCAGGCTGCTGCAAGGGCGCCCCTTGCATGCATTTTGTGCATCGGGCCTCTAGTTTAAAAAAATAAAGAGAAGGAAGCCCTTCATTCAGAAGGAGAAGAAGAAAGCCCAAAGGGAATAGGAAAACAATAAGGAAGGAGTGGGGGAGAACCTCACATGTCCCATATGAGGTTCAACTTTAGAGCTCAGGAGTTACTATAGTAACCAGTCTAAAGGAATAGTGACCAATCAGAGGGGATATCAAGGCACCAGGATCTACAGCCTTTTAAGCCGTAGGCAAAAAGAACTCTGGGGGACCCTTTCCCCCTTCCCATGTGTGAGTCCATTCCGTGGGACTTTCCTCCTTCCCCACGTGGGAGTCTGTGCTGTGAGATTCTTTCCCCTTCCTCACATGGGAATCTGTACTAGTACTTGGTCTTTAATAAATTTCCACCTTTGCTTTACCACCTTCTGTCCGTGGATTCATTCTTTGACTCCAGTGGACAAAGAGTCTGGGAACCAGTCTGCCCAGGGGAACACTGCATGTTCCAGTCCACAAATTCCTTTCAATAGCAGGAGAAGAAAGACAGAAACAGGAGAAAGGCTTGGAACAATAATGACTGAAAATTTACCCACATTAATGTCATACACAGTTCAAGCTGGTAAATGCTGAAACACTATACCAAAGCATATCATTTTCACACTACAGAAAATTAAAGATAAAGAAAAAAATCCTGAAATAAGCTGGGGGGGGCGGAGCGGGGGGAGTCTTACCTCTAGAGGAACAAAGGTAAGAATTATGTTCTACTTCTCCTAAGAAACCATGTAAGCAATATAAGAATAGCATGAAATATTTATAGTGTTGAGAGGAAAAATCACACTCAAACCCAAATTCTTTACCCTGTAAAATTATCGTTCAAAAGTGAAAGAGAAATAAAGCCTTTCTTGGATAAGTAAAAATTGAGAGAATTCTTTGCCAGTAGATCTACTTTGCAAGAAATGTTGTTAAAACATTATTTAGAGAGAAGGAAAACGATATGCCAGAAACTGAGATCTACATAAAGAAAGGAGAAGCATCAAAGAGGAAATAACTGGAAGTAAAACAAAAATATTTATTTTTTTCTTATTCTTAATTGATTTAAGAGATAAACATTTGTTCAAAGTAATAATAGCAATAATGTATTTATTATGGATGCTTAAGTATTAAAATTCTAGAAATCCTTGAGGCAAAATAGCTAGTGTGGTATGAAGAAATTAGAAAGCAAATGCCAGTTGGAATAATAGATGAATCAATATTATTGAGTATTAAATAATTAATGTCAATAAAACAATTTTAAAAATCTAAAAGATTCAGAAAAGCCAACAAAATATTGAAGAACAAAGTTGGAATAGTTATACTAGCCTACTGTAAAACTTACTATAACTCTACAGGAATCAAGACAGTGTAGTATTTGTAAAATAACAGACAAATATAGAATAGAGTGCCTACAAATAGAGCAATGCAAATATAGTCTATTGTTCTTTGATAAAGGAGCAAAAGCAATTGAATGAAGAAAGGATAGTCTTTTCAACAAATGGTGCTAGAACAACTGGACCGACACAGGCAAACCAATAAATCTAGACATGTACCTTATACCTTGCACACAAAACTTTAACCCAAAATGGACAATAGGCCTAATTTTTAAATCTCAAAAGTACAATACACCTTGAGAAACCACAGAAGAAAATCTAGGTGACCTTGGGCTTGGTGATGATGTTTTAGTATTATACCAAAAGCATGAATGAACTGGATGATCTGAAGTTATATAACTAAAATTTTGTTCTGTGGAAGACAATGTTAAAAGAATAAAAGGATAAGCCATGGACCTGGAGAAAATCATTGCAAATCCCATAGAATGGCTCTGGCCAATATATCTCAGTGGTTAGAGCCTCAACCCATGCACTGAAGGATCATCGGTTCTAGTCTCAGTCAAGGGCATGTACCTGGCTTGCATGTTTAATCCCCGCCCCAGTTGAGGCCTGTGTGGGAGACAACTAATCGATGTGTCCTTCTTTCTTCCCCTCCCTCCCTCTCTTCCACTCTCTCTAAAAATCAAGAACCATGCACTGAAGGGTCATGGGTTCTAGTCCCAGTCAAGGGCATGTACCTGGCTTGTAGGTTCAATCCTCACCCCAGTTGGGGCCTGTGTGGGAGACAACTAATGGATGTGTCTTTCTTCCCCTCCCTCCTTCTCTTCCACTCTCTCTAAAAATCAATGGAAAAATATCCTCCAGTGAGGATTAACAACAACACCAAACAAACAAACAAAACCTCCATAGAACGTACAACACAGACTTAACTCAAGTGTAAATTATGGACTTTCATTAATATTAATGTATCAATACTGGCTCATCAATTGTAAAAATGTAGTATACTAATGCAAGATGTTAATAATAGAGATATTGTGTTAGGGTGGTTAAGGGGTTAAATGGGAACTCTCTATACTTTTCACTCAATTTTTCTGTAAATCTCTAAGTGTTCTAAAAAGTAAAATCAATTATTTATTGGGAAGATATTACTAACAAACAGGTGATTAGAAAATCACTCAACTTATTTCCAAAACAAGTTATGCAATATAATTCTAAATAACCCATTGACAAAAAAAGGCAATAAAATTGAAAATATCTTGAAATGAAAATTAACATGTCAGAACTTTAGCAATAAGGCTACAATTGTATTTTCAGAGAAATATATAACTATAAATAAACATATTATAAAGAACAAAAACCTAAAAATTATTTCTGAAGTAAGCTTCTATGTGAAGAATCCTCTAAAAAATTCAACATTAAAGTGATAAGATGATAAATACAAGATTTAGAAACCAGTCAAACAGAATTTGTATCCATATTAAATGTTAAATTACTTCTTAGAATATGTTTATTGTTTTAGCATTTAAAAAATTATGAGTCTGCACCAAGTCTGAACGAGTATCAGTTTGGTGAATACCACTCACCCCTACCTGGCGATTCACTGAGAATCTTCCTCATGCAACTCCAATGCCACAAGAGGTTCTTTCAGTGACTGAGCCTAACCAGCAGCCAGCAGGCAGAGGCAGGTGGAGATGATCTCTGGATGACTTGGGACATGATCTGGGATTAGTGCTAATGAAAGCCAGCGTTGGTGTGCATCCTGGTTTTTCCCACACACACCTAGAACTTGCAGAGGCAGCCAGAAACTTTGGATCCTTCTGTAGCTCCAAATAGGTTTCCCATAAGCAGGCAGCAAAACAAAACCTCCATAGAACGTACAACACAGACTTAACTCAAGTGTAAATTATGGACTTTCATTAATATTAATGTATCAATACTGGCTCATCAATTGTAAAAATGAACAAACAAAACCTGCACAGAACGTACAACAAAGAGAATTAACTCAAGTGTAACTTATGGACTTTCATTACTATTAATGTATCAATACTGGCTCATCAATTGTAAAAATGTAGTGTACTAATGCAAGATGTTAATAATAGAGATACTGTGTTAGGGTGGGTAAGGGGTTAAATGGGACCTCTCTATACTTTTCACCCAATTTTTCTGTAAACCTCTAAGTGTTCTAAAAAGTAAAATCAATGATTTATTGAGAAGATATTACTAACAAACAGGTAATTATAAAATCACCCAACTTGTTTCCAAAATAAGTTATGCAATATAATTCTAAATAACCCATTGACAAAAAAAGGCAATAAAATTGAAAATATCTTGAAATGAAAATTAACATGTCAGAACTTTAGCAATAAGGCTACAATTGTATTTTCAGAGAAATATATAACTATAAATAAACATATTATAAAGAACAAAAACCTAAAAATTATTTCTGAAGTAAGCTTCTATGTGAAGAATCCTCTAAAAAATTCAACATTAAAGTGATAAGATGATAAATACAAGATTTAGAAACCAGTCAAACAGAATTTGTATCCATATTAAATGTTAAATTACTTCTTAGAATATGTTTATTGTTTTAGCATTTAAAAAATTATGAGTCTGCACCAAGTCTGAACGAGTATCAGTTTGGTGAATACCACTCACCCCTACCTGGCGATTCACTGAGAATCTTCCTCATGCAACTCCAATGCCACAAGAGGTTCTTTCAGTGACTGAGCCTAACCAGCAGCCAGCAGGCAGAGGCAGGTGGAGATGATCTCTGGATGACTTGGGACATGATCTGGGATTAGTGCTAATGAAAGCCAGCGTTGGTGTGCATCCTGGTTTTTCCCACACACACCTAGAACTTGCAGAGGCAGCCAGAAACTTTGGATCCTTCTGTAGCTCCAAATAGGTTTCCCATAAGCAGGCAGCATCTGACATTGACCTGCACCATAATCCCTCCTAAGAGACCTCAGAATCAACACACCCAGTAGCAAGCTTCAGTCAACATCAGAGCAGGAATCAATTAGCTTCACAAAAAGCACATCCAATGGGAGATCTAAGCAGGCACCAGACCCTGCTGAGGCAAATTTTGCTTCATGTGATCAGTACCTGCACAACAGCTCATTCATTATGGTTGGGAGTGATCCTCACAGTAAACCAGCCTGAGGGTCGACCATATGCACACAGAATAGGCTGTAAAATTGAAAATATCTTGAAATGAAATGAAATGAAAATTAACATGTCAGAACTTAAGGCTACAATTGTGTTTTAAGAGAAATATATAACTATAAATGAACATATTATAAAGAATAAAAACCTGAAAATTATTACTGAAGTAAGCTTCTATGTGAACAATCCTGTAAAAAATTAAAAATTAAAGTGATAACATGATAAATACAAGATTTAGAAACCAGTAAAAAAGAATTTGTATCCATATTTAGTATGGTAAATTATTTCTTAGAATATGTTTATTGTTTTTGCAGACTCATCATTTAAGAAATGATGAGTCTGAATGAGTATCAGTTTGGTGAATAACACTCACCCCCTACCTGTTGATTCACTGAGAATCTTCCTCATGCAACATTAATTCCACAAGAGGTTCTTCAGTGACTGAGCCTAACCGGCAGCCAGGAGGCAGAGGCAGGTGGAGGTGATCTCTGGATGACTTGGGCCTTTTGTAGATTTGATCTGGGCTTGGTGCTAATGGAAGCCAGCACTGCAGAGGTAGCCACAAACTTTGGATCCCTCTGTAGCTCCAAATAGGTTTCCCATAAGCAGGCAGCATCTGACATTGACCTGCACCATAATCCCTCCTAAGAGACCTCAGAATCAACACACCCAGTAGCAAGCTTCAGACAACATCAGAGCAGGAATCAATTAACTTCATAAGCAGTACATCCAATGGGAGATCTCAGCCCCTGCTGAGGCAAATTTTGCTTCATGTGATCAGTACCTGCACAACAGCTCATATATTATGGTTTACTATGATCCTCACAGTAAACCAGCCTGAGGGTTGACCGTATGCACAGAGTGACATTCCTGGAGTACCCAGCACAAGTGATAAAGAAAACTCGCCACTGGGTTCCACAGGACATCTAATACATAAGGCCACCCAACACAGCCTGGGAGACATAGCAGATCTTCCCAATACACAGAAACACATACAATGAGGCAATCAATATGGGGAGACAAACATTCCCAAAATGAAAGAACAGCAGAAATCTCCCTCTCTCCCCCCCAAAAGGGGGGCTAAATTATATGGAGGCAAGCAATGTACCAGATATGGAGTTAGAAGAAATGGTTATAAGAATGCTCAAGGAACTTAGTGAGAATTTCAACAGTATGAAAACAGACATAGAATCCATAAAAAAGAATCAGTTAGAAATGAAGAATACAATATCTGAAATGAAGAACACACTAGAAGGAAAAAAAAAACAGGTTAGATGAAGCAGAGGATAAAATCAGTGATTTGTAAAACAAAGTAGCAGAAAACACCCAATGAGAGCAATAACAGAAAAAATAATTTTAAGGAATGAGGATAGTTTAAGGGACCTTTGAGATAACATGAAACGTAACAACATCCACATTATGGAAGAAACAGAATGCGAAGAAAGAGAACAAGTAATTGAGAACCTATTAAAAAATAACTGAAAATTCCCCTAACCTGTTAAAATAGTTCCAGAAAGCACAGACAGTCCCAAACATGATGAACCCAAAGAGCCCCACACCAAGACACATTGTAATTAAAATGGTAAAGGTTAAAGACAAAGAAAGAATCTAAAAAGCAGCAAGACAGTTACCTATGAAAGAGCTCCCAAAAAACTGAGCTGATTTCTCAACAGAAACATTTCAGGCCAGAAGGAATTGGCAAGAAATATTCAAAGTGATGAAAAACAAAAACCTACAACCAAGACTACTTTACCCAGAAAAGCTACCATTTAAAATTAAAGGAGAAATAAAGAGCTTCTCAGACAAGAAAAAGCAAAAGAAGTTATTCACCACAAAACCAGTGTTACAAGAACTGTTACAGTGGTTTCTTTCAGTGAAAGGAAAAAAAGAAGAACAGAGTTATAAAAGACAAATGGCAATTAATATTTACCTATCAATAAGTACTTTAAATGTAAATGGCTTAAATGCTCCAATCAAAAGGCACAAGATAGCTGATTAGTTAAGAAAAGACCCACATATATGCTTTCTACAAGAGGCCCACTTCAGAAGGTAAGACACATGCAGACTGAAAGATAGAAAAAGATATTTAATGCAATTTGAAATAAAAAAAAAGCTGGGGTAGCAATACTTATGTCCGGCAAAATAGACTTTAAAATAAAGGCTATAATAAGATACAATGAAGAATACTACATAATGATAAAGGGATCAACCTAACAAGAGGATATAACCCTTGTAAACATTTATGCACCCAACATAGGAGCTCCTAAATTTATAAAGCAAATCTTGATGGACATAAAAGGATAGATCAACAGTAATACAGTCATAGTAGGAAATTAAAACCCCACTGACATCAATGGCTAGTTCTTACAGGCAGAAAATCCACAAGGTAATGACTGCTTAAAATGACAAGCTAGATGACATGTATTTAATTGATATCTTCAGAGCATTTTGTTACAAAACAGCAGAATATACATTCTTTTCATATGAACATGGAACATTTTCTATGATAGACCACATGTCAGGGCACAAAAAGAGTCTGAATAAATTTAACACGATTGAAATCATATCAAGCATCTTCTCTGAATATAATTGTATGAAATTAGAAATGAATAACAGGGAAAAAAAATAAAAACACTCAAACACATGGAGGCTAAATAATGTTACTAAAGAATGAATGAGTTAACAGTGAGATCAAGGAAGAAATCAAAAGATATCTTTTAACAAAAGAAAATGAGGACTCCATAATCCAAAATCTATGGGACACTGCTAAAGCAATCTTAAGAGGGAAATTCATAGTACTGCATACCTCAATAAACAATAAAAAACCTCAAATGAATAATCTAACCTGGAGGAGATAGAAGAGGGCTAGGTAATTAGGGATGAGACCATGTAAGGGGAAGTAGAATAAAGAGCTGAATTCAGGTGCAAAAAACAAAGTGACCTAGAGCTGAACCCATCTGCAGAAACAAACTCACTTAGAGCTGAACCCAGTTGAGTGGGAAAAGACAGTGAAATCACCTCAAACCTGACACGGCAGTCCTCAATCAGGTCCATCCCGCCAGGGGGAACTTGAGCTTTAAAAAGTATGAATGTTGATAGGGTAGGCAGCTTGCAGATAACCAATCACAAGGCCATGAGGTGTATGAAATAACCAATCCCAAGAATGTTGCTAAGGCAGACTTCTTTAAAAGAACCAGTCAGAAGCAAGCAGGGCATGTATCTACCCCCTAGACAGAGAGCTTCTGCAGCAACCCACTTGGGTCCCTCCCTGCTATAGGGAGTCTCTCTATATAAACTTTGCTTTCACTTACCTTCTTTGTCCATGAACTGGTTTTTTTATTTTGCAAGACAATGAACCAGGATCCAATCACAGGACTTTGGTTTCAAACTTACATTTAAAGAAACTGGAAAAAGAACAAAAATCAAAACCCAAAGTGAGCAGAAGAAAATAATAAAGATCAGAGCAGAAATAAATGAGATAGAGTCTAAAAAAAGCTGTATAAAAGATCAATAAAATCAAGAGCTGAATCTTAGGAAACAAACAAGATTGACAACCTTTAAACAAGACTTTAAAAAAAAGGACAGAGAAGGTAAAGAGATAAATAAAAAACAACAACTCATAGACACAGAAAACAATATGGTGATATCAGAGAGAAAGAGGGGTGAGGAGAGGCATAAGAGGGTAAAGGGGAGATAAGTGATGACTTTGGGTAGTGAACACACAATATAATATACAGATTATGTATTATAGAATTGTACACTTAAAAATTATATAATTTTATTAACCAATGTCACCTCAATCAATTCAATAAAAAAATGTAAAATAAATTGCCTATGTCAAATAAAGAAAAAGAAGAGAAAAAAACACACATAAATAAGTAAAACTGGAAAGATGTAGCAACTGATACCACAGAAATACAAAGGATTGTAAGAAGATACTACAAAAATCTATATGCCAACAAGTTGGAAAACCTGGGAAAATGGATAAATTCCTAGAAACATACAATCTTCCAAACACACACACACATAAGTAAAACTGGAGAGATGTAGCAACTGATACCACAGAAACACCAAGGATTGTAAGAAGATAATACAAAAGTCTATATGCCAACAAGTTGGAAAACCTGGGAAAAATGGATAAATTCCTAGAAACATACAATCTTCCAAAACTGAATCATAAAGAAACAGAAAAGCTGGACAGACTTCTTACAACTAATGAAATCGAAGCAGTAATAAAAATAATACTTCTAACAAATGAAACTCCTGGAAGGGATAGCTTCACAGGTGAATTTTACCAAACATTGACATAAGAATTAACATCTATCCTTCTCAAACTATTCCAAAAATTTCAAGAGGAGGGCACACTTCCAAGCTCATTTTACAAGCCCAGCATTATTCTAATTCCAAAATCAGATAAAGATACTACAAAGAAGGAAAAGTATAGGCCAATATCCCTGACACAAATTAATACCAAAATCCTCAACAAACTATTAGCAAACAAATCCAGCAATACATTAAAAAGATCACACACCATGGTCAAGTGGGCTTTATTCCTGGGATGAAATGTTGGCATACCTGCAAATAAGTGAAAGTGATACACACGTAAACCAAATGAAGGGAAAAAATCATATGATCATATCAATCGGTGCAGAAAAAGCTTTTGACAAAATCCAACACCCATTTATGATAAAGTCTCTAAGCAATGTGGAAATAGAGGGAACATATCTCAACATAATAGAAGCCATATATAACAAACTAATAGCTAACACCATACCCAAGAGGGAGTAACTGAAAACATTTCCCTTAAGATCAGAAAAAGACAGGGATGGCCATTTTCAACATTCTTATTCAACTTAGTACTAGAAGTCCTAGCCACACCAATCAGACAAAAAGAAGCAATAAAAGGCATCTAAATTGGAAAGGAAGAAATAAAACTGTTGGTATTTGCAGATGACATGCTACTGTAAGTAGAGCATTCTGAAGATTCCACCAAAAAACTACTGGAACTGATAAATAAATTCAGTAAAGCAGTAGAATACAAAATAAATAACTAGAAATCAGTTTCATTTTTATATACCAATAGTGAACTATTAGAAAGGGAAACTAATAAAATAATTCCATTTATAATTGCATTAAAAAAACCCAGGAAAAATTTTAACCAAGGACATAAAAGAGCTGTACTCAGAAAATTATAAGACACTGAAAATGAAATTAAAGTACAAATATATGAAGCATATACTGAGAAGTCCTAGCCACACCAATCAGACAAAAAGAAGCAATAAAAGGCATCTAAATTGGAAAGGAAGAAATAAAACTGTTGGTATTTGCAGATGACATGCTACTGTAAGTAGAGCATTCTGAAGATTCCACCAAAAAACTACTGGAACTGATAAATAAATTCAGTAAAGCAGTAGAATACAAAATAAATAACTAGAAATCAGTTTCATTTTTATATACCAATAGTGAACTATTAGAAATGGAAACTAATAAAATAATTCTATTTATAATTGCATAAAAAAAACCCAGGAAAATTTTTAACCAAGGATGTAAAAGAGCTGTACTTAGAAAATTATAAGACACTGAAAAATGAAATTAAAGTACAAATATATGAAGCATATACTGTACTCATGGATAGGAAGAATTAACATTGTTAAAATGTTCATACCCAAAGCAGTCTATAAATTCAAGGCAATTGCTGTAAAAATACCAATGTCGTATTTAACAAAACTATAACAAATAATCCAAAAATGTATATTGAACCACAGAATACCCATAATAGCCATAGCAATCTTGAGAAAGAACAACAAAGTTGGAGGTATCACAATACCAGATATCTAATTATACTACAAGGCCACAGCAATTAAAACAACATGGTACTGGAATAAAAACAAACATAGTTCAATGGAACAGAATATAGAGCCCAAAGATAAACCCACACTTATTTAGTCAATTAATATTTGATAAGGAGGCAAGAACATACAATGGTGTAAAGATAGTCTATTCAATAAATGATATTGTGAAAATTGCACAGATATGTGCAATAAAATAACTAGACCACCTTCTTACACCATACACAAGAATAAACCTGAAGTTTAATAAAGACTTCAATGTAAGGTGTGATACCAAAAAAAAATCCTTGGAGAAAATATAGGCAGAAAAATCTTGAACTTTTCTCTTAGTAATATTTTTTTCCGATATATCACCTTGGGCAAGGTAAACAAAAGAAAAAAAAACAAATGTGATTATATCAAACTAAAGAGTTTTTGCATAATGAAGGAAACTATTAACAAAATTAAAAGATAGCTTATTAAATGGGAGAAGATATTTGCCAATGAGACATCTCAAGGAGAACATATAGATGGCCAATAGACACATGAAAAAAATGCTCAAAGCAACTAATCATTAGATAAATTAAAATAAAACCACAATGAGATATCACCTTGCACATCCTATGGCTCAACCTATGAACATCAACCTATAAACTAGAAGTCACAATTCAATTCCTGGTCAGGGCACATACCCAGGTTGTAGGCTTAATCCCCAGTGGGAGGTGTGCAGGGGGCAGCTGATCAGTGATTCTCATCACTGATGTCTCTCTATCTTTCTATCTCTCTCCCTTCCTCTTTCTCTCTCCCCTCCTCTCTGAAATCAATAAAAAGAAAATATTGAAAAATCCTATATAATAAAAGCCTAAAATCCTATGGCTCAACCTATGAACATCAACCTATGAACTAGAAGTCACAATTCAATACCTGGTCAGGGCACATACCCAGGTTGTAGGCTTAATCCCCAGTGGGAGGTGTGCAGGAGGCAGCTGATCAGTGATTCTCATCATTGATGTCTCTCTATCTTTCTATTTCTCTCCCTTCCTCTTTCTCTCTCCCCTCCTCTCTGAAATCAATAAAAAGAAAATATTAAAAAAATCCTATATAATAAAAGCCTAATATGCAAATTGTCCTCTCGACCAGGAGTTGACCACTCGCTATGACGTGCGCTGACCACCAGGGGCAGCGCGAAACATGGTGGGTGTCAGTGATACGGCACTGGCAGCAGGCGGCAATGGAGGCGCTGCCGGCCCTGATGGGCCCCAATGAGATGGTGCTGCAGGTGAGTGGGCAGTGCCAGGCCAAAACGGCTGCAAGCAGGGCACAATCACCCCCGCAATCGCCCCGCAGATGGCGACCAGCGGCAGTGGAGGGGTTGGGGGGAGTGGGGCCACTGCCCAGCTTCAAGGCTCTGAAGGAGCTGGGCAGGGGCCTGATGACTCATGGGGAGGGTGGCACATGGGGGCCCGGGGACCCAGGTGCTGCCCAAGGGCCAGAGGTCAGCTGGGTCCTGCCCTTCCACGCCAGATGCTAGTGCTTTGATCAGCAGCCAGGCCTAGGGACCACACTTGTGCAAGAATTTCGTGCACTGGGCCTCTAGTAAATAAATAAACAAACAACATGTGTTGTCAAAGATGTGGAGAAAAAGGAACCCTTGTGCACTTTTGGCGGGAATGAAGATTGGTGCAGCCACTATGGAAAACAATATGGAGGGCACTTAAAAAATTAAAAATGGAACTGCCTTGTGACCCAATGATTCCACTTCTGAGTACATATCCAAAGAAACCTACAACATTAATTTGAAAGAATATTTACACCCCTATTTTCACTGCAGGGTTGCGTACAATAGCCAACTGTGTAAACAACCCTAGTGCCAATCAGTAGATAACTGGACAAAAATGTGTGGTACATATATACACTGGAATATCAGCCACAAAACAGAACTAAATCTTACCATTTAGGACAGCATGGGTGAACTTTAACTATATTATGCCAACTGAAATAAGTCAGTCAGACAAACACAAATACCATATGATTTCACTTATATTGGAATCTAAAGAAAAATATAAACAAACAAAGAAAATGGAAATAGACTCATAGACCTAGAGAACAGGCTGATGGCTGCCAGAGGGGTAGGTGGTTGGGGGCCTGGGTGAAAAAGGTAAATGGATTGAGATGTACAGATTGGTAGTTACAATAGAATAATGGAGATGTATAGTACAGTATAGAAAATATAGTCAATAATATTTTCTAACCACTATACTGTACATTTTAACCTAATATAAAATAATATTGAATAAAAACTGTAACTGAAATAAAATTTAAAGGTAGTATATAAAATATTTTAAAATATGAGTATATCAAAATAAGAAAATAAGGGGGCAAAAGAGAGGAAGAAAATAATTTGATAAAATTTAAATCTAATATATTATAAAATTCATAACAAATAAAGATTAAGACATTTACTTGCCCTAACCGGTTTGGCTCAATGGATAGAGCGTCAGCCTGCGGACTCAAGGGTCCCAAGTTCGATTCCAGTCAAGGGCATGTACCTTGGTTTCGGGCACATCCCCAGTAGTGAGTGTGCAGGAGGCAGCTGATCCATGTTTCTCTCTCATCGATGCTTCTAACTCTCTATCCATCTCCCTTCCTCTCTGTAAAAAAATCAATAAAATATATATTTTTTAAAAAGACATTTACTTAATCTGAATAATAACCCTACTTACAAAGTATCTACAGTCAGTGCACATCATATTTATTTAAAGATTCCACCTCAAGATTATGATAAGTATGTCCTTGAATAGCACTTCTCCCTATAGTAATGGATCACCTAGCCAGTATAAGACAAGCAAAGAAAAGGGAGAAAAAAGAAACATGGATTTAAAAGGAAGAAATAAAAGGCCATTATTTGCCAAAGATGTGACTATGTAATTCTTAAATTCAAAAAAATCTACAGCAAATTTTCAAACTTAATAAGTACTTCTGTTATGCCCAGATTTCAGGATCCCCAAGAAACCACATCAGGGAGCCAGCCAGTCCGATGCAAAAGCATAAGAGTCTTTATTTGAGCTAGCTCGGCTCCCCCACCTTGCCGACGCAGCGACAGGAAGCAGAGAGAGAGAGAACTCTGTGTGGAGAGGGGTTTTATAGGGGGTTGGAGTAAGGGGAGGAGAAAGGGCTGTGGCCTTGACGATTGGCCAGGCGCAAGTCGGTGTCTTGTTCCTGGGTGTGGCTAGCAGAGGCTTAGACTTCCAGGAAGCTAGCCCTTACCCTGGGGCAAGATGGAGGGCGTAGCACTTACCCTGGGGCAAGATGGAGGGCCTAGCCCTTACCCTGGGGCAAGATGGAGGGCCTAGCCCTCGCCTTTTCACTTCAAATAGACCTCTGCTTACAACCAATATAAAGTTACAAAAATAAAATTTACCCTGCCATGTGAGAAAAAAAAATTGAAAAAACATATGATATACAACATCAAAGATGTGGTCATAAAAATAATTTATAAGCTAGTTTTCATTAAAATTTAACACTTCTACTCTGTGAAAAGCAAGAATTTTGAAAACAACAGATATCAAATAATAAACGAAGATGATTCCTTAGAAATGGAAAACAAACTAGGTGAGTTCTAGTTCAATGACTGTCCCAGTTACTACGCTGAAGGAATTTTCCATCCTTAGGAGGGGGAGCTCACGTGGAGCCTCCATAACTCTATGAGTTGAGTAATATTCCTGAGAGATGAGACCAGGAAGGCTAGAATTTTCAGAAATGATTTAGAGGGGAGTGAGCTGAATAGAACATCTCCTTGACAATGCAGCAGAGCACTGATGATCCCAGGCATGAGAGAAAATGACTCAATGAGAGGAAAATAATAACCTAAAAAATTTAAAGAAGCAGTGCCCACCTTTCAAAAAGGACTGGAATTAGAACTGGTTCCCACTGGACAAGAAGAAAAACCTTATGATTCACAGGTCACGAGGCAGAAACTCACCTCAATAGTAGGGAACAATTAGAAACAGACTGAGGACTTCTATAATTCTGACTAACACATTCTATAACCCAGATCTGAAAGGATCAAGAGCTCAAGAATATTTTACAGGAATTGAACATTATCCAGCACCAAATGATAAATATCACAATATTTGAAGCCTGTATGATTTATTGACTATATCAGCAAAGTCCAGTGTTCTCTGTGACTAGTAATAAGCACCCTGCAACAAATGGAGACTCCACACCTGCAGGGAGAACATACAGAAGCAGATCCAGAAAGAACCAACAGAGAAGCCATTAGCTCACCAGTGCTTTAGTGAGAAAGACCTGGCTACTGATATCAGAACCAAACTTTCTAGTCTTCAAGGTATTTGGTATATAAATATCCTATATAATGAAAGGCTAATATGCAAATTGTCCAATAAATTGAAAATAGTATTTATTTCAGTGAGTAGAATGTAGTCATTCTCAACAAATCTTTTTGACATTTTCATTATTACCAAAATGAAATAATTTATTGTATGCTTTAGTGTACTAAGATAACATTTAAAAAAAAAACCTGCTGTGTATTGTGCACACTGAAAAATCAGGAAATAATATAGAGGATATGAAAAACATGGCACCTGTTCTCATGCAACCTACAATCTACTGGAGAAGACACAGAGATCACAGATATTTAACTGGATATTATATAAAAATATAAAATCATTTATTACATCAGCACAGAGAGTTAAGAGATTGATAATATATATACGGATATACAGATTGGTGGAACTTAGTTACCAGTATTTTTATTTTTTTATTTTATTTTATTTTTTTACCTTTTTTATTCCTTTTAAACTGAGCAACTCACTTGGTTGCTTTCCGTTACAAGTATTTTTATACACAAGCTCATAGGTCTCCAGTAGAAAGCAGCAGAGCAGTCCTCCTGAGAAAATCATCTTAATGCACATGTATATGTCACAGGCAACAAATTCAGTTACAATGATGTAAACCAGAAGTGGGTTAGCTTAAAAAAAAATAAAGCTTATCAGCTGTCTTTGCCTGTCATTATCATCCTTGGAGAGAACTATGTAACAACAAAAAAAGTTATATTGGGGCATGGCTATTAGATGTAATTCTGCTTTCCTATATGCTGAAACACCTGCTTGAAAAGAAGCAGTTTCTGAGTTGATATTTTTTTTCCACCAAGGATATAAACAACAGCTTGTTAATTCCTTTCTATAGAAATAAGAAACGTGCCCAAGAAGGATGTTACCATCATTTAATCCTGTTAAAATTTTAATGAAATAAAACCTCTGCCACTATAGCTGAGTTGTAGTTAGAGGTTATTTTCTAAACATGCATTTAAAGACAAATTACATGGGATGAGAACTTGAACATTTTAATATGCCTATTATGTTTAGAAAGGAATGCATCGAGGTTGTTACTATGTTTTTCCATTCTTTGAGTGGATTATGTTAGTATATCCCACTCCACCCTGAGAGTGTGGAGGCAACACTCTGTTTCCAAGGAACACAATCTCCTTCTAGATTTGGATTTTTATTTCTTTTTAAAAATATTTTTTTTATTGATCTCAGAGAGGAAGGGAAAGGGAGAGAGAGACAGAAACATCAATGATGAGAGAGAATCATTGCTTGGCTGTCTTCTGCATGCAGCCCTACTGGGGATGGAGCCTGCAATACCTGTATGTGCCCTGACCAGGAACCAAACTGTGACCTCCTGGTTCATCGGTCGATGCTTACCACAAGCCCACACCGGCTGGGCAGATTTTTATTTCTTGTTGTCATTTTGTGGTTAGATAGCTTGTTGCCATAGTCACTGAAATCTTTACTAGTTCTAGGTTTTCTTTTCCCACAGGCAAAAAGTAAATTTAACTCCCGAAACCCCTATCCTGAAAATACCCAAATCAGCAGCTTTCATCGCTCTTGGGGGCGGGGGGAAGAATAACTTAGAAAATATTGGAAAACATGTAGATGCCAAACTAAATACTGCATGATCTCACTCATATGTAGAAAAAAATCAAACTCATAACAGCAGAAAATAGAGTGGTGGTTTCCAGGGGCTGGGGGGATAAGGAAATGAGATGTTGGTTAATGGGTACAAAGTTCAGTCACCCAAGGTGAGTAAGTTTTGGAGAGTTGATGTAAAACAATGTGATCGTGGTTAACAATACTGAATTGTATACTTGAAATTTGCAGGGATAAATCTTAAGGATTCTCAGCACACCTACCCCCATACCAAAAAAGAAAGAAATTTAAAAATAGTAACTAGATGCGGTGATGGATATTTTATTAGCTTGTGGTGATCATTTCACAAAGTATCCACACATCTAAACATAAAGTTATACACCTTAAATACATACAATTTTATTTGCCAGTTATACCTCACTAAAACTGAAAACAACTCACAATTGCAGGTGTATTCCTTAAGGTGTGTGTGTGTGTGTGTGTGTGTGTGTGTGTAATTCATTAGCAGGAGTTTCCACTGAAGCAAATCTTTTTGTTAAAAGAAAAAACATACTTTTGTTAAAAGAAAAACATACTTAAATCAATCAGCAAATTGATTATTCTGTCTAATATGGTTAACAAGTTTAGGTCTTTTTACGTGAGTGAAGCAATCTGAACAGCAAACCCAGTGGCATCACATCTAGGTGTCAATGCTCATTAGATTCCTGGAACAACTACAGGCAGCAGTGGCTGCTTCGGAGACAACACTGTGCGGAGCCACGTCTCCATCTCTGCAGCAGCGAAACTGCTTTTCTCCATGTTGCTATTTCACTGAGCACGTCCACAAAAAAAGAGCTCTCCGCCTTTTGCAACATCCTTCACCAAAAGGAACACACTATTTAATTCAGAAAGAACTGCATTGTGCTTTGTTGCTCATAGCTAGTGAGAACACAGTACAATGTTTCTAAAATTTACCAAAAGACAAAGGATGTGAGATACTCTCAGCTCAGAATATGGGCTGGTGTTCTTAATGGCCACTGAAAATTGCTACCTTCTAGGTGACCATGCCATAAATTATCACAAGTAGTGCCCCCATTTTTCTTTTCAATGTACATCTAAATAGCTTTTTCTTAAATGTGTGGAGAAATGAAAAGGTACTACTGGAGTACCACAGAAGAGCGGCTACTGAATTAACTGAAATTGGTGGCATCTATCCCAGACTGCTTCACTATTCCCATTAGAACATACATTTTTATACTTCAGAGGTTTCAGGTTAATTAATGCAAATGCACTACCTGTTCTGCATTGGTATTGGAGAAAGTTTACTTGACAAATGGCCAGTGGCATTGTGCTATGGGATAAATAAGAGAAAGCATAAAATGTTAAAGAGGGTATCTGTCATTATTACAGGAGAAGATCAATCTCTATAGACAAATAGACTGGGAATTACAGAATGAAGGGTCCCTAATTGTGCTGAACAGCATCAGAAGATAAATCAGCGAGGAGAAAACAGTCAGCATGCTAGATTCACAAAATGTTATGTTGTTGTTGTTTTTTATCACATGAGGTTGTCAGATCTCCAGATTCTACGGCAGCTCAAACTCCCTCTAGATAGGGCTACATCTAAGGAGATGGCTACATAAGAGCAAACTAAAAAGACCAGTCTATTTTTGCAGTATCAAAGTTCTGAATTTGTCTTCTCTGAAAGGTGCTTTCATTCGTTGACAAAATCAACATGAACCAAACTGAAAGAGAGAGGTTGACAGAAACAGAGATGTGTGTAGTGAAGAGGCAGTTAGAATATCTGGAAACACTGAATGGATTATAAAAGTTCATTACTTGGACAGCAGTGCTCCTCCAGTGTCTGCTGCGGCAGCCCCGTATGCAGCGCTCACTCTGCAAGCACAGGGCTGGGCTCCTTTCTCTCTGTCCGCACTGACTACAGAGGCCATTTAACATTTTATACCAGTTTCTTCCCACATAAAGTGGAAAATTTCCATGGGATTTCCCATGGAAAGTCACAGTACTGTCCTTTGGGTTTATTACCAGATTCAATAAATAGCAATACTTCTAAAGTACATAGAATCGTAACTGTACATGGAAAGAACTCAATAATTATTAGCTGGTACTCCTGGGCTTCTGAAAAGACTCTGTGTCACCAATCATCCATCCCTCTTCACATATTCTGTTCTCTATATAGTATTTGTAAACTAACATATATGAAGTGAAACGGAGTTGCCATTTATCTAGCACTTCAAATGTGTTATATGTCTCAAATACCAGGAGTTTTGTACTTCCAATAACCTTGCAACATAGGAATGTTTATGACCATTCTGAAAATGTTCAAAACGAGGCACTGAAAACCAGTGCTTCCTCCAAAGTCACACAGCTAGTAAATACCACTGTCTCTGACGGAAGTAGAAATTTAAAAAGGAAGTCTGAGTCCTGATATTGCCCTTATAACTACCTGTATGACTTCAGATAAATCTTTAACAATCTATGAACCTCAGTTTAACCATATAAAACAGACTGGTTGCAACAAAGTGTATTTCAAATACAAGATACTATAAAATGTGTGCACTGACTATATGAAGTTTATTGTATTATAATACACATATAATGTGCTATAATTGGGTTAAATAGCATTGCCTCCTACTTATATCCAAAAAAAAAATAATTTAAGTAGTGAGCATGTCTTGCTAGTTCAAATATTACATCTTAAATATATTGTCAATTCAAATGGTATTGTAAACTTGACTACACACACACACACACACACACACACACACATCTATTGCAATATATAATGTGCTATAATTGGGTTAAACAGCATTGCCTCCTACTTATATCCAAAAAAAATGATTTAAGTAGCGAGCATGTCTTGCTAGTTCAAATATTCCATCTTAAATATATTGTCCATTCAAATGGTATTGTAAACTTGACCACACACACACACACACACACACACACACCTGTTGCTTTTATTTGAAAAATATTTCCAATCTTTAATGGATGTTTCTTTACTTAGATAACACTTCTATACAGCTTAACAAGTCCCAGGCATTATTATAGTAATAATTTCACAGATATTAACTCATTTAATTCTTATAACGAGCCTATGAGATAGGCAATGTTATTTTCCCCATCGTGTATGGTGAAACCACGTACAGAGAGCTTAAATAATTTGCTCAGTTTCCAACGGCCAGAAAGTGGCAAAGCCATGATTCAGATCCTGAAATCTCACTCTAGATTCTCACTGTGGACAACTCTGCTTGGTAAGTTCTCACATAACCCTTTTCCAGTGGGAGTAATGACATTTTATCTGACTTGTAATGCAATTTACCTGCATGGGCTCTATTGTGTCCTGTACAAGTTTCACTAAAGGCATGATAAACAGTGAGCAATTGCCATCAATGGTTGCTATTGGTCATTCTTGCCTCCGATTTTATTTTTCAGCGCAGCTCATGACTACTTAACTGAACTTCAGAAGCTTAATTAAGAAGCTAAGTAATTCATACTTTTTAATTCTATAGACTAAACAACTGGTACATGAAAGAAGAAAAAGCCATTTTCCAAAATTATTTAGTTTTTGTTAGCAGTTGCTTGATTAAAATCACTATGCATGTTCCAAATGAGTTAATGTTTTTCTCCAGTATAGAATATGCATGATTATAATCAATTATTAGTTAAACTTATAAGAAAGTTGAATACTGTTCCATCATAGTTTTGTCAAAGGTATATTATCAATTCAGACTGACCACTAAAAGGAATAAATATGTTATGAAATTGGATATAAAGCACATTTACATGATTTCTGTAGATATTTCCACCCTAAATTTCAATTTCAAATTCTTCTCTCATGGAAAGAAAGTAAAGTCTATTGGAAAAATGTACAATTTTTTGTGTTAGAGATTACACAGTTCTCATTGGTTCAGTGCAAGGTGGATATTAACTGCCAAATGCAAATTTTAAAATTGCCTCTAGAGAAGAAACATATTTAGACACTTTCTCAATTCATTTCTATCTCTCCATACAGATTTGCTGGGCAAACTTTCCTGTTGTCAACAAGGCCCTATAAACCTGAAAAGTGCCAGCTAAATGATCCTATGTGTTTAAGTTATTTTATGGAATTCACAAAAAATGGAAAATGACATAGTACAGGTAGGTATATTCATGGGAACTCTGGATTCAGCTTTTTACCATGTCCTCTTTAAAGGGGGGATCCATGATACAAACATTTATTTCTTTTACTTATTTACTACAGACAAATTATTATACAGTACCATCTTTTTATGAAAAATTGGGGACTAGCAATGGTTTGATGAGCTTCTTTATGGAAGCTGCTTCTCACATTGTACCTCCCTTCACTTTCTATTCTTACTAAACTATTAAACAGCACAACATTTTCACATTTCCAGAGTATTCCACAAACCAACTGCTTTTTCCTCACCAAAATAAGGAAATATAAATACTTCTTTTTATGGCTTTTGCATCTAATTTGCTTCTTTTATTTTAAACTAGAGGCCAGGTGCACGAAATTTGTGCACGGGAATGGGGGGGAGGTCCCTCAGTCTGGCCTGCACCCTCTCCTAATGCGGGACCACTGGCTCCTAACTGCTGGCCTGCATGATCACCCCTAACCACTCTGCCTGCCTGCCTGATGCCCCTAACTGCTTGCCTGCCTGCCTGACTGATCACCCCTAACCGCCTCTGCCTGCCTGCCTGATCACCCCTAACCACTCTGCCTGACTGCCTGATCACCCTTAACTGCCTCTGCCTTGGCCCCCGCCGTGGTGGCTTCCTCCGAAAGGATGTCCGGAATGACATCCGGAAGGTCGTTTGGCTATCTGACCTAATTAGCATATTATGCTTTTATTGCTATAGATATCTGAGGACCAATATGAATTTCATGTCAGCTGCCAAATAATCAGAGATTTTCTGAAGTTGAGTGGCATTTAGCAATAGTAATTACATTTCTGAATACTCATTCTGCTTCAGTTAATAAAAAGGGCAGGGGGAATCAAGCTACGCCATTTCACTTTGTCAAATCCTTCTTTAAACTAACACGGACAGAGAAGATGACATCTTTAAGGAATTTTGTTATAAAAACTGAAGTAAAAGAAAGAAGAGTTACAGAGAATAAAACAAATAAAATGAAAATAGAGTTTTGGAGGGAGAAATAACTGGATCTTAATGGTTGTAACATAGGCAAACGCCATCACATATAATTTGTCAATAAACAAATAACTGTCATCTTTACTTTGTGAATATGCATTTATGACTGCTGCTAAAAAACATCTTTTTCCATTTAGCCACCCAATAAACATCAACCTCAGAATGACCAAAAAAATTTTAATTTCAGAAACATGAAATGTTTGGATTCTACGAATAAAGTATATAGACCTATGATTTTCATTGTGTGGATAAATTAGTAACTGGCCTAATTAGAACCATGCTGTACTTTGGCTGCTATATTTGTATGGGCTCCAAAATAATGCTGTCGAAGAGTATTTTACCCAAAAATTTAAAGTTATATATTTTCAGGTGATTGGGAAGTTCAACTAGTCCTGTAATTTCTCTCTACTTTTAAACTGCAAATTTAAAATCTTCATCTCTTTGATTATTGAGTGACCTCCTGGCCAAAAAACATAAATTTGATGAAGAATTTTGAGTTCCCCAAAGAGGTTTATCTACTTTCAAGCTGTTCTGTGTTCAGAGTGCAATTTGTAGTTATAAAATTCCTACTTTCACCTGCTTGTGCCAGCAAGGGATAAACTAATTTCCAGCTTAATGGAAAGATTTGTGTTGGCTTAACTGTTTCATAGGCTAAAAATTCATAACAAACTGACCTTAAATCTCATATCTGGAGAAAGATGGTTATTACCTAAGAATTGCTCTCAAAACGATAACATTTTTAATGTTCTTAAATATATTTTTATTGGTTTTAGAGAGAGAGGAAGGGAGAGGGATAGAGATATAGAAACACTGAGGAGAGAAACATCGATCCGCTGCCTCCTGCACGCCCCCTATTGGGGATTGAGCCTGCAACCCAGGCATGTGCCCTTGCCAGAGTAATTAAACCAGTGACCTCTTGGTTCATGGACCTATGCTCAACCACTGAGCAACACTGGCAGGGCAAAACTATAACTACTTTTTAAAAACATATATTTTTATTGATTTCAGAGAGGAAGGGAAAGGGGGAAAGAGATGGAAGCATCAATGATGAGAGAGAATCATTAATTGGCTGCCTCCTGCACACCCGCTATAGGGGATGGAGCCTGCAACCTGGGCATGTGCCCTTGATCGGTATTGAACCTGGGATCCTTCATTCAGCAGGCAGACACTCTATCCACTGAGACAAACCAGCAAGGGCTATAACTACTTTTTAAAAGCATATTTAACAAAGCTCAAAGACATTTTCTTTGTAGTTTCATTGCTGGTGCTGGAGGAACATATGAATTACATGAATTATCCTCCATGGTTTCTGCACTCAGAAGCTGAAGCTCCAGGGAGAATTCATATATCACCGAACTCACACAAAGAATAGGCACTCTAAAATTTTATTGTGCATTTATCCCATGATAATGCGCAAGTGATCATGCAATTTAAAATTAATTCTGGCTTTTATACTCATGTTTTCTTTAGCTCAACACTAAACTGTCAGAGACAAGAGTAAACAATTAGGCTTTTATTTTTTATAAGATGTCATTATGAACGTTTTGCCAAGAAATAACAATTGATTATCAAGAAAATATCTACAGAGTTAGCAATATGTATGTTCTTTTCAATTATATTTTGAATTCTTTTAAAGAAATCATTACATGTTGATGCCAATTAGTTCTTAGAGAAAGATCATAAACCAAATTCCTATGAAATAATTAAATGATTTCCAGTTGGATTAAATATAGTATGCAAGTCTTTTAAAAAATATTTACAACTGGCAGATTATAATAACAGGTCATGCATTACCTATTTAAGTACTGTCAGAGTATGATATATCAAATGCTTCCATTTCAAGATGTACTGGGCAAAGATATATGTTATTGGAGAATATTTTGAACTATCAGAGTTTACTTAAATCTGTAGGTGTGGGGTAGGATATATTACTAGAGTAAGGTAAAATAAATGTTTGTTTTGTTTTTCCTTGCTGGCAAATTCCACCTTTGAGACAAAGTTAAAAGGAGAAAACAAAGTTAAAAACTCAACTTTAGTATATATGGAGATGATACAATAGCTAGAAACAAGAGTATAGCAATGGAGGAAACTTTGTTTATGACTCCATTGTAACTCTATTTTTATTCCAACTGTGACTTAATGAGACCTACTTGAATCTTGCCTTTGTCACTTTGGTGACTTTGGTCAAATTTCTTAATTTTATGTACCTCAATCACATCATCTGTAAAGTAGGGATCACAGTGTTTAATCAGTTTGTGAATATTAAAATAAGAAATGTATGTGAAAGTAGCTGAGATATGCACTCAGGAAAGTTATAAAGTTTGGCTGAATCAACCTATCTCAGGTCAAAATTTTTTCTCTCTTTTCTTTTCTCTTATTCTATGATCTAGCAGCATAAAGTCTGGATTTATGAAAACAAACAAAAATAAACAAATGACAATAAAATACTAGTAAATAGTGCTTATTTGACATAATAATAAGGAAAAAGAAGAAAAGAAACTTAATTATCATTTATTAAATTTTTTAAGTAATTTTACCTCTAAAGCTAACTCATAACTATTTTTGTAGGGAAAAAAAAAGGTATAAAGAGTATTATAATCTATACTAATAAAAGGGTAATATGCTATTTAGAACAGACATCCTTCCGGACAAAGCCACAGTGGCGGGGGCCAAGGCAGAGGTGGTTAGGGGTAACCAGGCCAGCAGGGGTGAGCAGTTAGGGGCAACCAGGCCAGCAGGGGAGGGCAGTTAGGGGCGATCAGGCAGGCAAGCAGGTGAGCAGTTAGGAGCCAGCAGTCCCAGATTATGAGAGGGATTTCCAACTGCCAGCAGTCAGATATCCCCCAAGGGGTCCCGGAATGGCAAGGGTGCAGGCTGGGCTGAGGGACTCCCCCCCCCTCCATGCACGAATTTCATGCACCGGCCTCTAGTACATATATAAACAAATGTAGTATAGTATAAAACATAGTCAAGGAAAGAATCTAGTTCTAGTCTATACTAGTAGAAGTTTGAAGGCTTCACAATGGAGATCCCATCTGTGTTGGGCTCTAAAATATGAATAGTCCTTTAACTATTAAAGGAAGAGATAAGAGAATTCCATGAAGAGGAAGCAACATGAGTAAAGTTGTGAAAGTATATGAGTGAGCATGCCACCTTAAAAAAGTAGGACCAGCCGAAACCGGTTTGGCTCAGTGGATAGAGCGTCGGCCTGCGGACTGAAAGGTCCCAGGTTCGATTCCGGTCAAGGGCA
>NW_005364225.1:665196-679889 GCF_000412655.1 Myotis brandtii
CCGGCCCTCCAACGGTCTGAGGGACAGTGAACTGGCCCCCTGTTTAAAAAGTTTGAGGACCCCTGGACTAGAGTGACAGGCAACAAAAACAACCAAGTAAATAAGATGCCAATACAGTGGAATCTCATTTCTCAAACATAATTCATTCTAGAAGGCTTTTTGAGAAGCGATTTGTTCAAAAACGGATACATTTTTCTCCATTAGAAATAATGTAAATTGAATAAATCAGTTCCAGACCCCCAGATGATTCCCTGTTTTAACCTTTCTTATATACAGGACATGTCTAATGTACCGTTTAATTTATAAATAAACAATTCTTAAATTTATCGAACCACCCCCTACTGGCCTTAAATGAATGTTTCATGTATCACTGTCTCTGAAATACTATCACTGGCTAACTGCTTTTCCTGTATCCAATCAACCACAGTTTTTCTACATATTCAACTGCCTGTGACTGTTGTTTTGTGAGCACTTTCACACACTTAGCAACAATAGTACTCTTTATATTTTAAAATTGTGCTAATCATTTATTTCACCAACAATAAAAGCATTATCTCATTTGTTTGTTGCCTGAGAAACACTTTTTGTCATGCTGAGGTATCGGCATGAAAGAGTTGTCAGGTCGAAAACTGAAGTTTTGGTTGACAAACAAGACATTTTTTCTGTAAACAACTTGGTAGAGAACCAAATTGTTCAAGATAGGAGACCTTCGAGAAACAAGATTTTATTTGTACACATCAATATGGTATATATGTACAAAAATATTCAAAAGAACATTCAAGAGTTAATGCAATGAATCACTGTTGTTTTATAACCAATTAAATCACAATAGCTCCAATATTCATCCTTATACTTGCTAATTTAATGCATTCAAAGGGTTAATATCTATCATAATGAATCTATGAGAATATATGAACATAAATTGGCATATGAAAAATGATAGTCATTATTTTAAATAATTGACGTTTAAGACATCTGGTAGGATTCCAGTCTGATTTGTCACTTGGTATATTTGAATAAATGATCTGCAAACTTAACAATTTTATGCCAATATAGATACTAAATGATATCCCATTTATAGTCAGATAGTGATTAGCAGAAACTTAAATAAATGTATTGGATGATATCAGGTTTTGATATTAGAATTAATCAAAGGCACTGAGTCAAATAGAACGTAAAAATAAAACACTCCTACTTAGGACTGTGCATTTGGGATTCAAAACTCAGATAAAGGTCAATTTATCGTTGTGCTGATATTTCTCAATGGAAATTACATTTCTAACAAATTCAAAAAGGAGGGAACATCAAATTAACAGAAAACAAATTAATTCTAAAGAAAATCATAAACTTATTTTTAGTGGCATGTACTCTAAAATAAATATAGGTTCATTTAAGTGGAACAGTTTATGTGCAGGTTTGGTTACAGATAGTATCTTATAGTCTACTAGAGGCCTGGTGCATGAAATTCGTGCATCAGAGGGAGTCCCTCAGCCCAGCCTGCACCCTCTCACAATCTGGGACCACTGCTAGCCTGCCTGCCTGCCTGATTGCCTCTAACCCCTCTGCCTGCCTTCCTGATCACCCCTAACCTCTCTGCCTGCCTGTCTGACCACCCCTAACCGCCTGCCAGCCTGCCTGATTGCTCCAATCACCTCTGCCTTGGCCCCTGCTGTGGAGGCTTCATCTAGATTAAGGATGTCCGGAATGATGTCCAGAATGAAGTCTGGAAGGTCGTTCGACTGTCCAGTCTAATTAGCATATTATGCTTTTATTATTATAGATAAGTGTGCACTATTGATCTGCTCAGTTCCCCATATCACTCACTCCTAGTATAAACTGTAACCCCCATCTCTTTCCCTAATCTGACAAATCTAGTTCACCTTGAATCTCTTGTCCTTCTTGAGATAATAGCTCTACACAATACATTTCTTGTATTATCTTGAGACAATAGCTCTACATAATACATTCCTTGTATTGTCAGAAACAGCTGGTCTGCCAATACATGATGGAGTAGAAGACTGAAGTAAAATGTTCTCTTTATTTTTTGTTTGATAGTTTGTTCTATATTTATTTTTCTGCTTTTCTTTGAGCTCACCAATACATGAGTGTACCTTAGGGCACTGAAGATAAATTCAAAAATATTATATTTTAAGTAAATGCATACAAATGAGATTTGGAATAGATACTAAAAAACACTTTTGAATGAGTAGAATCATCTGTTAATGCTTATTTTATTGCTATAGTTTTCTGTTCAAAGTTTCATGTTTCTGACATCTTATTCTCCTTATGTCTGCATGAATACTCACAGTAAGTTGTACATATATCCACACACATATCTGAGTTCATATACGAAAATATATATTTATATTTTTTTGATGGAGAGAAACCCATCTCTCCATCAAATACATACATACTCACTTTCCAAAATATATAAGTCTAACAGCACCCTACTGAAAAATATAAACACATAGCTCCAGAAAATATCCCTCCAAATGGCCAAGGCCCTTGAATAGATCCAAATTCAGTACATGCACAACTCTCCATAAGCCCCAAATATGCCCACACTACAAATATGCAAACATAGCACCATATACTCTGCACCCCAAATACACATGTAATGCCACACCACCTGCATAAACATAACCCCACACTCCCAAATTCTTACAGAGAATTAACTCTTCCATCTCCCATAATAAGCAATCACACAAACACCATATCAAATCATACAGATACTGCATGACACTAACATATTCAACATCCACCAGTTCTGTAAAATAGTCACAGATCTGCTTTCTACACACTGATATATGCATAGACAGCTCCTGAAAAATCACAAAAAGAAATACACAAAGCCACACAACACACCCTGAATACACAATGATACTTCTGCATTCCCCAAATACAAAACAAAAAAATCATACATCCACTCTAATGAATACAAGTGCTTTTTGCATATGCAGATAATTCTCCAAATGATCCATTAGAGCAAGTATGTCAAACTTGTGGCCCACCGGCCGCATGCAACCCACAGCAAATATTTTTGCAGCCCAGCCAATATGATGGTATATAAGAAACGTTTTAATAAAAATACCTTAACTTAATTTTTACAATATCCTGTTATACATAATTATTAATAACAAAATACAATGTTAGCTAATGACTGATTACTATAATCGTGTTGCATTCATTTCCCTTACTCGCCTTATACACACGCACACCATCTCTCTCCACTAATACTAGCAGCAAATATTTTAGTAGCTGATTTCCATGTCATTAGTCTTGGACTGACTTGTTTGGGGTGCGCCACCGGAAATATTTCGCTTTTAGAGAACAAGAAAAAATAGTTTTATTTGCATTATGCTTATTAATTTGTGCAGTTATTCAGTGTCTGGTAAGTTAATGTTCAAGAAAAAATATTAATTTTTATTAAAATGTTCTATTACTTTATGTTAACTTATCGCTTATCTCAGCCCTTTGTATTCAGCATGTCTCTATCGAAATAAACCTACGTTTCTATGAAAATGGAAGCTTTTGTTTTTTTGCGGCCCACATAAACTTAAACCTTGTTTATTTGGCCCATGTTAGCCTTTGAGTTTGACATGCTTGCATTAGAGAAATCCCCAATTAAACAAATACAGGGGAGAAAAAGGGCAGGTAAATATGCCCCTCCCCCAACCACCAAATTACAATCACCTAACCACCAACTACTTGAATTTAGAAGCATTGCATCTCAATACCCTCCAAGTACAACACTAAAGCCTACACACTTTCACAAAAACACAGGCATGACCTCCCCTTAATCACTAATATCCACAGATAAAACCAACCCGCACACATCAGATTCCCACCAACCAATTAAATATGTTCTAACCCCATCTTTTTTCCAATTCCATGACCTGACAACAGATCAAGAGACTTCATTGCTATTCCAGTCAGCAAGGTTGCTCACCTCATGGACAAGAGTGCAGTTTGAATGTAATGGCTGGTTGAGATCTTCACGTAAAGAAGGGAGACAACAGTAAAACGAGGAGGACGTACCTGAAGGCTTCACTCATTTTGAATGACTTGAGCTACTCCTTGCTGAATGCAAGGATGATTTTCAAATTTGCAAGAACCGAACTGCCCCACCACTCGGTCTTTCTTCAGAATGCAGGAGACAGAACGGCGCAGGGTTAACAGCTTACACGCATCACTAGACCTCACTGTAGGCCCGGCAATACCTGAACCCCCTGCAGCCGGTTATCAGTGGTGCCAATTCCCTGGTGTAAGTGCCACCGGAAGTGAGCTGTGTGCGAGGGGGGAGGGGCATGAACACCGCCAGGGGGTGCAAATAGCCCACAGTGTGAACAAATGTGAAGAGGGGTGACCCCTGAAGGGTGAAGAATCTGCATCCCCCGCTTCCTTACCCACTCAGAGGCCACCAAGCCCGGCCCCCTGCCAGTCAGGACCTCCATAGAGGGTGCTTCCTACCCACCAGCGCACGTGCAAGCACCAGAGCCAACTGCGCAATGGCTGCTGGGAGCCGTAACCTGACAGAGCCCGCCCCCAGTGCCCGTGCCCATGCGCATGCGCATGCAACTGCAGGCGAGGCACCCCAGGGAACTGGAACAGCGGGCTGTGCCTGCAGGGGACAAACTCTGGAGGATGGCGACTTCCTGCCAAGCTTCTCCTGCAAGGCCTGCTGCCAGGAGCCTCCGTGCAGTCCCTGTGAATTGAACATTTAGGATTTTTAAATATCCACCGTGCACCCCATCCTCTTAGATGCAGCCCTCCCTGGTGCAAGGATTTGGCGAGGTCCACCTGAAGCGCATCTCCTCGAACTGGGGCAAGTGCCTCATGCCCTTGGGACCGCAGTTCGTGGTTTCTAAAACTAGTAGGTCCTTTCTCCTAGCAAGTCTGAGTGTTTCAGTAAACAATTCTGGCAAAGAAATTTAGACCCGGGAAACACTCTAAGACAGTGGTTCTCAACCTTCCTAATGCTGTGACCCTTTAATACAGTTCCTCATGTTGTGGTGAACCCCCAACCATAAAATTATTGTCGTTGCTACTTCATAACTGTAATTTTGCTACTGTTATGAATCGTAATGTAAATAGCTGACATGCAGGATGTATTTTCATTGTTACAAATTGAACATAATGAAAGCATAGTGATTAATCACAAAAACAATATGTAATTATATATGTGTTTTCCGATGATCGATTATCTTAGGCAACCCCTGTGAAAGGGTCGTTTGACCCCCAAAGGGGTCGCGACCCACAGGTTGAGAACTGCTGCTCTAAGAGATACTTTCCCCTGATTCTATTCCTAGAGTTTTTCTAAAAGCATGAACTGTACTGGAATATTTTTCTCAGTGTATTTATTTAGTACGTGGAGGTTTTTCAATGAAGGTTGATTCACAGATGTTTCCATTGAGAGGTGGCTGATCAAGACTTGACTGTCTGGGCCAGTTTCTGTTCACATAGCAGGTAGCATGGGAACAATTCCACCCTCTCCTACCTCGTTTTTTTGTATTATGTGCAGAATTTGTATTATATTGGAGTCTTTTTCAGTGAATGTTCACAGTACTTTACCCTACCGACCGCAGGAATTCTGCTGCTACAGCAGGGAGTGAAGCTTGTCTCTCCAGAGATTTGGTTGCAATCCTCCAAAGTCGTCACCCCTCATCTCCCTTGACCAATTTCCCACAAAATACAAATGCTCCTTCATATTACTTTGACAGTGATAAACTGACATTTATGTACAAAGTGACAGTAAGAATCAAACGTGTGTGTGTGTTTAAGGGGTGCTTCCATGATTCACATGCAGATGGGACCACAGGTAATAACGACCCTAGATTCCCAAGGGCAAGATGATGTGATGCAGACAGGACATTTGGAAGCCAATTAGCAGGGCTTCCAGGCTCAGACTAGCAAGCTAGGATTTAGGTGGATGCAGGTTTCTGTGAGTGGGGGCTGGATATGGTGTATAGAATGCTGGCTTTGTCGCAACGTGCACATCCATCTTACGTGTTGTATAATTTTAACACTTAGGAAAACCAGGACCTTTGGATGTTAGCCCTGTTAACACATGGGCACAGAAGATTTTCTGCCTCCCGGGCCCTTCCTGCTGCCCTTACCAGCACTGAGCCTAGACATCAGTGCTGTCCGGCAGCTCTCACAAATTCCACATCCTCCAAACAGCATGCGTATTTCACACGTGTGTGCAACTGTGTTCAGTGATGGAGCCAGGATGCACACTTGAGTCTCTGTACTCTGAGTTCTTCTTACAGAAGGAGTAGCTAATAATGGCCTAACAAGTTACTTGCTTGGTAGAGTTGCCAGATAAAATACAGGATGCCAGTTAAATGTAAATTTCAGAAAACAGCGAACACATTTATTCTAAAGGTATGTTCCAAATATCTCATGGGATACAATTATCCTAGAAGTGATTCATTGTGTATCAGTTGGGCGTCTATTTATTTATTTATTTATTTGCTAAATCTGACAACCTATTCTTTCAATTACTTTGATATTTTAAGGAACTGCAGAACTTCTTTTTCTAGGAGTCTAGCCTCCATAAATAGAGGAGCTATGTTACCAGTACAAAGACAATCATTACAGTATATACTAAATAAAATTACATATAAAATAAATATATTGAAACATGTATTAACTTTTAACCAGAGAAAAAAGCTGAGAGCATTTTTTTTTTAAATTTAAAAAAGACCATATTTGCTTTTAATTGCGGAATACATATCTGGAAAGATTTAAAGGAAACAGATAACACCAGCATTCTGTGGGTAAGAGGACTGTGCTGCCGGGGAAAGAGGCAGGAGAAAGACTCGTCACTGCATTTTCCACTTGGTGCAATTGGTCTGTGAACTACATTAAAATAATTTAAAAGGTAAAAAACATTAAACATTGAACAACATAGTACTTTGAGAAACGAGAGTAGTGATTTCTGGTCTTGCCCTGAGGGCTACGGGGCCTTCCCTCATGGACTGAAGCAACGGAGGTTGTTAGCAAGGCTGGGCTGGCTGCAGTGTGCAGAGCTCCCAGCACTGGATGCCACCTGGGGTCACAGGACGGCTCCCTAAAGAATAATGTGCACACAGCAACGGAACAGACTGGATCTGCTGGGTCAATCCTTGTTTCAAACACTGGGCTTGGTGTGGCCATAAATACAAATACCTATTATTTTTTCAGATCATATGTTTAAATTTTGTTCAGAAAGTGTAGTCTGTGTTGAAGTAAGCCAAGAGCCAGAGAGGAAGCAGGTTGAGGGACCCAAAACTAGGCTGGTGGATCAAGAAATGAAATAAAGGGGATTTATCAAGTAAAGCTGGTGCAAACCATTGTGTTACCACTTAAAACTTGAAAGGGACTGCTGGTTCTTGACTACCTGCTAGTCTTCCATGGACTGTCTCCCCACCCCTACTCCAACCCAGGCTACCTACCCTCTGCCCCTCCCCTGCAGCAGAGTGCCTGGAGTCCTACGTTCTGACGTTTAAGTTCAAACTGTTCTTTCACTGGAAGCTGAGTGTCTGTTGGAGCAGGGCACTCTCCTGGTCCTGGACTTGAATTCTCTCATTGCGGAGGCTGCTAGGCAGCGGTGGGCAGTGCCTCAGCCTTCGGGGTGGCTGCAGAAGAAGGTAAGCCTGTAAGTTCGAGCTAGTGTAGGGAGGGGGTGGTTAAATGTGACACTTCCACTGGAGAAACATAGTAGTTCGGACTGAAGTAGGGGAAGGAGAGAGCACTTGACCTCCAAAGACCTTTCACCAGGGGAGCCTGGGAGTCCTTGGAAACCTGTGACTGGACAGGAGGGCTCCTCAGAGCTGGGTCAGGATGACTCAGGGGAAATGCCTGGGTGTGGAGGCAGCAGGCACATGGATTCTTTCTAGAGGGGAGACACGCCACTTCCACATGTATATATAGAGAGAGTAGTGGGCTGTGTCATGGTGGTGGCACAGGGAGGGTCATGGAAAAACCTAGTCCTGTGTTCTGTTCTTCAGGCACCTGGAGCTCACCCACAATATCTTTCTAAGGGATTTCAACTGAGGATACCAGAGCTATTGGGGCAGTGGGGAGAGGTAGTCCCAGCCAGAAAGTTGTCCAGTGCTATCTGTGGCCAAGTCCACAATGAAATGTCCGCCCCGAGGGCTGAGCTGGAAGGTACTCCAACTGCTGCAGCCCAGGCTCCTCCACTGCTTCCAGCCCAGAGCTCACTTCTGAGCCCAGGGAGCTGCTTGTTGTCCTGGACTCCACAGGAGCGGGGCAGCCAGGCAACTTCCACCAACACAGGGCTCAGTTCCCTGGGTGGTCCTGATTGCTCCCCCTCTGGCAAGTCAGTTCTTCAGACCTACTTCCTCTTGTTGTGTATCTCACCATGTGCCCTCTGCCCTGCCTTTTACCTTTGAGATAGGGGTTTACTCATACTCCATGTCACTGTTTCATGGACAGAAAACAAACGTGATATAAGCCCTTCACAAACCAGCCCAGCATGCGCACTCATGTCAGAACCAAGGACAGCAAACACTGAACAGGGGCCAGGTTCTGCCACTCCTGCCCCAGCGCTCAGACTAATGGCCACCCTCAGGTGCTGTGTTCCCGGGAGAGGGCTCTGGGAAGCAGGCGTTGTGTCCCTTAGATTCTGTCATTTCACAGCCACCAATGGCTGCAGAGAATTAGAAAAAGGCCAAGGAATGGAGAGCAGTGGGGCTGTCAGTGTAAGATTCCAGAAACTTCCATAGCTGCTGTCATGTTAGATGGGTCATGGGACTGCAAATTGTCTGTTTTGGGTCCTTCCCCTTCTAGCTTCCAACAATGGAAAGTGAGGATGCAGTAAGCACCAGGTGTGAGCCCATGTCAGTGGGACAGTTATCTGGAACACATTCCTGCTTGGAGGAACAGTGCAGACCCCAGTCCAGGAGAACCAGCTACACACCACTGTCCCTAATCCTTGGACGCTTACTAATGATACAGAAAACCCTCTTCCTGCTTCTGTGCTACTTACCTTGCCCCCTTTAAAAACGAATCCACCTTGGCAGACGTTCCACGGAAAAACCAACCACACTTGACATTTGTTTTCTGTCCGACTTAGTGTATATCCATCTTATAAAAGTATTCATGGTTTTATTACAGCTATAGACAATTACAGTTTTATATAGTGATAACTTGGGGGGTTACATATAGTATTGTATATATCATATTGCCTTAGTCTTCTTTTAACATTCTGACTTCAGGCTAATAAAATTAATATATTTTAGATGTTATTTAATTTTTGAATTATTCATAATTTTGCATTGTGTGTATATATTCAAAATAATTTACAAGTATCTTATTGTTGAACTGTTATAAGTTATAATGTTAAAGAATAATCAGTTCTAGATGCAAAGTTTTTCTTTTCAAGAGCTTTGAAACATTATTCCATCTAATATGTTTTTTGTAATTAATTGCTATAAAATATTATGTCGTCATTTTAATAACCCTTTTTTTGTAGGTGATTATCTTCCTTGCTAATTGATTTTAAGATTGTCTTTTGTTTTTGGTTTTTTGAGTGTTGAGAGGTGTGGTTAGTTTCAGGGTAAAAAAATCTCTATTCTCCATGCTCTTTTGCTTCATTAACTGAAAATATACATTGTTCATCAATTCTAGAACATAATATTATCTTTTCAATGTTGCTTCTCCTTGTCCTCTGTTGTATCTATTTCTAGAACCCCAAATATATGAATATTATACAATCTTAATATGACAGTATCTATAATGATGATGATGATGATGATGGTAAATAAACACAACAACAAAGATAATATAAACTTTATAAAACTATTTTAAAACATTTTAAAGTGTTTTGAGGTCAAAGTCCGTATAACTAATATTGATTGATCACTGCTTACACTGATAATCAAATTTGCAAGACAAAATTCTATATGAGGAGTCAAAATGACATTAGTCAAAACTGAAAATATCAGTTTGCACTCTCACTTGGAATAGATTGTTGTGAAACAATAAGCGATACTAAGAAAAAGTGTGCCCTTACATTCCCTAGTCATTTTTCCAATATAATGCAGATACTTATTTTTAAGGTTGATATTGATTGCTAAACTTGTAATATGTAGTCTGTCTAGACAAACCCTTGCATTTCATTTCATGCTAGACTCCATCCAATTCTAAAAGTGCTTTTTATGTATCAAATACAGTCTGGCTCCCCAATAATTGCATCACATCTAACGGAATAATACAGAAGCCATTATTTTTATTGGATTAGGCCCCTGCTTTCTCAGAAGTCTAGGCTGTAATGCTGTGTCTGCCTGAGAGGATAAGCAAAAGGAAATCTAAATCCTATGTGAAATTTTTTTTCACTAACTCAGACCACCTTTTTTCTAGATACTCACAAGCTTTAGGAAATAAACTTTTCCAAAACTTTCCATTTATATTCTTTATTCCCTATACACTCCTAATTTCTTTTCAGATGCATACACTTCACATTTTTCTTCCCCTTCATTTCCCCCCCAGACAAGTTTCTTATTTGATCAGTAATCAATAAATTATAAATCTCACCTCTCTCTCAGTACCGTGCAAGCTTTTTGACACCTACAATCTGAGTTAAAAAACAAAACAAAACATAAGGCTATTTAATTTTATTCTGATAACTTTAGCCTTAAGTCAAGTCCTAGGCTAGGTAGGGGCATTCTCAATCAGCTGTTTGGAATATAAAAGCCTCTGGATTTCATGCCTGGCATAATTTGGTGTAAACTGAATTTTATAACTGTCCTCTCAATTGTAAGATTGCTTAGGAATGTGAAAATTCAAGGAAATGTTCAGTTTAAGATTTACAGACCCCAAAGATAACTTTCCTGAGATCTTTATATTTCTAGATCATCACTGTCCAATAGAAATAAAATCCATGCCACATATATAATTTAAAATTTTCTGATAATCACACTTAAACAGTAAAATTAAAGAGGCTTAATTAATTTTTAAGATATATTTTATTTATCTCAATATAAAAATTTTTGTCATTCTAACCATTTAAAAAAAGATTTATTGAGATATTTTATCCTTTTTTATACTGCATATTTTAATATTTGAAACACAGTAATGTTTTTATACTTCATATCACACCCCAATTCATATAATAAATTATCAATGATTAAAGAAAAAAATTCCACCAAACGGTAAATTGTAAATATCAGAAATATTTTACATTCATTTACCCTATAAATTAAATTAAATGTTGGACTTCTCATTGGCACCAGCTTCAATTCCTTTCAGCTGCTCAGTGCCTTGGTGCACAAGTGGCTAGTGGCTTCCATATTAGATAGCTTAGCTATAGATGCTTTCAACTGCACCCTTAAGGTCAAGCAGACATCTTCTGGATGGGGTCTGCTTCATGAATCAAGTGAACTAAACATTTTTTGCACCAGGCTCTGCAAATTATGTACCTGGTCATATCCCCAGCATGTGTCTGATACCCTTGCACTTCACCTAGCAATTAACATTCTACTACATAAAGATGTGAAAACCATTTCAACAAGGACTCAGTTTAGCTGTTAGGCAAATGGAACTGAGAAGCATACATTCCAAAGAAACTAGCCAATAAAGATGGTGTTTTTTTAAAAAAGAATGGTTCAAGTGGTAAAAATGAACTAGCAATTTTGTACCTGGTGACTTTGTGGTGTGCTCACCTCTGATAGTGACTTGAATTCGGTTAAAAGGGGTTAATGATATTTCACTGCTGCTAAAAAAATCGCAATTCCCTCTGTGTCCTGCTTTTATTAAAGTTCTCAGTGTACAAGTGGATATTTGGATACAAGACCTTACTGTAATAAATAAGAAAGGTGATATTTGAAGCATGTAAATTGGATATAAAGTTCTAGAGCAGCGGTTCTCAACCTGTGGGTCACGACCCCTTTGGAGGTCGAATGACCCTTTCACAGGGGTCGCCTGAGACCATCGGAAAACACATATGTAATTACATATTGTTTTTGTGATTAATCACTATGCTTTAATTATGTTCAATTTGTAACAATGAAATTGGGGGTCACCACAACATGAGGAACTGTATTAAAGGGTCACGGCATTAGAGAGGTTGAGAACCACTGTTCTAGAGTTATCAAGAGTTATGGCTAACCATCGATATATGCAATCTATTAAAATAACTTAATTCAGAAAACAAAGAAAGAATTGTTTAACATGCAAAGGTAGAATAATCCTTTGAGAAGGAATTCTGCATTCAGGAAAAGAGAAAATTCAAGGAAATTTAGTTCAGTAAGAGATCAATACCATTCTCTTTCCCTCTCTCTCACTTTGTCTCACTCCCCCTGCCCTGACTTCTCCCCCTAGGCCTATTTCTCCTCTCCTTTCTCCTCCTCCTTCTCTTTTTGCCTCTTCCTGCTCCTCCAAGCGACTTCTTTTAAGTCAATAATAACAAGTCTAAAATCTTCTATTTTTTACCTTCTTGAATTGCCTTTCTTCCTCTCTCCATGACCACTTGAATAATATTCTGGATCCTTATCTGAAATAGCATTCTGATAAAAAAAAATTGTTAATCTTTATGGTTTTTTAGAACATTTCCAATTTATTTCAAGTTATTATTTGGCTCTTATAAAATCATATCAATGGAAGTTAAAGTTTCCCTAGGGTATTTGGAAAGGATTTTTACTTTCACATTTTGACATCCCTGTCAAGGTTATTAATTTTTGTGTTTATATAAGTATTTTTCCCTTGTGGGCTTTTACCTTATGGCATCTTCAGTTGTCAAAACTTCTCAATACACTCAGCTGATACAAAAACAAGTCATTTATCTCTCTCTTTCTATGAATATATATTTAAATTCTTTAAAGAATTATAAATGTTATTCCTTAAAAATTTCATACATATGAATGTGTATACATTTATTAAAAACTTTATTAGATTTAAAACAAAATTAGCAGAGGAATTTTTTCAGAATTAACCTAATTGCCATTCTTTTGATTACACAATAACCAGTTAAACAAATACAACAAAGTTAAGTGAGCCTAAAAAACTAAATGTGCCAAGAAACCTATCAAAAATCTACCATTTGAAATAAATTAATTAAATGACCTAATCTTCACATTTCTACCATATATTAATAACCAAATATAAAGTTGATTAGTTAGAAATTTTGCTAATGCAAAGAAACTATAGTAAAATTACACAAGCATTCTGCAAGCATAACCATGAATATTAGACATAGATAGTAATAATGTAATGTAGACCTCATAAATAAATAAAAATGATAAAACCTGATTGAGCTGTTTTTATTTATAAAATGTGGCATAGAAGAGTAAAGGGCAGAACCGGAAGGAAGAGGAGAAAGAAAAATATGCATAATAATAATTGTGTAATTTAAACAATTTTATGTACCATAAATTATTTAAAGTCTGTACACATTTTTTATTTTTCCTTAAAATAAACTACTGATGTAAAAACAATTATTATTGTAATTTTATAATGATCAGCTTTAGTAATGTAAAAATTAAGTGACTTAATTCTACATAGGAATAAATGGTAGGAATGGCACTTTGAAAGAAAAAAAATGTTTATATAGTTAGTCATTACTGCTTTAGAAACCCTTGGGGCCAAATATGTTTCAGAATTCTAAATTTTCAGTTTTTTAAAAATAGTATTATACATATACTATATAGTTCTAACAGCAGTGGAATATGAGTTAATGCCTTATAATTAAATACATCATTAGTTCTTATAGCAAAATATGAATACTACCACTCAGTTAAAAAAAATCTTATTTTTTCATATTACATTTTGTCATCAGGTAAGTTTTTTAAACAAATAGAAAGCCTGTGAGTTTTTTTTTCCAGATATTTCTTTTGCATTTTAAAATACCAATCAGTGGCTATGGACTTGTACCAACTGTACTATAACAAGATGTAAAGTTCAGTGATAAGGCAGCTTAAATTATGAAAGTAAGGGCAGATGACACATACATAATGCCAAAAAATATGCTCTTTACTCAGTAGCATGTTTTATAGTTACAAAGAAATTGTAGGTCAACACTTCTATCTAATCAGTAGACATAGAATATTACAGGATGATTATATTAAATTCGGGGTAGGGGGTATAAAGGAAGACTGAACAAACCAATTAAGATTTCTTGCATAATATGGTAACAGCAGGAACTAATGAGGAGATCATTTGCGTCAGAGAGGTTCCATGGATTCTGACAGCCTTAATCCAGGAATGACAGAACATAAGCAATGGAAACTGGCAGCAGCAACAGCCCTCAGAGTAAGAAGATCAAATTTGCTGGGTAGACTTATCATGTAAATGGAATTTGTTCAACTATATGTGTCTCTGCAAATAGAGTGGATCAAGTGTTTACTTAGAGATGGTGTATTTATGTGTTTGTTCCTTATTTGATAATAATATTCAATAACATCATGAATTGTGCTTAAAATATGTCTAAAGTTTTGAAAATATACTTAAGTACATAATTAATAATGTATTTTGACAGTATAATGACTTTTAATTATTTACACAAAAGAAACACATGTATGAAAAATTATGCTCACCAACAGTCTTAAGAATGCAAAATAATATTTAATCACATAAGTTCTTAAAAATTGGATATTGATAAATACATGGTATAGCCACACCGTTGAATATTAGAATATTATCAACAATTTTAAAGAATATAGATAGCATGAATACCTTCCATAATTAAAAACTAT
>NW_005364225.1:679909-725806 GCF_000412655.1 Myotis brandtii
CTCCATGCATGAATCATGATGGGGATATTAATTATCAAGATGAAGAAAAATAAATTTGAATCCCTTAACTTAAGCCATTCACAAAAATCAGTTAATCATATGAAATCTTTAGATTGACAGACAGTAGTTTAAGACCTCTTAAAGGTATTTTTGGCACTGGAGAAATTACTAGACTAACATATACATGTTATATATTTATATATCATAAGCCTAATCAAGCAATATATTTTACATAATACATAAAAATACATACACACATACAAATGAAGTATGTCAAAGAGAGTTTTAATTAAGAACATTTCAGACTAATCCATGTACACAAATAATACAACAGATGCCAATGTAACCACAATCTATCTTGCTAAATAAAATACACATAAAATAATTCAAATTAAATTTGTGCCATTCTTATGAAAAATTACTAGGTAGGAAAATAAATGTGTCCTATCAGATATCTGACCTTATAAATATTTTCTAATAAGGATAGCTAAAACAAATGCATAACTAGAAAGTTCTGATTCATGCTCAGCCATGCATAATAGAAACATTGATCGATGGCAAAGGTGGCATAGCAGATTAGTTGGAAATCTGTGCATGAATTACATTAGAAATGGTGGTAGGAGAATTAATAATTAAAATGGAGAAAATCAATTTGAATTTTTTTACCTTAAGCCATTCACAAAAATTAATTACAGTCTTTGAAATTTTTAGGTTAAAAGACAATAGATTTAAATATTTTAAAAAATTTTCATTGATTTTAGAGAGAGAAAGAGAATGAGAAACATTGATATAAGACAGAAACATCAGTTGCCTCCCAAACAGGCCCCGACCAAGGATCAAACCCCAAACCTGAGTATGTGACCTGACGGGGAATCAAACATGCGACCTTTTGGTATATGGGACCACACTCCAACCAACTAAGCCACACTGGCCAAGGCTGACACTTTGACACTTGTCAAAATGAAGTATTTTATAGCACACTCACTTGCTCATAGAAAAATGGTAACATTTGGGTAAAACACATAAAATAGAAATGTATCAAACATGAAGACATTGAAGAAAAATGAAAGCAAGATTTGAGGGTTACAATCAGTGGAAGTAGAGCAATGCATTGAGTGAGATCCACTTTCACATCTACCATTTTCTCTGGGAGTACTTTTTCCAAGTCTCAACAGAAAAGGAAAGGCAACTGAAGTGGAAAGCAGCAATTACTGGGCTGAGAAAAAAAAGAGTTAAGAGTCTGAGGATTATAAAATGGCTGGAATTAAGGGACAAAATTCTTGAGAAGGCTTAAATTCAGACAAGTTCCAAAATGCTGTACACAGACCTCTACAAGCTACAAGTTCAGCATATAAACAGAGTGAGTTTCCATAAAACAGAGAAGAAAAAACCCAACTGGGAAGCTAAAAGAATTATGTACTAATTTCAGCATTTTGAGGGGAGAAAAATGTTGAACCTCTGACAAGGAGGCAGGGACTCCATAATACTCCACAAAAGACTATCCCTAGAAGTAATGGCCAGATCCTAGAAGTAAGGACCACATTTTAAAGCTAAAAACAAAACAAAGGCTAAACCCAAAATTATGATATTCTTTGAAGAAAAATAATTTATGTAATGTTCTCTCTCTCTCTTCCACAATATTCAAAATCAAAGGAAGAATTTTTTAAATATATTTTATTGATTTTTTACAGAGAGGAAGGGAGAGGGGATAGAGAGTAGAAACATTGATGAGAGAGAAACATCGATCAGCTGCCTCTTGCACACCCCCTACTGGGGATGTGCCTGCAACCAAGGTACATGCCCTTGGCCGGAATCGAACCTGTGACCCTTCAGTCCGCAGACCGATGCTCTATCCACTGAGCCAAACCGGTTAGGGCCAAAGGAAGAATTTTAATAAAATTTTAAAAAATAATGAATATCTAAAAAGTAATAAATAAAATATAGATAATAAGTAGAACATTTCTATAGATTATTTAAATATTCAAATATTATAGGGACATTTAATAACTATAATCAATTGGAATTATAATGGGAAATTTTGGCTTTCCTCTCAATAACTGACCAAAGAAAGGGACAAAAATAAAGTCCTAAGTACGTACAATATTTAAAAAATAAGATTATTCAAATTGTCTTAATTTACTTATATAGATAACTTCAGCTTATGTGTGTTTCCTGGGACACTTGGAACATTTTACCAAAAAGGTGCCATAAAGCTATTAACTATAAACTAAGAATTAAACAAAGCAGTGTATATTCTTTTACTACAAAACTTTAAAATAAGAAAATGGCTAATGAAATATTAATAAACAGTTTCCCAAATATTTGGAACTTAAGTCACATAGTTCTAAATAAACCCTGAAACCATAAATTAGCATATATTTTGAATTAATTATAAATCAAAATACGACATCAAAACTTATAGGATGCATCTAAAGTAGTACTTAAAAGAATATTATAGCTTTCATTGGATATATTAGAAAAGAAAAAAACATAGAAGGAAGAAAATAGAATCAACGTTTAAATATTTAATAAAAATTAGAAACATATTAACATAGCCATAGTTTTTTTGTAAAAAGAATAACACAAACCTGCATGTATACACACACACACACACACACACACACACACCAAGGTCAAGCTAAACAACAAAATCAAAACAAAGCTATAGAAATGGTTCAAAATATCATAGCAATGACAAAAAAAATTACTGATTAAAAGACAGAGATTTTCTAATTCGATTTAAAAATCAGCTATGTTTCAGCTGAACAGCTCAGACACAGATAAGTAAAATTTTTCTAAAAGTCCTTACATAAATTTTTAATTTGAACTCATTCTTATTCAAAGTGCCAATTCTAATTATCATGAATTCCTTTAGTATTCATTGTAGTAGCACTATCACAAAATTATTTATTATCCTAATATATAAAAGCCCAGGGTCAACACGACCTATCACAACCAAAGGCTGACCAACCCGGAAGTCCTTCAGTCAGCACTGAGTTGCTGTGGCGACCCAGCACTGACTGCCCAGGGGGCTGAGACCCAGAGAGAGAGGCAGGGTCTGATCCTCAGCCTCAGTGGCAGCTGTTGATCAGTACTTGCCTTTCTCTTTCTCTCCCTCTTTCTTTCTGGGCTTCGCCAGCAGCCTGGCCTTTCTTTCTCTCCCAGCCTCTGTGAGGGCTGCTGTTCAGCCCCGCCTCTCTTATCAGGCCAGGAGATAGGCCCAGAGATGCTGACTGGCATAGGAACTGACCAATCAGAACCAAATTGGCCAGCAGAGGAGGGCAGTTGGGGGCGAGATCAGGCCGGCAGGGGAGGGCAGTTGGGGGCAACCAGGCCAGCAGGGGAGGGCAGTTAGTGGTGATTAGGCTGTCAGGGAAAGGCAGTTAGGGGTGATCAGGCAGGCAGGCATGTGAGCAGTTAGGAGCCAGTGGTCCCAGATTGTGAGAGGGATGTCCCCAATTGGAGAGGGTGCAGGCTGGGCTGAGGGAACCACCCCCTCCATGCATGAATTTTGTGCACCAGGCCTTCTAATTATCATGAATTCCTTTAGTATTCATTGTAGTAGCACTATCACAAAATTATTTGTTATCCTATATAATAAAAGGCTAATATGCAAATTTTCCCTTCGACCAGGAGTTCAACCAGGAGTTCGAGCAGGGGGCAGGGCCAGCCAGCAACCACCCGCAGCCCCTCCCCCTGGCTGGCCTGGCCCGATCAGCCCTGATCAGGGCTGGCTGGCCGGACCCCACCTATGCATGAATTTGTGCATCAGGCCTCTAGTTTGTTATAATATGGTTGATCCAGAAAGAATTCACTTGACATATATGAGGGCATTATGTAATGTTTCTGCACAGAACTGCAATTAAGCATCTGCAAAGCATTACTTAATGATAATATAGAATGAACTATTATTACTCATGTTAAGAAGTATGAATCTGGTACCATTTCAGGAGGTAACAAGTTATTCCTTGTTAAATAAAACTGGGTATTATCTTCAGAAAGAAAAATAATACTCAGATTCACAATAATATCCTCATTCCAGGCTAAATATTTATATAATAGTTTTAATGTGTTTACATTTACAATTAACTTCATAATACTTTAGAAATTGATGTGTAATAGTTCATTTCAAAATATATGTTAACTGTGTTTTGGTAATTTGATATCTTGACATAAATAGTTTTAGTTTACATTTACAATTAACTTCATAATACTTTAGAAATTGATGTGTAATAGTTCATTTCAAAATATATGTTAACTGTGTTTTGGTAATTTGATATCTTGACATATTTTAACCAGCTTTTTTGCATTTTATGTATGTACACACATTAATATTCATGATGGAATTCAGAAAATTTTAAGTTAAAAATTCCATGTATGTAATAAATCCATATAAACTTTGAATATCTTTATTAATATAGTCTCCATGATATTTGCATTAATTAATGCTATGTTAGAATTGTTAATTTTATTTGTGCAACATTATTTTGAAAATTCTTGTATGAAATGTAATTAACCCCAGAATTTCATGGTTTCTCAAGAGTATCCATTAATATGTTTTTCATAATTCAAAATACAAAGGAGGTTTAAACTTATTTTCAGCCTGAATGAATTTTACACTACAACTAGAAATATGTATTTTTACATATATGTAATTTTAAATAAAATTTATGAGAAACATCCCTCTGATAAGAATATCATATATTTAGAAGTCTTAAATGATGTTTTACATCATTTGTATCTTTTATTCATAACTTGATATGACTTTATGTACAGTGGCTTTTTTCTTATATGAAATCCTAATGTCCTTGAGCAAAGCTTAATAATACATAATAAAATCTCTAAAAGTCCAAATTGCCAATGATGTGGAGAAATCAGAACTGTGTCTTAGTTTCCTCATCTGCAAAGAGGCATAATAATATTTACTGTTCAGGATTCAATTAAAATTGAGTTATATATATGATATTAATACATGATTTGCATAAAAATTAAGCAACAAAGCAAGTGCATATTTAAGTGTCTTAAAGAATATTAGAGGTTAACTAAATTTATCAGGTTTATTTATGATGTTTCTTAACAGAAGCTTTAATTTGTTTTACAGTAACTCTCATTTTCCAGGAATTCTCTGGAACCTGGAATTATTTTCCAATCATCAAAACGGTAAGTGGGGAGAGGGATAAGCAAAACAAACACACAAACAAATAAAAACAAAACAAAACAATTGATTTAAAAATGGGCAAATGAATTGAATAAACATTTCACCAAAAATGCATATGTTACATTGTGCTATATATATCCCTTCTCTCCAGTTCTTAGGAAGAACTCCTAAAACCTTATAATTTCCTGAGTTATGAGGGTGATAGAACCATCTTTTGTTATAATATTTATTTTCTGTCCCTGGTTTCTGACACAAGAGCCTAGAGTTGGGAGGATGGTTCACCTGGAGAAGGCGTGAAAGCTCTGTGCCCATTCCTACCATACTTTGTCCTATGCATCTCTTCTATTTAGCTTTCTGAAGTGAAATCCTCCATAATAAATCGGTAATGGGAAGTAAACTGTTTTCCTGAGTTCTGTGAACCCTCCTAGCAAATTATCAAACCTGAGAAGGAGGTCTTGGGTTTATTTACAATCAGTTCCAAGTATAGAAAGTACCCATGACTTTGGGGCTCCGAAGTGGGGGGAGTCTTGTAGGACTAAGCCCTTAAGCTTTGGGGTCTGTGCAATTCTGGGTAATTAATGGCAGAATTTAGTGGTAAAATTGGTCGATGATAGAAAAACCTGCACATGTTGGTGTAGGAAATGTTGTGAGTGAAAACCAGCTCATAACATACAAAGGACCAGCAGCTATTTGAAATGGTGTTCAACATCACTAATCATCAGGGAAATTCAGATCAAAACCTCAATGAGATACCATCTCACAGTTGTTGGGATGATTTTTATGAAAAAAACAAAATATAATAAAGGTTGGCAATGATGTGGAGAAATCAGAACCTCTGTACATTGTTGGTGGGAATGTGAAATGGTGCATCCACTATGGAAAATAGTATGAATGTTCCAGAAACATTAAAAGCAGAATGACTATATGCTCTAGCAATCTCACTTATGGGTAAATAGCCAGAGAATTAAAGTTAGATCTTGAAAAAGAAAAACTACACTACCATGTGTTTTTTTTTTCAATCTTTATTGTTGAAAGTATAACATATGTCCTCTTTTTTCCCCTTTGACCCCTTCTAGCCCACCCCCACCCCAACCCAGGCCTTCACCACCCTATTGTCTGTGTGAATGGGATATATATATATATTATTTGGTTGGTTTCTTCTCACCCACTCACCCACCATCCCCCACCTTCCCTCTGAGATGGACAGTCTGCAGACTTACTCACGATAGTCATGATATAGAAGCACTCAAGTGACCCTCAACAGATAAATGGATAAAGAAGATGTGTTTACATGGAGTGGAATATCACTCAGCCTTAAAAAAGGAAATCCTGCCATGTGCAAAAACAGAGCTGAACCTCCACATGTTGATGCTAAGTGAAATAAGCCAATCACAGAAGGACAAATACATAATTCCACTTATATGAGGAACCTGAAGCCGTTAAACTTACAGAAGCAGAGACTAGAATGGTGGATGCCAGAAATGGGGGAAGGGGATGAGGGTAGTTGTCACTTAATTAATATAAAGTTTCAGTTACATACAATGAATAAGTTCTATAGATTTGCTATTCAACATAATGCCTATAGTTAGCAATACTATACTATACATTTAAACATTTGTTGAGGGTAGATCTCATGTTAAATGTTCTTACCACAATAAAAAAATGAATAACTTGCTTTTCAAAATCTTCCTAAATATTAAAGAGGAGAAACACACCCTTAGTAAGCATATGAAGTTGGCATTACCCTAGAACCAAAGCCAAAGATGCTTTAAGAAAAGTAAATTACAGTCTAATAGCCCTGATGAGTATTGACATTAAAAGGCTTATCAAATTAGTAGCAAAACAAATTGAGCAGCATATTAATAAGATATAAACCATGACCAAGTGAAATTTATTCCTGGAATGTAAGGATGATTCAGCATATGAAAATCAATCAAAGTAATACATCACATTAACAGAGAAGATGACATAATCACTTCAATTGACAGAGAAAAATAGCATTTGACAGAATTCAACATTCTTTCATGAATAAAACAACAAAATAGAAATAGAAATAAATGACCTTAACAGCATAAATACTAAGCTATGAAAGACTGGAAGCTTTTCATTTAAGATTAGAAACAAGACAAAGATGCTTGCATTCACCACTTTGATTCAACATAGCATTGGTATTCTGGCCAGACAAATTAGGCAAGAAACAGATATAAACAGAATACACATTGGAAAGGAAGAAGTAAAATGATCTCATAAAAATGACAAGACCTTATATTTAGAAAACCTTAAAGATGCAACACAGAAAAAAACCCCTGTTAGAACTAATAAACACATTTCAGCAAATTTTCAGGATACAAAATCAACACACAAAAATCAGTTGTATTTTATATATTATCAATGAATAATCTAAAAATAAAATTAAGAAATTCCATTTATAATATCAATCAAAAGAATAGAATACTTAGAATTTAACTTAATCAGGAAGATGAAACACTATACACTGAAAACTATAAAACATTTCTAAAAAAATTAAAGCCATAAATAAATGGAAAGACAACCAGTGTTTATAGACAGAAAAACTTAATATTGTTAAGATGTATATGATATCCAAAGCAATCTATACATCACATGCAAACCCTATTAAAATCCCAATGACATTTTTATGCAGAAATTGAAAAATTCACCCTAAAATTTATATGGAATTTAGAGGAAATCCAAATAGGCAAAAATTTTTGGAAAAAACCATATACAACAAAGTTGGAAGACACACATTAAAAAAAAATAAAACAAACATAGGCAATATTGATATACAAAGTAACTACAAAATTAAAGTTATCTCTATACAATTGTTATTACATAATAAAATAAATTTAAAATATTAAAATCACTCTGATATGAAACTAAATTCCTAATGTATAGGGTATGGTTGAAAGATACAAAGCGGGGAAAGTAAAAACATTCCATACTTCTGAATTATCTATAAATATTTATAAAGTTATCAATTACAGAGTTTATTTACTACAACATTTAAACTTCCTTTTATCTCTGTGTTAAACCTATTTTTATGGAGATGCATATTTGTGTCTGTCTATGCCTTTGTACTTGTATATGGTGAGTGTCTGTGTTTTCTTGTTAAGGCAATTTATCATAGGGAATATAGGACAAAATAAATAAGAAAATAGAGCAATTTTCTCTGTTGTCCTTGAACTGGAGGAATGGTAAAAAAGTAAAGCAAACTTCTCTTACATATGCTATATTGTTATTGTGATTATTATACTGTTATGTAATATGGAATATATCAGAAATCAGAAAATGTACTGTTAATAAAATACTGTGTTCTGAGGTATTTCTAGGTCACAAAGTTATCAGATCTGAAGTTGCAATTTCAAGGCAAAAAATAAGGACATAAAAAGATTTTATAAGGTTTTTCTTTGGACTCCCTAGGAAGTTTTATGGAATTCAGTGGAGTGGGCACTGGGCATAAATAAACACAGAACCTTTTTATTGCAAGGGCATATACTGGCCTTGCCAGTTGCACACGTCACGAAGATCCTCACACCAGGACTGGGGATATTTGTTATGAGTCACATTATAATAACTCTTATTTCCTATCTTGTTTCTTTCCATCCATTTTTTAATCTTTCCATAAATTTTTAGAAAAATTATGGCCGGGTCACTTTTTATTGTTTTATTATGCTTGAGGAGAAGTAGCAATAAATTTATCTAAAATGTCATCAATGTGAAAAAAAATGGCATATACTCTTCAGATTTGGCTGCATATTCATTTCTCTCATCTTGCATAGACTTTAGTATCCCTCCATTCATTTCGCTTTAGTTCTGATTTTAGTTCATGATATTTTAATCATTTTCTTATTTACCTAGCTACATCATTATTATGACTTTGAAATTAAGGATAGTGTCATTATAATATTGTACCAGTAAAATTCTTACCGACCACTCAATAAATTTCCTGGCATAGCTATAGAGGTTCAAATATATCCTCTGAATAAATAAATAAATTGATATCATTGAGAAAATAACACATTCCAAAATATTTTCTGATTAAAAAATTGTATAGTTGAACGAAGGAAAAATTTTGTACCAGGTTTTTCAGGGCACTTATACATAGCAGACCATTAATAAGTACAATATTATCATTGTTCTCAGACCATGCTGAGACAACACACAAGAATCTAGTAAAGACATATGGCAAACTTTGGGAAAAGATCCCCAAACCTTGACTTTGAAGTTTTTATGCTGCGCAACTGCAGAATGCCAATATTGCCTAAGGCCCTGGTTGGCACACCGCGGCTCGCGAGCCACATGCGGCTCTTTGGCCCCTTCAGTGTGGCTCTTCCACAAAATACCACATGCAGGCGTGCACTTGTCGACCACTGGTTAAGGCATTGCAAGGGTCTGGCAGAACCTTGGCCTGCAGCCCTGTTCCTCTAGAACTCTTATCAGATGGGAGAATATCAATTCCTTCACTAATGTCATCCTGGGACAGATTCATAGTCTGTGGCTGCAATAATACAATATGGTGGAAATATGGCTTCCTGTCCTGTTTTACCCCAATGGCATATATAATTCTGGGAGTGTTAGCTAATCCCGTGGTTCATCGAAAGACTAATGCACCAGCCCTAGATTGTAGTTATATAGCATTGTGGATTGCTCACCTCCTTTCTGTAATGCGGGATATAAATCTTTAACAGTTAACTTTTATCTGTAAGATATTTACAAGCACATCAATGTAGAAACAGAAAATAACATGATCTTGTTCTTTGCCTCAAATTTATATGAGAGTCTCTTGATTCTCCTGTAGCAACGTAAAAAATTACCTCTGGGAAAATATTAGTGAAATTGAATTTGGCTATATTTATTGTAGGAGGGATGATGCTATAAGATTCAGTTAATTTATGAATGTCTCTGAAAAATCTGAAAAGAAGTCTACCATTAATGTAAAGGACCTACAAACACCCCAGGATAACTAGAAAACCACCTCCCAAATGCTATAGCGGTGATAGTACCAAAGAACTAATTTAGCTAGTTTCTACCAATCATTAGCGTTCTCAGGAACTGGCCATTCAAAGTAGGTAAGAACAATGACTCTAAACCTTTAAAATGCATACAAATCAATGGGCTATTATTAAATATAACTTTTGACTCGGTACATATATATGGGTACAGAGATGCTGAACTTATAACAAACTTCCAGGTAATATTAATGTTACTGGTACTTGGACAAAACAGTAGTAAAGGGAGAAAAACATGGTAGTCTATTTTCCTAAGGTCATTCATTTATTATATTTATTATGAACTTTAGAAATGACCTGTAGGATAAAGATATACTGTGAGATTTAAATTATAATTAATGATCATATAGTATATAGTGACAGAAACACAAAAGGTGGAATGGGAAAATGAAAGTACATTGTTGAAATGTTCTTATATATGAAGTTGCATAATAATAGTAAATATAATGATATTTAGAGATAGGCCATAACAATGTAACAACATATATAATCATGCGTCACTTAACAACAGGGATATGGTCTGAGAAATGTGTTAGGCAGCTTCATTGTGTGAACATCATACAGTGCACCTACACAAATCTAGATGGGATAGCCTACTACACACCTAGGCTCTGTGACATAGTCCGTTTCTCCTAGTATCCTGTAGAACATGTTCCTGTGATGAATACTGTAGACAGTTTCAACATAATGGTAAGTGTTTGAGAATCTATTATATTTAAACATAGAAAAGGCACAGTAAAATACAGCATAAAACACAGTATAAAAGGTACAGTAAAATACAGATAAAAAATGGTACACCTGCATGGGGCACTTACCATGAAGGGAACTTGCAGGACTAGAAGTTGCTCTGGGTGAGTCAGTGAGTGAGCAGTGAATGGATGTGAAGGCCTAGGGCATTCCTATGCACTGTTGTAGACTTTGTAAATACTGTACCACAAGTCCTCCCTAGCTTCCTTCAACAGGGTCAGGAATAGAAAAATAGAACATTGAAGCTGTGAGTGCTGCTCATGAGCAGAGATTTGGGTTGTGTTGACTGGAAATATTGAGGAGAAACTAGCTGGATAACAGTGACAGTAAGGAGAGAGTGAAGATTAGTAGGAATAAGAAATCAAGGTGAAGAGTAAGGAAGATAAGGAATTGTCAAGATGATGTGATTTCTTAATCCACTTGTTGGATTAAGAAATGAGTGGGTTTAACATGAAGAGGAAATAGAACTGAGGACTCATTATTTCAGACTTTGGAAATTTATATTTGGTTCCATTGATGTTATCTGGCACAAAGGGCTCTCTCTGACGTTAAATTGATAGAAGAAGTAAAATTTCTCTATGCTGTACATCCTTGCAACTTGAAAATACTTCCAAAGCACAGGGACAGGCTGGCTCCTTACTACCACTGAAAGCTTCTGTTAAACTGGCAATCACATTTAACACTTGTTAAGGTAACTCCTGTGGATCTGTGTCCTTGTACAGGATCTTAGGTCCTCAACTAACAATTTACAGCAATGTCTTCTGAAGACCATCAGGCTAGATCTGGGAGGGCTGCAGTACTCTCTGAATATGCGTCACTGGAGTGGGTTTGGGGGTGGGGGCCAGTCTCCTCTGTGCGGAAACAGGTCAGTGGCTAACTGACTAGGATGTAATCTGTAGACTCAAAATTAAGGTGGTTTGAGTGAGAGGGAATCAATTGGCAAGACCCACAGATATTATTCCCATCAGAGAAAAAAAATCTTCCTGAACCACATATCCTTCCATTTCCTTTAGGAAATTCAGCTATATTATAATCCACGGGACCACTACCACATATGTGGTCTGTTATTGACTGAAACATTGTTATGAGGCACATGAGTGCATTGTAAACCTAACATACAGCAAAAACTAAAAAATTAAAAGAAGTGTCTAATAATCTAATACAGTATTAAAATGTTGATATTAAACAGTATTCAATCCAAAAGAAGGCATGCCGATAGGGAGAATTGAATAAGAAAAAATCAAGACATAAAATAAATGGTAGTATTCACTCCAATATAAGTATAATTAGGGGACTAGTTTCAACAATGTAATAAAATGGTCAATATCATCAGGCAGTATACAAACAGGAGATCCAACCACATGCTTTCTACAAGAAGAATTTTTTAATAGAAAACTGGATAAAACTTGAAAAGATAATATTACATGTAAACACTAATTATAAGGGTATATAATTACATGTAAACACTAATTATAAGGGTATATAAGGGTATATCCTATATTTATACAGGATAAAAAAATTTAGGTCAAATAATTTACTAAAAATAAACAAGTATGCCTTATAATGATAAAAGCATCATTTCATGACGACAAAATAACAACATTAATGTGACTGTACCTAATTATAGGATGTAATATAAAAAATATATGTGAAGCAAAAACTAAAAGGATTCAAGGAATAGCAAATCTATAAACATAGCTGGAGATTTCAACACTCTTCTCTTAGTAATTGATAACAGTAAAGAGAATATCAGTAAGGGTGAACTAGAACAGAACTATTAACCAAACTGGCCTTTATAGAGCATGATATAAATGACAAAATGCACATTCTCTTAAAGTGTGCATTAAACATTGGCTGATGTAGATAATACACTGAGCCAAATAATGAATATCTATAAATTTTAAAGGATTGATATCATATGCAGTTTTTTTTTAAATCCTCAGTGAAATAAGCCAGTCAAAGAACGACACGTAGCATATGATTTCATTTATATGTGGAATCTAATGAACAAAATAAACTAAAAACAAAATAGAAATAGACTCATAGATACAGAGAATATATTGACAACAGTCAGAGGGGAGAAGGTCTTTGGGGTTGAGTGAAAAAGGTGAAGGGATTAAACAAAGCAAAAAACCACATAGACACAGACAACAGTATGGTGATTAAACACGTAGCATATGATTTCATTTATATGTGGAATCTAGTGAACAAAATAAACTAAAAACAAAATAGAAATAGACTCATAGATACAGAGAATATATTGACAACAGTCAGAGGGGAGAAGGTCTTTGGGGTTGAGTGAAAAAGGTGAAGGGATTAAACAAAGCAAAAAACCACATAGACACAGACAACAGTATGGTGATTACCAGAGGGAAAGGGTGAAGGGGGGGTAAATGATGATGAAAGGAAACTTGCCTTAGGATGGTGAACACACAATACAATGTACAGATGTGTGTTATATAATTGTACACCTGAAACTTTTATAATTTTAGTAACCAATAGGACCACAATAAATCCAGTAAAAAATTTCAAAAGTGCACAAAATCTTTAAAAGTCTATTTATTTTTTGACATCCATTGTGATCTTTAGTAATTTCTGTAGATAATAGCTCTTAATAATAATTTATAGAGAGATAGATTTTAACTATTACTTTATTAATTAGATATTTGTTGAGATTTAGGAAGCCTATTGAAAGTTTTTAAGATGTATATATTCTTTTCCTTTCTGTAGTCATTAAACACTAATGTAACCCTGTTGATAAACTAAGACAGTCACAATGTCTACTCTTCAAATATGCCATTATATCCTCATGGAAAGTAACAAATCAAGCACGTTATTCAGTTTAATAAAAGGAGCTAAATTTCAGATAATATTGCATTGAGCCAATATTAAACAATATTTTCTACCATTCAATCAGTGCATAAAATGTAGAGTTCTTCATCAATCTTCTGCAGGAAAAAAATGTGACAAAAGTCAATGTTTTTGCTTGTGGCAAATAAAGGCAGAAAAATCTAGCGCATGTCAAAATTTTATTGGTTTTATTTAAACAAATCTACACAGGAAAATTATTTCTTAGGAAAAATCATCCTAGTTAGTCTCTTCCACAGTCAAATACTTTAGGAGAATGAATTAATAAAAAGCGTATATTGCGTTGGCATATTTTTCTAAATGTCTTTGCTCTGGCAGTTAACTTTAGAGAATATGCAAAGAGTGAGTTTCCTAAATGACAACCAGTTGTTAGAAGAGTGTCATTATGTGATGTTAGAAAAACAATTCAATATATATGTCTTTATTGCTAGCGTATCTTTTCTAATATTGCATATGTTAGGAACATCTGGGAATCTCTTGAAGATTTTCTGGGGTACCCATATTTATTTTCTTATTGCTGATCATAATGAGTGTGTTAGAGCCTTATAGAATGTACAAGCACATGTGTGGTGTCATAATGTTGAAAAGTTTAAAAAGAGAGATAGAAACAGACAAGTTTACAGATTTTTAAAGACTGTAAGTCACAACCTACAGCAATCAAAATGCCAACAAAATCAAAGTGAAAAGATAATTTCTTGAATTTGAGTTTAAAGCGTGAATATATTTTATGAAATGAGCAAAGACTGTGCTTGTCATGAATATGTCATCCTTAGTTTGTGATGAGTACATTTGTATGTGTGTGTATTAAGCATTTCTATAAACATTTCCATTTATAAATAAGCATATCTTTCTTTTCTTTCTTTTCTTATTCCGCTGTGTAAAATAAGATTTATTGATGCTATATTATAGTATTTAAGTGTTATTAATGTTATATCATAGTAATTATGCTACGAGGTATCAAGGAAAAGAGGAAATTTCACTCAGGACTTCACTTCCTCTTCTGAGGAAGGGTAAGCTCATATTCAGTTGTACATAGGGTAGTTGTATAACGTTAGGTTGAATTATGACCTTGTTACTGTCTTTTTTTGGATATTAAGTATGGCTTGGGAGATACACATGAGCATCAAGCTGACAAGGGGTGGATTTGTGATGGTTAATTTTGTGTGTCAACCTGACTAGCCCAGATACGTGGTTAAACATGTTTTCTGAGTGTGTCACTGAGAGGGTTTCCAGAAGAGATCAGCATTTGAATTGGTGAAGAAGCTGATTGCCCTCCCACCGTGTGTGGGTATCTAATCCATTGAGAGACTGAATAAAACAAAAAGGCAGAGGAAGGTCACATTTGTTCTCTTATACCTTCTTTGAGTATTTCATCTCTGCCTCCAGACCTCAGGCTCTAGAGACACTACTGATAGTGGCAGAACTTGCACATACAACTTGAAGAGGTGTTAGCGTCCTAACTGCCAGGATTCTACAATGGATGATGATAGATAATGCAAAAATGCTCCCACCTCCCATTATTAAGTTGGACAATTCTTAGAGGTATTCTTTATATATTCAGGAGGTTCCCGAGGAATTGAACTTTGCGACCACATATCCATTTGAATAATGGCTTTTGACATCACGGCCTTTATTATGAATCTCACAGCGAAAATGTCTGTGAGTTTATTAACCCTAATGACAATATGAAAGCTGTGTTTCCATGAGTTGCAAGACTAAATTTCATTGTATTGCCTTGACACATTGGAGAATTCTGAGATTTCTGCTGCTTCAATGTAAAAACTTTTTTTCTCTATTCCTAATGTGAGGATTTTATTTGCTCAATTATTTCCTTGGTCTTTTCTTCAACATTTTGCCCTTTGATCTTAAGTCTGTTATTGAAGGGATACAGTACTTTGAAGACTGACTCTTTTGAAGGCAAAATACTTCTAGTCTTCACTCCATGTACTGAACTGTCACCACTTCCGTACTCCCTATATCACTGCATTGCAAAGAACACTCATTGAGTTCAAAGAAAGCTCTACCACGTGGATGAAGAAAAGCAGAATGCACCAGGGAATGAGAATCAAGCAGAGGTACATGCTACTCCGTTTTCCTATTCTTTCTCTTCCTGCAATTTCAGTGGAAGAAATTTCATCCAGTGAACAGCACACATTAAAAACAGAGCAGCCTAAAAATAAATTAAGAAAATTCTCTGGAAAATTTTGAATCTATTTTAAAAATCAAGATCTTATGCCATTTATGATCAGTTCATTTAATTAGAAATAAAAATCACATTTTCATTTAGTAACTCCTTTCATTTATTACTATTATATTATTTAATTGAAACAAAGAAAATATTGCTGCCCGGCCGGTGTGGCTCAGTGGTTGAGCATTGCTATATTATTTAATTGAAACAAAGAAAATATTGCTGCCTGGCCGGTGTGGCTCAGTGGTTGAGCATTGACCCATGAACCAGGAGATCACAGTTGGATTCCTTGTCAGAGCACATGCCTGGTTTTCCCGCTCGATTCCCAGTAGGGGGCATGCAGGAGGCGGCCAATCAATGATTCTCTCTCATTGATGTTGCTACTAGTATATCCCTCTCCCACTCCCTTCCTCTCTCTGAAATCAATGAAAACATATGTAAAAATAATAATAACAAGTAAATAAAAGAAAGAAAATGTTGCTGATAACACTTGTAAGGCACTTTTAGGTAAATATTGTGGTTATTTCTACAATGAATGTTTTATTACTGGGATTATTTTAAATATATATACATTATATAAATTCCAGGCATTTGAATAATTTAGATAATATCATATAAAATAATCTTTTTCAGTTTAAATGCTTTTCCTTTAGAAGTTTAGAATGTCTCCTTCTTCCCCATTTCTTAGAAAACACGGACCCAGTGAGAAAGTCTCTGTGAGACTAGGAAAGAGGCCTCAGAAGAAAATAAACTTGCCAACACCTTGATCTTGAACTTCTGGCCTCCAGAACTGCGAGGAAATAGATTTCTGTTGTTTAAGCCACCCAGTCTGTGGTATTTTGTATTGGCAGCCCTAGCAAACTAGTACATCTGGCCTAAGGTATTTATTGATACATATCAAGTGACTGCAAATTAAACCAATACCCTTCTCAAAGTGGAAGAATTCATAAGTCTGACAGTACTGAGGTTTGCAGTCAAAGCTGACTAATTAGTGCTCTTATACATTATTGATGAAAGTATACATTTGAGAAATATCTGGAAAATTCAAGGATACTGAGAGGATAATCATTCTTTTCTACTCAGAAATTTCACTCCCAGACATCTATTCTAGAGAAGTACTTGCAATTGCACACAAGGAATCACACTCAAGGATATTTTCTTATGGCAGCATTGTTTGTAATTGCAAGATGTACACATAATGGAAGAGTTCCCCAAAAAGAGTACTATTAGTAATTAAAGTGAATAAAATAGATGTATTTGCATTAACACAGACAAATCTCAAACCTAATTATGAGAGGGGAAAATATAATAAAATCAGATATACCAAATGATGCCATTTCTATATATTTTAGACACAATGATAGTTTATATTGTTTGCAGATACATACATTTATTGTAAAAATACAAAAAAAGCATAAAAATGCTGCTCACAAACTTCAGATTAATGGTTGCTACTGAAGTAGAATGGGAGTAAAATGTATGGGGTGCCAATGTATTGATGTATTTAAGATATTTTTTTAAAGAAAAAAAAGAACCCCTGACATAAGTATGGCAAAAAATATTTACATGTATTTTAACTTTATGGAGGATAAATAGTTGTTTTTATATCGTTTTTCTTGTGATTTTGAGATAGTTTATGTGAAATAATTAAAAAGGGAGACACAGTTATTTTGCCCATCTGAGGCATAAGAGCACTTGAAGTTTGGAATATTACCTGTTGGAAATTGTTGATTTCCTTCTCACTCCTCCCCAGGCACTTCCAAATTATTACTCCATCATCTTATAATGAACAACAATACATGTTTGAACTTTAAGACATTTGACCATACACTTTTCTCTCTGTCCGCTATGAACTATAAATCTCCCACTTGAAAATTATATATGAGATTAAATGGTAACATTGAATTCATAACTCTGCCTTTAGCTTGAAGAATACCAATGTGACAGAATAGATGGGCCAAGACCTATTGGTGGAAAATCACTTGGTGGAAAACAGACAGAATTCCTGGGTCCTGGACTAAAACAATAATAACTCTATTACATCATATCTGGATGTGATGACAGGATAAATTGTCTCCTTCCAATTGGAGACCTGATGATTATATTTGCTGTTGCATTATTTTTATATGTTTTTGCCTTTTCTTTAAACATCTTTATCTTATATAATAAAAGGCTAATATGCAAATCAACTGAATGGCAAAACAAACAGTCACTGTGACATGCACTGACTAATAGGGGGCAGATGCTCAATGCAGGAACTGCCCATGGTGGTCAGTGCACTCCCACAGGGGGAGCGCTGCTCAGCCAGAAGCCAGGCTCATGGATGGCAAGCGCAGCAGCAGTGGCGGGAGCTTTATCTTATATAATAAAAGGTTAATATGCAAATCAACTGAATGGCAAAACAAACAGTCACTGTGACATGCACTGACTAATAGGGGGCAGATGCTCAATGCAGGAACTGCCCATGGTGGTCAGTGCACTCCCACAGGGGGAGCGCTGCTCAGCCAGAAGCCAGGCTCATGGATGGCAAGCGCAGCAGCAGTGGCGGGAGCCTCTCCCACCTCCATGCCTTGCTAAGAATGTCCAACTCACAGGGAGCGGGCCTAAGCTGTCAGTGGGATATCCCCCAAGGGCTCCTGGACTGTAAGAGGGCACAGGCTGGGATGAGGGACCCCCCCCTCCCCCGATTGCATGAATTTTGTGCACCGGGCCTCTAGTTAAGGTATAACTGGCATACAAAGAAATGCACATATTTAAAATATACTGTTGATGAATTTGGACGTATGCAAACACCCATATATACACATATATAGGAATGTATTCATATATATAGATATTTTTGTTTTTTTAACTTATCTTTATTGTTGAAAGTATTACAGATGTCCCCCCCTTTTTTTTTCCCCATTGAACCTCTCCACCCCGCCTTCATCCTTGCCCCTTCCAGGTCTTCACCACACTATTATCTGTGTCCATGTGCTATCCACATATGCATATAAGTTCCCCAGTTAATCTCTCCCCCCACTCACCCCACCCCAACCTTCCCTCTGAAATTCGTCAGTCTGTTCCATGCTTCTGTGTCTCTTGATCAATTTTGTTCATCAGTTTATTTTGTTCATTAGATTCCACTCATATAGTGAGATCATGTGATACTTATTTCGCTTAGCATAGTACTCTCCAGCTCAATCCATCCTGTTGCAAATGGTAAGAGTTCCTTCTTTTTTACAGGAAGGTAGTATTCCATTGTGTAAATGTATCACAGCTTTTTAATCCATTCATCTACTGATGGGCACTTGGGCTGTTTCCAGATCTTAGCTATTGTAAATTGTGTTGCTATGAACATAGGGGTGTATATGTTCTTTCTGATTGGTGTTTCTGATTTGTGTGTGTGTGTGTGTGTGTGTGTGTGTGTGTGTTTTCATGGTAAGAACATGAGATCTACTTTCGTAACAAATTTTGAGGTTTACAATACTGTATGTTAACTATAGGCACTATGTTGTACACCATGTGATTCAGCAATTCCATTTCTGGGTATATACCAACAAAAATGAAATGACATCAGGATCTCAAAGTGCTATCTGCACTGTCATGTTCATTGCAGCATAAGTCACAAAAGCCAAGGTATGGAAACAACCCAACTGTCCACTGACATAAATAAATAAAGAAAAGATATATAGAATATTACTCAGTCTTTTAAAAAAAAGAAATACTGCCATATGTAACAACATGGAGGACGTTATGCTAAAAGAAATAAACCAGTCACAGAAGAACAAATAATCAATGCATGATTCTACATATCTAAAGTATCTACCTAGTAAAACTCACAGAAACAGAAAATACAATACTGGTTGCCAGGGGCTGCAGGTGGGAAAAATGGAATTGTTCAATGGGTATAAAGCTTCAGTTATGCTAGATGATAAGTTCTTTAGACTTACTCTTGCATTTGGAATAGTTGAACTATCTTCTTTTTTAATATATATTTTATTGATTTTTCTACAGAGAGGAAGGGAGAGGGACAGAGAGTTAGAAACATCGATGAGAGAGAAACATCGATCAGCTGCCTCCTGCACACTCCCTACTGGGTATGTGCCCGCAACCAAGGTACATGCCCTTGACTGGAATCGAACCTGGGACCCTCGAGTCCGAAGGCCAATGCTCTATCCATTGAGCCAAACTGGTTAGGGCATAGTTGCACTCAAACCAGGCACATAAGGAGAACAAATATAGTAGATAAAAATTAGGATGTCTTCCAAGTATTTGGCTGGGTGTGGCTCTTTGATTCTACCTTAGAGAGACCTGACTAAAACTAAGTCTATTGGATTGTCTCTTATAGGCGTTAAACATTAAATGGAGATATACAGAGACTTAGAACCATTGGATCCTGTCCTTACTAATGCTTTCCAGAGTCACTGATTCAATAACTTTCTTGTTTGTCACCACTATTAAAATATTAGTTTATGAGGGCAAGATTTTTTTCACTGTTTTTAAGCTACTATTTCTCCTGCACTTAAAACAGTAGTTGGAACATAGTGGGCTTTTAAGAAATTTGTGTTGAATGAATGAATAAACACATTGGGTAGATTTAGCTGCTGCTAGTAAAGGGGGTTTGTAGGAAGTTAAAAGTTTTATAGTCTCCTTTATAATGCCCCATGTTTCAAAACAAATTGTTCCCAAGCCATTCTGGTTCCAAAAGTATATTTCAGATAAAAATTAAATACCTAAAACATTTGGCAAAGGATATAAGACTCTTTTACTGCAAGTATTTTTCCACACAATGATACCTCTTCATAGGTTCAACCCAATTTTATGGTGTTATGAATTTAATACTATCTATCAAAATAAGTATTTAGTAACCTAGGACAGAAAAGCAAAAACCCAACACTTAAATTGCACTTGCATAGACAATCACTCACAGGAACAACATATTTACTCAAAATTACTGCAAATAAAATATTTTTTGTTTAAAGCAAAGAATAATTTATTACATGGTAAGTCATTGTTAAAATGTGTTTGTAAAGCCATATATTAGATAAGTGTAATACAGCTAATGAAATTCTATAGCATGAACATTCTCTGCTTTGTAGCAATATATTATTTAAGGTCTGTGGAAACTGTTTTAATGCACATAGTGCTGTTGATCATTATAGGTTTTTGACATCTTAAAAACAGGTTGTGTTTATATCATGCAGATATGGAGATAAATAAACACCTAAAGTCTCCTCTGAAATACAAGCTTTTATTTTTTTAGGTGTTTATTATGAACAGCAAGCTTTTTTACAAATGATTAGACTCGGGCTGAAATGGCATTGAATAACTTTTGCTTGAGTTTACAGGGCTATTAAAATAGTTGACAGCTATTTTCTCCACTAAAAGTACAATGACATTCAAGATGACAGAATGTATTGTCCTTTTCTATATCCATAAATTCTACTGATGACTGTGAATGTGTAAGAGCAAGGGAAGTTTGAAAAAAGTCACAACTTACTCCAAACTCCTACACCTTAATGCTTAGACAAGATTGCCAACTTTGACCTCATTACCCCATCTGAGGTAGCCCTTAGTCTCCATCCTCAGTACAAGAGCAAACTATTGTTTCCCACTCTCTCAGTCCTATTCATTTAAGCAGCTATTTATTGAAAACTTATTATATCCAAGAAAAAATGCCAGGGACTGAACATTAAAAAATAATCAACTCATGGCCCCTGTTCTTAAGTTTCTACTTTATTTTGAATACACACGTATATTCACAATTTTTTTTTTTTGTAAAAAAGTGAGTGGAAAGACTGAGGTATGCATAAAGCATTATAACAATCGAAAATGTTCTCCTTGGAAGAGTGAAACTGATTTTAAGACAAAGTATTGATAACTGGTTATGAATTAATGTTTTACTCTCTATACTCACATGTCATACAGAGACTTAGGTATTTAAGCTCTTTCCACAAGGAGTGAATAACAAGGAATTTCACATCAAAATTTAGGAATTTACAGGATAAAGAGAGAAGTTTTCATGTCTATCATATTCCATCATGTAGGCTACTTGCTATGGGTTTGGAGTAAATGATTATTTTTATATAAAGTTGTTAATTTAACTTAATATTGATAAAAATTTTATTCCAGGAATAAGAAAACATTTGTTAAATATAATGAACTAGAGAAGGCATGGTCCAACATTGGAATATCATGTTATTACAAAGGAATAGCATATCAATCTAAGGAGGAATAAAATGTTTAACTTGTGCAGCAATATGATTTAAATATTTAGGAGTGCAAAATATTCCTTTAAATCCTAGATTGCTGAAGTTTATACATGGGCTCAGTAAAGAGTAGGATTATTTTCTGAAAACATCTTCCCAGTCCTCCTGAGAGATAGGATAACATACACATAAATGGAATGTAAGGCTATAATCTATAAAGGTTAACATTGCTACCCTATAAATACTGAAATAATATTGCAGATAATTTTTTGGGTATACAGAGAGTTTTTAAAGACTCTTACTTTAGGAAAGTGACAGATCCAAAAGACAAAAATGGTAGAATAATTGAAATATCTATAGAAAGTTTGTGAGTCTGTCTTTAGGGAGGTTCTTCAATAGATATTTTGACTACAATTAAAGTAAGAGGCACAACAGAACTTGGACATAATTATCTCATTTACTTCTTACCATAATCCTTTGACATTATATAATCCTCCTGTCTCTCACAGGAGGAACTGAGGCTGAGGAAACTAAATATATCCAAGATCCCAGAACTAGCAAGCAACAGTATCCAAATTTAATGACAAAAGTCTTGCAGGTTCTGTGGTATCCTATATAATAAAAGCCTAATATGCAAATTTTCCCCTTGACCGGGAGTTTGACCGGGAGTTCGACCACTCACTATGATGTGCACTGACCACCAGGGGGCGGCGCGGAATATGGCAGATGTTGGCAACGCGGCAGTGGCAGCAGGCGGCAGTGGAGGCACTGCCGGCCCCGATGGGCCCCGACGAGAGCAGAGCCACGTCAGGATGGTGGAGCAGGTGAGCGGGCAGCTCCAGGCCAAGGTGGGTGTAAGTGGGACCCCGATCACTGACTGATCACCCTGCGAATCGCCCCACAGATGGCGACCAGTGGCAGCAGCGGAGGGCAAGGCCCCCACTCAGCTCCCAGGTGCTGAGGGAGCCGGGTGGGGGTCCTGGTTCTGATTGATTGCCCTGCAGGTGGGATAGTGGAGCAGGTGAGGGGGCAGCACCAGGCCAAGGCGGGGTGCCAGGCGTGGCTGCAAGGCTGGGGGCATGAGCTGGGCCTGATCCCCACAGGCAACCCCGATTGACCCCACCTGTGCACAAATTTGTGCACCAGGCCTCTAGTAGAAAAAATAAAACCATACAAATAAAAAAACATATGCCTGATTTTAAAAATTATAGGAAAATATCAAGACATTTATAAGTTTTAGATCTGTGGAATTAGGAACCCATTCAAATGATAACTTTGTATTTAACCATATACATAATTTAGACCATACTATTTAACCTCTTCTTATTAACAGACTACTATTTGAAAAAAATGCACAATAAAATTATTTTAGATAAGTTGAATGTAGTGCAATATATACTGACCATCTCTTAAAAGCTGGTGACTAATAACCCTTACAATTGATCCTTGAACAACTCAGATTTGAACTGTGTGAGTCCATGTATAGCTGATTTTTAAAATATTTTCCCAGAAATATAGCCCATCCCTGATATCCTTTGGTTCCTTTTCCCAATGGCAGATTCAAATAACCAGGGATCAAAAACAGTATTTTTGCATTTGCAACCACAGAGTCCCAAAAGCAGATGGCAAATGTTCTTTTGGATCTTTATTGGTTGAATTCACAGATGGTGAAGGGCTGACTGGTAGAATCAAAAGTTGCAGCGGATTTTCCACGGCGCTGGAGTGGTGGGTTGGCGACCACAACCCCCAAGTTGTTCAAGGGTCAACTCGTGCCTTTTCCTTCCCTCACTTTCCAGAAGCACAGAGCCTGATAAAGAAGATATAACTTGTACTCGTGTAACTAATATTCGGAAGAGAATGTGCATAATGCTGTAAGAAAAGTTTTAAAATGTTCTGAAGCCTGGCTGTTCTTAAGGATTATCTGGTTTCTACAACTACAGAGCATTCTTTTGCGTGTGTGTGTGTGTGTGTGTGTGTGTGTGTGTGTGTGTGTGTGTTTAGGTGTTTATTATATAGTCTCAGGGTTTTAACACTCACAGTTTATTTTGCCTTACATGCCATGACTAATTTCCAAGTTTCCACTCTATAACAGTGGTTTCCAAACTTATTTGGCCTACCGCCCCCTTTCCAGAAAAAAATATTACTCAGCCCCTGGAAATTAATTTTTTTAAAATTTTAATAGCAGTTACTCATCGCCCCCAAATGCACCTGTGGCCATCACCGCCCCCCTGGATCGCTGCAGCGCCTACCAGGGGGCAGTAGCGCCCACTTTGGGAATCACTGCTATAGAACTTAGGTGATTTTTAGCCTTTTTCATCTCATGGCACATGTAAACTAATTACTAAAATTCTGCAGCACACCAAAAACGGTGATAATTTTTCCTGATCTGACAAAAATAAAAATAGGTATAATTTGCATTCATTCACATTGGACAGCTAGGTTGACTATTGTCATTTTTTAATTTGACAATCTAAGGAAAAGAGGTCAGGTATTGTATATCTTAAAAATTCTTGTAGCACACAAGTTTGCCGTGGCACACCAGTTGAAAATCGCTGGTGTAACCCAAGGTCTTAAATTTCCCAACCACAGAGCTTTATAATTATAGAACATTACTTCTCTTTGCCTTAATTTCCTCAGATGTAAAAATGATTGAATTTTCTGACAAAACCACATTCATAGAAATTGTGAGGAAATAAGTAAATTGGTATGAATAGGTTGCTGAAATTACATTCATAATGATAATAAAGTAATTCTTTACTGAACTTTCAGCATGATTCATCTTTTTTAAGTGTTAGGTTACCAAGACACTTGAGTCTAACTAAAATAATATACTCTTGCAATGTGCTCATGAAATTTAAAAAAAATTATACCCAGTAGCAAAGTATTTTGCCCTATATTTGTATAATCTGTCAGAACTTTAACTAATCAAGTAACTTTACATTTAAATGAGGAACAATTCCATCACATGAAGGCAAGCCTGGCCTTTCAAAAGAGATTGCAGCAATAGTTAAGGTGACATGTACTGATGTCCACAAGTTACTTTGTGATACATCAGAAAGTGAAATGGATTGATGAAAGGACAGATGGATAAATAGATGGATAGGTCTGAGGAAAACATTTGTAGTAAAGTATTAAAGGTAGGATATCTATAGTGTACAACTGAGTATTCATTTTAATTTTTAAAAGAATTTTGCACATGTTTAAAAAATTTCATAGATTTTGGAAAAAAAAAAACAAGCAACAAGGTATTTAGGTAGAAGAAAATTAGCTATTAGAATGAGTCTCTATTCCACAATCTTTGGTTTACCAGTATTTATTTCTCTCAACATTTGGTATCACCCAGGGTCTTTGGTTCACCTACCACACCTCACTCACCTCACATCCCTCACTCCTGACTTTGTCCATGGCTTCAGATTTTTGTAGTTTGTTTGTTTTTTGTTTTTTGTTTTGGTGCTATCTCCATTCAGAAGTTTCAGCTGCTTAATTTGTCTGGTGATATGATTTCTGTGCTGCCAGATGTGCTGCATCAATATCTCCACCTTCCTCCCAACTTGATCCAACACAAATAATCATGAAAATCGGATCAGCAATGTAGATCCATACATCCCCATGAAAAACACCAGAGACAAAGCAGAAAAACCAAAGTGGTGTCATTATGTGTCATTCCATAAAAGGTTAATTTCCAAATCAAAAATATATGTTTTAGACAACTGTAATGATACATGGAAACATAGTATTTCAATAACTATTTACTAAGTGGCTGTCTTTCATGAATTATAAAATTCCACACCCTTGCACAGCTCTTTTTCTTCCTGGGCTCCCATTAACTTTAATTTTAGGGTAGATGAATCAGTCAGTGGCTGATTGTTCTAATTATTGTTATTTGTTGTTCTTATTGTTGCAGTTTTTCTGTGATTAAACATTAATTAAGAATCTGCCATATGTTAGGTACCTACTCCAAATAATCAGACATTTTGATGTATGTTTTGACAAATTTTAATTTACTTCTTTGTTTGATGTCTTTTCTCTCTTTCACTATTTAAACATAGCCCTGAATTTTTTCTGCACTTAGTTTTCTGATTGGTCTCTAAAACTAAAATCACTGGTGTATAATCAAAATAGCTTTGGAATAGGAGCTAGAAGACAGAATTTCTAAAAAAATAATTAGCCATAGACTTTTTGTTGAACTGTACAAATAATTTAATTTTTGTCTTCATTTTTTTCATTTATAAATTGAGGAGGCTAACCTGGATAATTCCTATTGTTAATTCCAGTTCTATCATTTTTTGTCTATTTTTATGACTAAAACCCTTCATTGTGTGATGCAAGCATTAAACGTCTAGAGAAAAACAAAATCTAGTTACACAACAATTTTCCTATTTCTTAATTTTGATATTCTTTAAGTTTGTGTTTTAGTATTTTCTGACTGCTATTCAGTTAGTGTTATAATATAATAAACTTTGGGGGGAGGGAATCATTGTATTCTAAGGCATATTTATTTCCATAAATATCAACTTATAAATTTTATTTTAAGTATTCCAGAGTAGGGTGATTACCAAAAGGGGTCATGTAAATCATTTCTCATTCTGAAATCTAATTGAAATAATAAAAGACTCGCCTGGCCCCTTCCCATTTTGCAAAGAAAAGTAGAACAAAACATGACACAGTGGACAGAGTACAGTTGATCGTCAGAGCCCAGTTAAGATACCTGGATGCTGTGCACCTTTCCGAGAGTTATAGCTCTGAACGCCATCATCATAATAACATTGACTTAGTGTGATGGCTTAAGTATTGGAAATAATACATTTGCAAAATTTTTTTGACATAGTGTTGTTTCATAGAAGATAACATTAAAATCAACTCAGAATGTGGAAGATATCTCAAAATTAGGTAGTAATGGCCAATAGCAACAGAATATTAATCAAGTGAAGCAAAAATTGGAGACAAAACTTGTTTGAAAAGGATACTGTTCATTGTGTATATGAACCACATCTTCTTTATCCAATCATCTATCAAAGGGCACTTTGGTTGTTTCCATGTCTTGGCTACCGTGAATAATGCTGCAATGAGCAGAGGGGTGCATGCATCTCTGTGAATAAATACTACTTAGGCATAAGAAAAGATGAATTTCAGCCATCTGACAACATGAATGCACCTTGAGAATATCAGGTGCTAAGTGAAATAAATTAGTCATTAGGAGCTAAAAATCACATGATTTCCCTCATATGTGGGATATAAAACTGAAACCCACATGCACAGATAATATAGTATGGTGGTTACTACAGGGAAGAGGGGTGTGGGTGGGGGCAGTAAAGGATAATGGAGCCAACTATATGGTGACAGAAGATGATTTGACTCTGGGTGGTGGACACACAATGCAATATACAGATCATGTATCATAAAATGTTCACTTCAAACATAATATAATCTTATTAACCAATGTTTTTTATAAATGAATTTAATAAAGAATAAAGAGGAATGAAAGGATAATGTCAATGGCCTTCAGTCAGGCTGCAGCAAACTTAATGAGTAAGTTGGAAAGTCATGCTACCTGAAACCAATTTTTTCCTTCTAAAGTATTATTTAAACACACTCTAAATAAACAACCTCAAATAACTTTATTTTATTGAGTAAGCATTCTTATATTTTATAATGGGTGTGATCACTGAAAATATTTCACTTAATATACTAAGTAAACCTGAGAATGGTTTATATACCAGCTACTCATTTTCTTTATGACACCTTAGACTTGCTATCTTTGAAGCTTCTTTAATCCTCCCCAAATATATTATATTTCCATGCATTTGATTGAGCAATGTCAATCTCATCCCAATTATAGAGCATAAGACAGTCATGGTCATGCCTATTCTCCAATAGTTCTTTTATCTATTTACTATGACACATTACTTTATAGTGTAGTGGTCTTTTGGGTCTCTGGTCCACCACCCTCCCCCCATTCTCTTTTACCCTTAGTTCATTAAACATTATATCATATCTTTCTGTATATCTCTGGAAGAATTTATTTTTACTTTTTGTTAATCCTCACCCAAGGATATTTTTCCATAGATTTTTAGAAAGAATGGAAGGGAGAGGGAGACTGAGAGAAACATCAATGTAAGAGACACATCCCTCGGTTGCCTCACCCACACACCCTGACCAGTGTCGGGGATGGAGCCTGTAACCAAGTGAAATAGGAATTTTTAGGTGAGAAATAGGCAGGTTTAGGGAATTTTTAAAATTAAGGGGGTTCATGGAAAAAACACAGGGCTACAGAATTGCAAAAGGTTACATTTCCATAAGACAGAGAAGTTGGGAGAGGCAGAAGTTACGTTTCCATAAGACAAGGGAGTTGGGAGAGGCACAGTTACATTTCCATAAGATAAGGGAACTGGGTATAGCAAAAGGTCTATATTTACAAAATAAAGGAGGAAGAAATCCCAAAGGGAATAGAAGAACAATGAGGGAGGAGGGCCTCAGATGTCCCATGTGAGGTTTGACCTTTGAGCTCAGGTGTTACTATAGTGACCAAATTAAAGGAGAATAGTGACCAATCAGAGGGGATATCGAGGACCAAAAAAACTGCAGCCTTTATAAACCATGGAAAAAGGAGCTCAGTGGGACTCTTTCCCTCTCCCCACATGGGAGTCTGTGCTTGTTCTTCAATAAATTTCCACCTTTGTTATACAATCTTCTGTCCTTGGTTTCATTCCTCGACTCCAAAGGACAAAGAACCCGGGGAAGCCATCCTGCCCAAGGGAACACCACATGTTCCAGTCCAAATAATCCCATATCACAAGGTACATGCCCTGACCAGAATCAGACCAGAGACCCCTCAATCTGTGGGACAATGCTCTAAACATTGAGCAACAGGGTAGGTCTAGAATCATTTATTTTTAAATAGAGGCCCAGTGCACGAATTCATGCATGGGTGGGTCCCTCGGCCTGGCCGGGGGAGGGACCATGGGAGGTTGGCCGGCCAAGGGAGGTTGGCCTGGGAGCACACTGACCACCAGGGGTAGCTCCTGCATTGAGTGTCTGCCCCCTGGTGGTCAGTGCATGTCATAGCAACCAGTCGACTGGTCATTTAGCCCTTTGGTTGCTTAGGCTTTTATGTATATAGATGATACACAGCAAGCACTTGCTATAGGCACTTTAAAAGCATTGTATTAAGATGACAAAGTTTGACATTCATTAATATTTTACTAATCACAATTGCAACATTCTAGTACCAATGATAATGAAAATTTTGAGTAGAAAATATAATAATATGCTTACATTAGAGAAAAAAAATTAGAACCTTTGTAATCTTTTCTCTGTTCATGTACATATCCTAATTTCTTCTTATAAGGACACAGTCATATTGAGTTAGGACCCATTCATATGACCTTAGCTTAATTTGCCTCTTTAAAGATATTATTTTCAAGTACAGTCACATTCTCATAATTTAGGGGTTAGGGTTTCAAAACATGACTTTTAGATGGACTCAATTCCATCTATAACACTTAGCTGTTAATTTCTATTGAAATAAAATTCATTTGTTTAAATTATATGACAACGATATATTTATTAAAATTTTTAGATCTAATTTTGTAAATAGAATTCCAGGGAAAAAATAGAATAAGTGCAATGAACTGTGGATAACAAGGATGAACTCTAGTATCAAGATTAGAGGATACATGGAGCACAGAGCTGTAAGGATATCATACAGACAAAGAAAATGTTGAAATTAAAATAATAAGGGTAGCAATTTACAATAGCCAGAGTCTGAAAATAGCCCAAATGCCTATCAGCAGATGAATGGATTAAAAAGCTGTGGTACATTTACACCATGGAATACTATGCTGCAGTAACAAAGAAGAATCTCTTACTCTTTGGGACAGCATGGAGGTACCTGGAGAGTATTATGCTAAGTGAAATAAGCCAGTCAGAGAAAGACAAGAATTATATGATCTTACTCATATGTGAAATCTAAAGAACAAACTAAACTGATGAACAAAATAGATCCAGAGACACAGAAGCATGGAACAGACTGTTGAGTCTCAGAGGGAAGGTGGGGGTGGGTGAGAAGAGATTAACCTAAGAACTTATATACATACTAGAAGCCCAATGCACGGAATTCATGCAAGAGTAGGCCTTCCTTCCCCCAGCTGCCAGCACCAGCTTCCCTCTGGCACCCGGGACTTGGGCTTTCCTCTGGCCACCAGCAGGCACCCGGGACCCAGGCTTCCCTCGCAGCCCCGGCTTTGTCTGGAAGGTCATCTGGAAGGACGTCTGGTCTAATTAGCATATTATGCTTTTATTGTTGTAGATATGCATAACCCATGGACACAGACAATAGTGTGGTAAAGGCCTGGGGGAGGGGGCACAGGTGTGGGCTGGAAGGGGTTAATGGGGGACAAAAAGGACATCAGTAATATTTTTACAATAAAGATAAATTTAAAAAATAAAATAAAATAATAAGGGTAGTGAATGTTCAGATGTTAACATCTATACTAATAAATGGGTAGTATGTTAATTAGACTGGGTGTCTCCCGGACGACCACCTGGACATCCTTCCGGACAAAGCCACAGCAGCTGCCCGAGGCTCAGGCAAGCCACAGATGGCGCCTGTCGACTGCTGGTGCCAGGACCGGCCCGAGGCTCAGGCACGCCGCAGATGGCAGCTACCACTGTGAGGGCCTGAGGCTCAGGAGGCCAGGGCCAGGCCGAGGCTCAGGCAGCCAGGGCGGCTGGCAATGCCAGCAGCAGAGGCGTGATGGGGGTGCCACCTTCTCCTGATTGGCTGGTCGCCTCCCGCAGAGGGAGGCCAGACTGCAGCTTAGGCCATCCCCTGAGGGCTCCTGGACTGTGAGAAGGGGCAGGCTGGGCTGAAGGACCTTCCCTCCCTCTGTGCACGAATTTTCATGCACCAGGCCTCTAGTACAATATAAACAAAGCCATAATTAAAATAGATTCACATTATCAAAGAAATAAAAGAAAATGATGAATGGAACAGAGTCAATAATCCCAAAATAGAAATCTAATGATATATTGGTATTAAACATATATTAAATATTACCTTTCACAGATGGGAGAAAATATGGGGACTTTAAAAATTGTTGAGACAAATGACAATCATTTAGGGAAAAAAACAGATGTGAGATAACCTGTTTCACAACATGACTAAAATTAAATACATTTCATTTGCATTAAGGAAATTTTAAAAAGTCCCATAAAGATAAATCATAAAGTTAAAGGGCAACCTATACAAAAGGCTTTCAAGACTATGGACTTGTTATATACAAAAAGCCTACAGAAGGTCTTTGGAGTTTTTGTCATGAGAGCACGACATGTGTGTGTGTTCGCCAAGAACTGTGGACCACTAACTGATTGTGCAGACAAGTCTTTAATCCCTCCACCCGAATGACTACTAAGTATATAAAAGCAAGTGCTATTTACTTTTATTATATATACCAAAGATTGGTTATAATATTTATTGCATTTATCGAATACCTCATAATTAGTCTGTTAATTTACCTTTTTAATTTCAATGAAAAGGACATGGTTTAAACATTTGTCCAATATTACTGTGTGTTGATAAATCTTGGAGTTTGAGTTAAGCTGGCGATTTCAGGGTTAGCTCTTTGGCTACAAAGATGGATTTTCTTGAACAACTGTACAGTTACTGTGGTTGGATAAAAAACGTAGACTATTGCTTTTTTGCTGGACAAGTACCAGCCTCATATCAATGTGTAATGGCCAGAATGTGCCTGGTGTTCCAAGTGGCTGTTTGCCAATTTGAAAGATTTCTGAAAAGAAAAGAGGCTATTGCACATTTTTCTTCTTTTTCTTTTTTTTAGTCACAGAAAAGTGTATGGTTTTTGGAGTAGGCCTTATAGAAAACAAAAAGAACTTTTTGCTGACAACCCACAGCAATTTTGTCTCCTGTAAGGTATCTTTTTCTTATTTTTCTAAACCTTTTGTCTTCTCAGTGCTATATTTGTGTGTTTGGGGCGGGAGGGTTGGGGGCGGTAATTCTGGCTAGAAAATTAGCTCCCACTTAGGAATAGCCAGCCACTATATAGTGGCCCCAAAGGCACTTAAGCAGCATTCCCATTTGCAGTTAGGTAACAAAAGGGCAGACAGGGGTTTGGATCAGAGCTATGGATGTAGCAAAGGCAGTTGAGATGAAGACAAAATGAAAATTTATAAAGCATCAAACAACACAAATTCCTTTTCAGGGTAAAATAAACAAACAAACAAAACAGTATACGACAATGCTTACGGCGCTCAGACTTTGGTGTTAAAGACCTGGAAGTTAAAATCCCATCAGCCTGCTATCGCTTGCTCTGTGACTGAGCCATTTATTCAATCTTGGTAACTTCTGTTTTTTCATTGGTAAATGAAGTGAATCATGCCATAGTGTTTTGAAGTGCTTGGTAGCATAAGACATATATATTGCTGAGCCCAACATATGGATATATTAGGCTTTAAAACACATACCAGTTGTTCTTTGTCACGATTATTGTCATCATTATTATTACTATTAAAAACAAACTCATAGAAATGAATACCATTAGTCATTATTTAAAATTGTCACTACACTTTTTAAGACCTTTTTGCCAGAGGATGTTTATACACACTGAAGAAGAACCTCCATAAAATAAGATTTCTAGTGGTGTCTGAGGATAAAGTATCATTTGTGTGAATTACCAAGTAGTAAACACTCAAGGATATATTATTCTGGCAAGTTATTTCCTTTTGTATAGAAACACTGCAGGATCTCAGATGCCTTGTAGTCATTAAAACAACATAAGTCCTCATTCCACTATGAAGACATTGAAGTACTAGTTAAAAATAATTATTTTTGTAATGCTACAAATTAAAAACGTTTGCTTTCCTTAAAAGTTCTTTATTTATTTAGAAAATATATTGGAAACAAGTCTTTGTACATAAGAATACCTGAGCAAAAATAACAAAGAAAATTTTTTTAAAATTATAGAGAAATCACACAGCGATACACACACTCACTCTGCACACACTACTCACACATACACTAGTATACAAGCTATGATTACAATTTTGTATGCATTCGCATGTGCATATGTCAAAAGACGAATCAAAAAACAACTGAGCAAGAGAGGTTAACTATTATTTTCCCAGAAATCACTGAACACATGCATCTGTAAATATCAAACCCTACTACTCTGATAAACCAGTTCTCCAAATTGAAATAATTGGGATTTCTTAATACTGACATATTCTGATAACAAATGCTAATTATGTTGAACACTATTAGGTATTGAAAATATAAAATATCATGATGTATACATTTGTCTTCAACAAAACTTATGACTTGGCCTTTTGTAACATGTTACCATTCCATTAACTTTGTTTCAGCCTGGGTGCTTACACTAGTTTTGGTAACTGGATTTTTGTCTGCTCTCTATTGCCTGAAAATCTGATTTGATGTGCTAACTTTTTCCCAAAGTGGGAAATGTTTAAATCAATAAAACTTCCTGGTATCCAGCATATGGTTGAAATAAAATCCTCTTCTGTTTAATAGTAACTTCCCTAGTTACCTACCTCCATAGATTCTCTGCTTTCCTCAGCTCCTGAGTCTGCAGTCCTGTCTTCGATGCTTATAGAGATCAACTCTGTTATCGGCTGCCAATATACCCTTATCTTCACTTGCTGTCTGCCCGACTGAATTTCCACACATTTCAGACATTTCTGTGACCACGTGTCACTTCACTCTAGGATTGTGACTGTCTGTTTTAATGTTCTAGATACCATTTCATGTTCAAGTTACTCTCATCGTATAAAAAGCCTTTCCTAACTCTGTTTTCCTGTCTAACTACTATCTATTCTCTCCCCTCTCTACATCATCCTGCCTTTCAACAAGGTAGACTACACATTCTCATCTCTATGGTAACCATATGTCCTGGGCTGGATAAGATCGTTCTGATGATATCTGTTTGCCTGCTGCAGTTGTTGCTAGCTCTCACTGTCACTTTTACACTGTTCTGATTTAGGTGGTCAATTTTATTCTCGCCCTACTCCTCAATGCACTCCATAAACCACTGTAGTGAGGGTCCTGCCCTCACTAGTATTTGGAACTTTGATCACTAAAGTCGCTAAAAATTCATATTTCCAGTGATAAACACCATTTCGGTCTTCATCCTACCGGATTCCCCTTCATTCGGCACCTTTACCATTCCCTCCTTCACAGACCTCTCATCTCCTGGAGTCCATGACTTCACATTATCCTCACGCTTCTACCCCTCTGTTCATTTGTTCTAGTTTCCCTTGACCACACTAATCCTTCCTCCTGTCTCTAAAATATTAATATTGCTCGAGACTCTTTTTGTCATCCCATCATTCTTATGCATATTTTCCTAAGATGACTCCAGCACATTCCTCATTCCCCTTACCACCCTAGGCAGAGGATTCCCGAATTAATATCCCAGCATGCTTCTCTCTTCCATCTTCCCCCCAACAAATTTTGTAAGACTATTTAACATACCTGTTCATGTCCTTTGAGTGATAATATGGTGCTGGGGTACTGATACAGTTTCATCACTAGTCTTCCTTTCTTCAGATTTAACACATTAAAAGTTGTCTTCTTACTAAAATGAAAGCATGTCATTCCTGCTTAAAATGTTTCAGTATGTTTTACATTTATTTCTGAAACACAAATTTTTATAATGGCAAGTAAGATTCTTTACTATAAAACCCTTGCTTACTTCTTCAGCCTTCTCTTATCTCCCCACATGTTTTACCTTAGATTTTGTCTGCTAATGCAGAGAACTGCTTATTTCTCACCATACACTCTGGCTTGTTACTGATCTCTATTAAGTCCTGCTATTCCTCCTTCCCGAATAGCTAGTCAAATAGCTAACACTTACTTATCCTTTAACATTAAGCCTGGACCTCACATACTCAAGAGCCATCCTGAGCTCTTCAGGATGAATTAGATGCATTTCCAAATCACCTTCTATCCAATCAACCCACAAGGTGTAATCACCCCCATGACTTTGTCCCAAAAATATTGTGCATGCATGATCATTAGCATGCTCATTATACTTTTTGTGTCTGTTTCTTTTTTAAAAAAATATATTTTTTATTGATTTCAGAGAGGAAGGTAGAGAAAGAGATAGAAACAACAAGGATGAGAGAGAATCATTGATTGGTTGCTTCCTGCCTGCACCCTAATGATGATTGAGCCCTCAACCTGGCACATGCTCTTGACCGGAATCGAACTCAGGACCCTTCAGTCCAAAGGCCCAATGCTCTATCCACTGAGCCAAACTGGCTAGGGCTCTGTGTCTGTTTTTTCAAAGAATATGAGAGTTCTTCCAGTGAGGTATCACATCTCTCTTTTCATTTTTTTTTCTTTTCCAACAGCATAGGACCTACCTTCTAATTATGAATTGAGATCAGTCTTCTATTCAGGCTAACGTATGCAATAGTGGCTCCAGCTGCAGCAGAAGCAACATAAAAATAAAATATGTTATTTCTTTCTTGAATATTATGAGAAATATAGAGAATCTGTAATATAAAAAATTCCCCCAAAGAAAATATTAAATTTGTTTCTGAAACCTCTAACTACATTTCAAGTTCTTTGGATCATGTTTCATTTAAAACTAAGAAAAATATGCAATTTTCATACATGAAGACCTGGCACAATATCAATTATGAGGACAGAATTTATAAAGTGATGATGGATTTGCACTCATGTAAGCCAATATAAAGGTAACTTGTCTTGATTTAATGTAGCCTAGAATTTAAGTTTTGGTCACATCTACAATGAATTTTGTGTTGGAAATGACTTTATATTTATTTTTCATAGTGTAACTTTCTACAAAATACTTTGTTATGCTTAAAAATGTTTTATACTGCAAGGACAAATATCAAACATTTTTAAAGATACTACTTTGGGTGAGGAATTTGGAGTTTGGATAAGGTGACTAAAATAATACATTGAAATGATTATGGCAACTTTTACTCCCTAGAAAGTAAAATGCCCTCAATTTATCAGCTATACTTCTTATTGGTTGCATGTAGTCATTTTTTCTTACAATGTTTGAAAGTAGTTTTATAATAAAGATAATTTTTTTAAATTTTTCATTTAAATTTGCATCTTGTAAGAAATCTACCATTGTCTTAGACATCATATGTGTGTGTGTGTGTGTGTGTGTGTGTGTGTGTAAAGTACACTAACTCAATATCTATCAGATACTTTGTGAAGTCTGAATTAATAAAGGAATTTTATATAATTTTCAGTGACAAACTGTCTTTTCTGTTAGAAATAAGTAAAGAGTGATTTAGATCCACATGACTATTCACTCCAATGCCTTATTATTAGTGTCTGAAGAATACCTAATATTAAAGCAATGGTATACACGCATATTTCTTTGCATTGTTTTGATCAATTATTAAAATACTAGAGGCCCGGTGCACAAAATTTGTGCACAGGGAAGGGGGGCGTCCCTCAGCCCAGCCTGCACCCTCTCCAATCCGGGACCCCTCGGGGGATGTCTGACTGCTAGTTAGGGCCTTAACTGGCAGTTGGACATCCCTCTCCCAATCCAGGACTGCTGGCTCCTAACCGCTTGCCTGCCTGCCTGCCTGCCTGATCGCCCATAACCACTTCTGCCTGCTGGCCTGATTGTTCCTAACTGCTCCCCTGCCAGCCTGATCACCCCTAACTCCTCCCCGCTGGCCTGATCTCACCCCTAAATGCTTGCTCCCCTGCTAACTGCTTGATCATCCCTAACCGCCTCTGCCTTGGCCCCCGCCACCGTGACTTTGTCCAGAAGGATGGAAAGACGTCTGGAAGATGTCCAGTCTATCTGGTCTAATTAGCATATTACCCTTTTATCAGTATAGATTTGGTAAATTCATGCCTCATTGTTTTACTAAACTATAAAATGTATATTAATTATTTAATATAAGTTGGGTATTTTAGACAGACTGAAGCAAGGAAATGGTAATTCAGCATAAAATAATTTCTTAGTAAAAATTGATTAACACCTATGAATTACTTGATTTGTATCACACTCTACCAGTTTTATTTAGCAGTGTATACGTGAATAGGTACCACCGGATAAGGAGCCCTGGGTAATTTAGGCTCCTGATACAACTTACGGATGCTGAGTGTTAGGTAAACAGTAACAAGTGAGGCTAACTGAGCACTAGAACACTTCTGTAACCCCTTGGACTACTTTAACCCTGACACCCATAACATTTTCTCCTTTAAAAGGATTGGAACAGGAAAAGGAGAGATAGTATTAGTTGTTTATTCATGAAATTTATGCTTGCTACTCACTTTAAGGAGTAGATGATTTAGGAAGTAGATGATTTCAACTTTCAGGATTATCAGTCATTTCCAATGACAACTGGATTTTTCAGTCGTTCAGGTTAAAAACCTTGGAGGCAGTCTTGATTCATTTTTTCACAAATCACTTATCTAAAACCAACTGCTCTACTTTCAGAATCAAATTTATAATCAAATTACCACATATCACCTCTACTGCTACCACTCAAGCCCAAACCAGCAAAAGCTCTTGCTTAGATTATTGCCATATCTTCTATCTCCACACTTGCCCCACCCTCTCCTGTCTTTCTTCATCACCACAGCCAGGGTTATCCTTTTAACACATAGTGTAGCTCATGACACTTCTGTGCCCAAAAGCTGTCTATCTTACTGAGTCACATAGTGACACACAAATTCCTTATAATGCTCTACAAGGCCTGTATCAGTTTTCTACTGCTGCATAAAACTTAGTGGGCTTAAAATCACACAATATTTCCTTGGGCCGGGTGTCTGGACACCAGCTTACCTGGGTTCTTTGTTTCAGATCTCACCAGGCTTGAAGAGGGCTATAGTCTCAGATCTGCTTCCAAGCTCCTGCAGGTTGTTGGCAGAGTTCACCTCTGGTTTGTTGCCCCTTGTGGACTGAGGTGGTTGTTTCCTCCTGGCTGTCAGAAGCGGGTCACTCTGAATTCCCAGAGGTCATCAGCTATTCCTTGTCATGTGACCCTATCCACAGGCCCTCTCCCAACAGAACAGCCTCTCCTCTAAGCCAACTACGAGGAGAATCTTTAGTGCAGTGGTTCTCAACTTTCCTAATGCCGCGACCCTTTAATTCAGTTCCTCATGTTGTGGTGACCCTCAACCATAAAATTATTTTCATTGCTACTTCATAACTGTAATTTTGCTACTGTTATGAATCATAATGTAAATATCTGATATGCAGGATGTATTTTCATTGTTACAAATTGAACATAATTAAAGCATAGTGATTAATCACAAAAACAATATGTAATTTTATATGTGTTTTCCGATGGTCTTAGGCGACCCCTGTGAAAGGGTCGCTCGATCCCCAACGGGGTCAGGACCCACAGGTTGAGAACCACTGCTTTAGTTTCTTTGTAATTTAACATAAATATATAATCGCACTGACAGCCCATTATCTTTGCATTTCTATAGTGAGAAGCAAGTGATGGGTCCTGCCAACACTCAAGGAGAGAGGGTTTATTCAGGACATGAATATGGAGGCCACCACAGGGTCTGTCCACCGCAAAGCCCTACACGAGATCCCCACTCACTGCTTCTCCGACTTCATCTCCCCCCACCCTTCCTCCTGCCAACTGTGCTCCAGGCAGTTTTGCCTACTTGCTGCTCCTTAACTCAACAAGCAAAGGACTGCTTCAGAGCCTTCATGCCCATGCTCCTCGCTGATGGAAAAGCTCTTTCTGAGGGAAGGGATCCACATGATGGGCACCTGTACTGCCTTTATGTGTGTCATCAAATGCAAGCTCATCGGGAAGGACAGCCCTGAGCACCCTGTAACATACAGCGCCCCCGTCCTCCACTCTGTATCCCCGAAATATGCTTCTTCAACTATGTCACCACTTGATATTTTATTTACTTTTAACTTGTTTGTTCTCTGTCTTTCTCTACAAATTCAATTCCTAGTGCCAGGAACAGAGCCTGCTGTGCATTTGTGGAGGAAGATTTCAACAAATACTAGGGTAAGTATACAATGAATAAATGGGTTATTTTCCTGCTTTTTTGAATAGGGACTGAATAGGATCAAAATAAAGATGTCATTTCTGAGAGAGAATATTGTTTCAACAAATAGTCTATAGACAAAAATCTTACCTTTAGTTATTTGATATCTGTTTGCATTGTCTGTGAGGTTTGTTTTTTTGTTTGCCATTTTCAATATACGTATATTTTTATTGACTTTAGAGGGGAAGGGAGAAGAGCGAGAAATAGAAACATCAATGATGAGAGTAAACCATCCATCGGCCGCCACCTGCACACCCCCACTGGGGATTGAGCTCGCAACCCCGGGCATGTGGTCTGTGGTTTTGATTGATACATTTAACTTTAGCTTCTATAAGTAGACTTATTCACTGTGCACATAAGCTGCTAGTAAGAGCCTTGCTGGAACGAAGGAGAGCAGGAGAACTACAGCTCTTGATGGAGACCTACTCACAAAACTTCACAGGAGTCCTTCTACAAGATAGGGATTTAACCAATCTTCACTGAAATAAATAGGACCTAAGCTAGCCTGTTATTTGCAGCTCTGCTGTCTGTGGTCTTCAGTCAGCAGGACGTGATACAAAGTGTTCACAGGTAGCTGTGGATTATTCTTACTTTTTAACACATTGATTATGAAACCATAGTTTGGTTATTAATATAGACCACTGCTTCAAAAACATTGTTATATTATTAAAAGTTTTGCTGTATTTTTTTCCATTAACTTGAATCCAATTCAAGTGGGGTTTTTTTAGTCTTAGATGTATAGCTGTTTTCATTTTCATGAAATCTGTAGCTCCTGAGAAAACACTATCATAGGCAAATATGCACATCCAAACAAATGAGACTCGGGGTTCCAAAGGGAAGGAATATTATGCTAATGAGGTAAAAAAATTCACTGTGTGCTTTGGCAATAATAAGGAATCCTGGAAGAAATAATTGGGATCAAGGTTATGAATACAGAAGAGATTAAATCAAACAATAAATTCAAGATGGGTCAAGATATTAGAATATGCTGCCAAAATATATTTCCTAGAGAAAATGAAGGTCTGTATCCATATGAAAATTAGCCATACAAAGGAATATAATAATACTAAAAAGGAGACATGATTATGAATTTGATTTAATTATAGCTTATATTGGAGACAACTTTCCATATGAGGAAAGGGGATGTGTGCTACATTTTTCTTCAGATTATTAAGAAAGGGAGAAAAGCAATTAACATTACAATAATTACAGCACAATCTTCTGATGATAGGGTTACTATAAGTAATCAACAAGACCCCTGATGTTCTGTTTAATTTAGTGCACTTCTCAAAATTGGCTTTTATGGAATAAAACCCAGTATACCATTTAAGTCTGTTCTGTGTGGGGAAAAAATAATCTAAACTTAATATTTTAAAGTTTTCACCTTGGGAAAAGGCACTGCCATATGCTGTAGAGGTTTTTTAATTATTTCAAAAATTTGAAGAAAGATTTGACAGTGCCTATCCAAAACTTTTATGTACATACCCTTACCCAACAATTATCAAAAAGTGTGATATATTACATTTTATTTCTTATAGCATTGGTTATCAGGAAAAAGATAAAATCAACTTAAATGACCATCAGTTTGGAGGTTTAATTAAATGTGATACATATAAGCTATGAAATTTTATACAATATTTCTAGCAAGAAGGTAAAATTCAATGTGCTGATATGGAAATATATTTATTATGGGGTAAAAACAAAGCATGATGCAATATAAATTTGTATAATATACTCAATCACACTTTTTAATTGATTGATTCTAGAGAGAGGGGAAGGGATTGAGCAGATTGAGAGAGGGAAAGAGAAAGAGAGAGAGAGAGAGAGAGAGAGAGAGAGAGAAACAGCTACTTGTTGTTCCACTTAGTTGTGCATTCATTTGTTGCTTCTTGTCCGTGCCCTGACCAGAGATCAAACTGGCAACCTTGGTATATGATAATAATGCTCTAACCAACTGAGCCAGAGCTAATTGTACTTCTATATATTTAAATGTATGTGCATATGTATTTTAAGATTTGTAAATCTTACAAATACATAGAATGAGCTAGAAGGGACACTATGTGCATTGTGAAGTATTGACTTCTTTAATTCAAATACTACTTTTGTGACTATAGGAAAGTTTCTTAATCTTTCTATGTTTTACGTCTCCATCTATAATATAAAATGCAAAATCTAATATAATATTAAAATAACATTTACTTCAAGGTTCATTTTGAAGATTAAATAAATTAGTGCATGTAAACCTTTATTGTAATTGTTTGTAACATTAAAAGAGGTAATAAGAATCAATCATGATTATCATCATCACCATCGTTGTATTTATCTTATCATTTTGACAAGAGGGTGTGTGTGGTCCAGCCGGCGTGGCTCAGTGGTTGAGCATCAACCTATGAACCAGGAGGTTGAGGTTCAATTCTTGGCAGGGCATGTGCCTCTATTGTGGACTTGATCCCCAGAAGGTGGTGTGTAGGAGGCAGCCAATCAATGATTCTCCCTCATCATTGATGTTTCTATCATTCTCTCCCTCTCCCTTCCTCTCTGAAATAAAAAAAGCAACAACACTATACACATTAAAAAAATAGGGTGTGTGTGTGTAATACAACATTTAAAATATTAATTAAATGGCAAACATTTTAAAACAGAATATAAACCAGGCAAAGTAAATTATTCTCTTGAAATGTACTTTGTATATGTGTTAGTTTGCCAGGGCTGCCGTAATGAGTACAGATAGTGCGGCTTAAACAACAGAAACTTATTGTCTCACTATTCTGTAACCTAAAAGTCTAAAATCAAGTTGTTGAGGGGGTTGCTTCCTTCTAAGAGTCACGAGGGAGGGATCTCTTCCTGGCTTTTCTCCTGAGCTTGTAGATGGACGCCTTCTCCCTGCGTCTTTACGTCATCTTCCTTCCGTATGTGTCTGTGTCCAAATCTCCTCTCCTTACGAGGAAACTGTCCACATTTTATAAAGGTCCACCCTCATAACTTCATCTTGCTTTAATTACCACTGTGAAGACCCTGTCTCCATAAAGATCACATTGTGAAGTGGGTTAGGACTTTCACATATGAATTGCGTGCTAAACTCTTCTTGGTCATATATATATTTTTTATTTTTATAGTTTATTTTAGAAATATTGATCACAAAATGAAAGAGGAAAGTGCTTTTACTTATCTTTGGAACTTCAGAACTTAGTGGGGGCTTAAGCACTCCCAACAGACTGTGGGGGCTTAATGAGTTTTTGTTTTTGTAACAGTTGGGACATGGTATCATATTGAAAATCTAACTTCTGTTTTTAAGAAAGGCAGCAGCTGCTTTCCTTTATTGTCCTTGGAAGACTAACATCTGTAAGCTATGATGTCTCCTCACTCTTACTAAAGAATGATGCTTAGCTCTTTTGTGTTTCTAAGACTTGAAGCCTCCTTATCGCTGAGTGGGACAGTGTGTGTGTGTGTGTGTGTGTCTAAAATATAAACAATCCATGTAGGTGTGATGGTCATATGTCCTGTTTTATAAACAATAGTACAAAATTACACCTGTTGGCTAGAAAATGATTAATAGGATCCCTTTTCACTCTCAAAAGTGTCTTGATTATGACAATGAATTATATGTCCACCCAAATTCACAGACATCCAAACCCAATTGTCTTAGAAATTAAACTGAATAGTTCTTTATGTGTCAAGGGGAGAGAAAGAAGGTAGCAAAATATGTGTTCTAAGACATTGGAGAACTGTAATTTCCCTGTTTTATAAATTATTTTATAGCCTATGAACCAAACACCTTTGTGAGGAATTATTTGGATTTAATACTGGCTCCAGCAGTTAGAAGTAATAGAGTTTAAATAAGAGGTTTAAATTCTCAGTGTCTCTGTTTCCTCTTTAGTAAAATGGGATAATTATAACATCTAAGTTAGTTGTTTTATTAATTTTTGTTTCTTTGAGATACATTTTATTTATTTGCCTCTTTTATTTATTTTTATAATTTTTAAAATATTTATTGTTGAGAGTATTACATTTGTCCTCTCTCTCTCTCTCTCTCTCTCTCTCTCTCTCAGGGAGAGGAGAGAGAGATAGAAACATCAATGATGAGAGAGAATCATTGATTGGCTGCCTCCTGCATACCCCACATTGGGAATTAAGCTCACAACCCAGGCATGTGCCCTTGACCAGAATCAAATCTGGGACCCTTCAGTCCGCAGGTCAACACTCTTTCCACTGAGTTAAACTGGCTAAGGCGCAGATTCCCTCTTTTTTTCTCCCATTGCCCCCCTCCAATGGGTTCCCACCCAGCCTCAGGCCTTTGCCACCCTATTGTCTGTGTCCATAGGTAATACATATATGCATATAAAATCTTCATTTAATCGCTTCTCCCTTCAAGATTTCCCTTGAAGAAATCTAATGAACAGAATAAACTGGTGAATAAAATAGAATAGAATCAGAGGCATGGAAATGGAACAGACTGACGATTCTCAAAGAGACAAATTTTAAATACAACAAAGATCCAGATCTTAGGTAAATTTTGATGAATATATAAATGTGTAACTTTTATCCAAATTAGTAAATAGAATAGTTCCATCAACCTAGACTGGCCCATTATGCAATCTCACAATCAATTTCCTTCCCTCATAGGCAACCAGGACCTAGATTTCTATCAACATAGAGTGTTTGCCTATTATTTACCTTAATATTAACTTCATATGGATCGTATGGTAGGAATTCTTGTGCATGGCTTATTTTGCATAACACACCGCTATTGAGATAGTTCATAGTATTTGTGGATATTCTGTTTTATAGATGATAGTTTCCCATTGTATGAATATTATAATTTGTTTTTAACATTCTCCTGTTCATAAATTTATGGGTTGTTTTCAGTTAGAGTTTTTTAAGAAAATAGAAACATTCTTATAAAAATAATTTAGTAATATTTTTATTTGTCTTGGGTAAAGTGAAATTGTTGGATCACAGGAAAGGTGCATGTTTATTTAATTTTTATATATTGCCAGTTTGAAAAGTAAATGCATTATCTTTCATTTGCATCCAAATTATATGAAAGTTCCAACTTCTCCACACCTCATCAATTTCAGTCATTCCAGAGAGTGTGTAGTGGCATTTCATCGTGATGTAATTTTCATTCCTAAGATGACTAACAATGGGAAGAAAATTTTAATGGCTGATTAGAAACAGTTCATCTTTTCCAGTGAGGAATCTGTTACAGTGGATTTGCCTTTGTGATGTTTACTTTTAGGTGTTAACTTAACTGAGCACTGAAATTGGAACAGACTGACAATTCTCAAAGAGACAAATTTTAAATGCAACAAAGTTCCAGATCTGAAATATCTGGTTAAATAGTATATCTGGGTGTGTCTGTGAGGATGTTTCCAGAAGAAATTAACATTCGAATTGGTCTGCTGAGTAAAGCAGATGATCCTCCCCAATGTGGGTGGGCATCAATTAATCTATTGAGGACCTGAAATGAACAAAAAGGCAGAGGAAGTTTGAATCTCCTCTCTGCCTGATTGCTGAGTTAAGATACTGCTCTGCTGTTCTTGGCACCCTTGGTTCTCAGGCCTTCAGACTTGAATTGGGATCTACACCAGCAGCTGGGTGGCTCTCAGAACTTCAAATTATACCACAGACTTCCTTGTGTCCCCAGGTTGCAGACCTCTCAGCATCTGTGATCATATTAGCTAATAACAAATATTAATCTCTCTCTCTGTGTCTCTCTGTCTGTCTCTCTGTCTCTCTCTCTCTTTTCATATATATATTAGAGGCCTGGTGCATGAAATTCGAGTGTGTGGGGGGGGTGGTCCCTCAGCCCAGTCTGCACCCTCTCCACTCCGGGACATCCCTCTCACAATCCAGAATCCCTGGCTTCTAACTGCTCACCTGCCTGCATGCCCGGTCACCCCTAACAGCCCTCCCCTGCTGGCCTGGTCACCCCTAACTACCCTACACTGCCAGCCTGGTTGCCCCTAACTGCTCTCCCCTGCTGGCTTAGTCACCCCTATCCACCTCTGCCTCAGCCCTGCCACTGTGGCTTTGTCCAGAAGGATGTCTGGAAGAATGTCCAGAAGACGTCTGGTCTAATTAGCATATTACCCTTTTATAAGTATACTAGAGGCCCGGTGCACAAAAATTTGTGCACTCAGGGGGGAGAGGGGGTCTCTCAGCCCGGCCTGTGCCCTCTCGAGGTCTGGGACTGCTCGGGAGATAATGACCTGCTGGCTTAGGCCTGCTCCCGGGTGGCAGAGGGCAGGCCCAATCCCTAGGTACAGCCCCTGGTCGGGCTCAGAGCAGGGCCGACTGGGGAGCTGGGGCGCCACCCCCTGTCATGCACAGAGCAGGGCGGATCAGGAGGTTACACTGCCACCCCTAGTCACGCTCAGGATAGGGCCTATTGGGGGGTTGGGGTACCGCCCCCTGTCACACTCAAAGCAGGGTCGATAGAGAGGTTACAGCGCCACCCCCTGTCACGCACAGAGCAGGGCCGATCAGGGGGTTGGGGTGCTGCCCCCTATCATGCACAGAGCAGGGCCCATCAGGGGGGTTGGGGCTCTGTACCCTGTCACACACAGAGCAGAGCCGATCCGGGGGTTGAGGAGCTCCCCCCTGTCACACACAGAGCAGGGCCCATCAGGGGGTTGGGGAGCTCCCCCCTGTCACTC